>NW_027508206.1:0-355930 GCF_051348905.1 Ranitomeya variabilis
TAAGCTGTAGCGTTTAGCGTGTAGAGTGTAGCGTTTAGCGTGTAGGGTGTAGGGTGTAGAGTGTAGCGTGTAGGGTGTAGAGTGTAGAGTGTAGAGAGTAGGGTGTAGGGTGTAGAGTGTAGGGTGTAGGGTGTAGAGTGTAACGTGTAGCGTGTAGGGTGTAGCGTGTAGGGTGTAGAGTGTAGGGTGTAGCGTGTAGGGTGTAGCGTGTAGCGTGTAGCGTGTAGGGTGTAGGGTGTAGAGTGTAGGGTGTAGCGTGTAGGGTGTAGCGTGTAGCGTGTAGCGTGTTGGTTGTAGGGTGTAGAGTGTAGGGTGTAGCGTGTAGGGTGTAGCGTGTAGCGTGTAGCGTGTAGAGTGTAGCGTCTAGCGTGTAGCGTATAGTGTGTAGCGTGTAGATTGTAGCGTGTAGGGTGTAGGGTGTAGGGTGTACCGTGTAGGGTGTAGCGTGTAGCGTGTAGCGTGTAGAGTGTAGCATGTAGGGTGTAGCAAGTAGCGTGTATTGTGTAGGGTGTAGAGTGTAGCATGTAGCGTGTAGAGTGTAGGGTGTAGCGTGTAGGGTGTAGAGTGTAGCGTGTAGCGTGTAGGGTGTCACTTTTTCCTCTGATGAAGACGCTTGAGTAGCGTCGATACGCGTGGGGTAAAGGGCTTCCTTTGTTTTTTTCCCGAGGGACAGGACTTGGGTAACATCTTTACAACTGCTATGGAATTACACCTATTTACTTCATGCATGGCCTGGCATTTTTCCAAGCCTTAGGACAATGGATCCTGATTCTTTGTATTTCCACAAGGCGTCTGTATGCATACATTTATCCAAATAACTAGGATTTTGTAGTACTGCAGCATATCTATTTCCCTGATTACCTTTCTATAGGGGTCTGCTTTCATTTGCTTACCAACTGTGCGCACGCATGCTGTGTTGAACAAAATAGGATCCATGATGTATTTCTTCCAGATACTAGGCTGGAGTATATGTTTCCTGTCATAGTACTCAGGGGGTCACAGTTGGCAGTAAACAATAGGCTTCTTATATGTAGATTTGACTAAGATTGGTGTACCCGCATACCTAGCAATTTTTTCTCTCTGGTTATTTCTCCTGTCTCACATATGCTGTAAAGTATTAGCTTCCTTCATTCCCTCGGGTAAAATTACTTATGGCCTATTCAGCCATACTAGTGTTTTAAATGTTTTTAAATGTATGTTTTGCCTGGTTCTGTTTGTGGATTACTATTTTTGTACAATAAAATTGACTATTTAACGTGGATCCCATTGGTTTGCATATCCTTTTCTTTTTGTGTTTAGTGTGTAGTGTGTAGCTTAACCCTACACGCTACACGCTACACGCTACACTCTACACCCTACACGCTACACCCTACACTCTACACCGTACACTCTACACGCTACACGCTACACTCTACACCCTACACCCTAAACGCTACACGCTACACTCTACACCCTACACGCTACACTCTACACTCTACACGCTACACGCTACACTCTACACCCTACACTCTACACGCTACACGCTACACGCTACACCCTACACTCTACACGCTACACGCTACACTCTACACGCTACACGCTACATGCTACACTCTACACTCTACACCCTACACCCTACACGCTACACGCTATACTCTACACCCTACACTCTACACGCTACACGCTACACTCTACACTCTACACGCTACACGCTACACTCTACACCCTACACGCAACATGCTACACTCTATACCCTACACGCTACACTCTGCACGCTACACGCTACACCCTACACGCTATACTCTGCACGCTACACGCTACACTCTACACCATACACGCTACACCCTACACTCTACACCCTACACGCTATACCCGACACCCTACACCCTACATGCTTCACCCTAAACGCTACACTCTACACCCTACACCCTACACGCTACATGCTACACCCTACACGCTACACTCTACACCCTACACTCTACACGCTACACACTACACGCTACACGCTACACCCTACACGCTACATGCTACACCCTACACGCTACACGTTACACTCTACACCCTACACCCTACACGCTACACGCTACACCCTACACGCTACACGTTACACTCTACACGCTACACGCTACACTCTACACCCTACACTCTACACGCTACACGCTACACTGTACACCCTACATGCAACACGCTACACTCTACACCCTACACGCTACACTCTACACGCTACACGCTACATGCTACACTCTACACTCTACACCATACACCCTACACGCTACACACTATACTCTACACCCTACACGCTACACTCTACACGCTACACGCTACACGCTACACTCTACACGCTACACTCTACACCCTACATGCAACACGCTACACTCTACACCCTACACGCTACACGCTACACCCTACACGCTACACGTTACACTCTACACCCTACACGCTACACTCTACACCCTGCTCCCTACACGCTACACGCTGCACCCTACACGCTACACGCTACACCCTACACACTACACGTTACACTCTACACCCTACACTCTACACCCTACACTCTACACGCTACACTCTACACCCTACACTCTGCACTCTACACCCTACACCCTACACACTACACGCTACACTCTACACCCTACACGCTACACGCTACACCCTACACCCTACACCCTACACGCTACAATCTACACGCTACACGCTACACCCTATACGCTAGACGCTACACTCTACACGCTACACGATACACGCTACACCCTACACGCTACACCCTACACTCTACACCCTACACCCTACACGCTACACGCTACACCCTACACACTACACCCTACACTCTACACCCTACACCCTACACGCTACATGCTACACCCTACACGCTACACGTTACACCCTACACCCTACACTCTACACCCTACACCCTACTCCCTACACTCTACACCATACACCCTACACGCTACACACTATACTCTACACCCTACACGCTACACTCTACACGCTACACGCTACACGCTACACTCTACACGCTACACTCTACACCCTACATGCAACACGCTACACTCTACACCCTACACCCTACACGCTACACGCTACACCCTACACGCTACACGTTACACTCTACACCCTACACCCTACACACTACACCCTACACGCTACACGTTACACTCTACACCCTACACGCTACACTCTACACCCTGCTCCCTACACGCTACACGCTGCACCCTACACGCTACGCGCTACACCCTACACACTACACGTTACACTCTACACCCTACACTCTACACCCTACACTCTACACGCTACACTCTACACCCTACACTCTGCACTCTACACCCTACACCCTACACACTACACGCTACACTCTACACCCTACACGCTACATGCTACACCCTACACCCTACACCCTACACGCTACAATCTACACGCTACACGCTACACCCTATATGTTAGACGCTACACTCTACACGCTACACGATACACGCTACACCCTACACGCTACACCCTACACTCTACACCCTACACCCTACACGCTACACGCTACACCCTACACGCTACACCCTACACTCTACACCCTACACCCTACACGCTACATGCTACACCCTACACGCTACACGTTACACCCTACACCCTACACTCTACACCCTACACCCTACTCTCTACACGCTATATTCTACACCCTACACGCTACACTCTACACCCTACACGCTACACGCTACACTCTACACCCTAGACGCTACACTCTATACCCTACACTCTACACGCTACACCCTACACCCTACACTCTACATGCTACACCCTACACCCTACACTCTACATGCTACACGCTACATGCTACACGCTACACCCTACATGCTACACGCTACACACTGCATGCTACACCCTACACCCTACACCCTACACGCTACACGCTACACTCTACACCCTACAAGCTACACCCTACACCCTACACCCTACACGCTACACGCTACACTCTACACCCTACACGCTACACCCTACACTCTACACCCTACACGCTACACCCTACACTCTACACCCTACACGCTATACGCTACACTCTACACCCTGCACGCTACACGCTACACCCTACACGCTACACTCTACACCCTACACGCTACACCCTACACTCTACACCCTACACGCTACACGCTACACTCTACACCCTACACGCTACACCCTACACTCCACACCCTACACCCTACATGCTACACGCTACACCCTACACGCTACAAATTACACTCTAAACCCTACACTCTACATCCTACACCCTACACTCTACACCCTACACGCTACACTCTACACTCTACACCCTACACCCTACATGCTACACGCTACACGCTACACTCTACACCCTACACGCTACACGCTACACCCTACAAGCTAAACGCTACAAACTACACGCTACATATTACACTCTACACCCTAGCGTGTTGCGTGTAGGGTGTAGAGTGTAGCGTGTAGCATGTAGCGTGTAGGGTGTATGGTGTAGAGTGTAGCATGTAGCGTGTAGGGTGTAGAGTGTAGCGTGTAGGGTGTAGAGTGTAGCATGTAGCGTGTAGGGTGTAGGGTGTAGAGTGTAGAGTGTAGCATGTAGCATGTAGATTGTAGGGTGTACCGTGTAGGGTGTAGAGTGTAGCATGTAGGGTGTAGGGTGTAGAGTGAAGGGTGTAGCGTGTAGAGTGTAGCGTGTAGCGTGTACGGTGTAGGGTGTAGGGTGTAGCGTGTAGCGTGTAGGCTGTAGCGTGTAGGGTGTATCATGTATCGTGTAGGGTGTAGAGTGTAGCATGTAGCGTGTAGAGTGTAGGGTGTAGCGTGTAGCGTGTGTAGGGTGTAGGGTGTAGAGTGTAGGGTGTAGGGTGTAGAGTGTAGCGTATAGCGTGTAGGGTGTAGGATGTAGAGTGTATCGTGTAGGGTGTAGAGTGTAGCGTGTAGAGTGTAGCATGTAGCGTGTAGGGTGTAGAGTGTAGAGTGTAGCGTGTAGCGTGTAGGCTGTAGCGTGTAGGGTGTAGCATGTATCGTGTAGGGTGTAGAGTGTAGCATGTAGCGTGTAGAGTGTAGGGTGTAGCGTGTAGCGTGTGTAGGGTGTAGGGTGTAGAGTGTAGCGTGTAGCGTGTAGGGTGTAGAGTGTAGGGTGTAGGGTGTAGAGTGTAGCGTATAGCGTGTAGGGTGTAGGATGTAGAGTGTAGCGTGTAGGGTGTAGAGTGTAGCGTGTAGAGTGTAGCATGTAGCGTGTAGGGTGTAGAGTGTAGAGTGTAGCGTGTAGGGTGAAGCATGTAGGGTGTAGGGTGTCGGGTATAGCGTGTAGGGTGTAGGGTGTAGAGTGTAGGGTGTAGCGTGTATGGTGTAGAGTGTAGCGTGTAGCGTGTAGAGTGTAGCGTGTAGGGTGTAGGGTGTAGCGTGTAGCATGCAGAGTGTAGCGTGTAGGGTGTAGAGTGTAGCGTGTTGCATGTAGGGTGTAGAGTGTAGCGTGTAGCGTGTAGAGTGTAGAGTGTAGCGTGTAGCGTGTAGAGTGTAGCGGGTAGGGTGTAGAGTGTAGCGAGTAGCGTGTAGGGTGTAGGGTGTAGAGTGTAGGGTGTAGCGTGTAGGGTGAAGAGTGTAGCGTGTAGGGGGTAGGGTGTAGGGTGTAGAGTGTAGCGTGTAGGGTGTAGCGTGTAGCATGTAGCGTGTAGCGTGTAGCATGTAGAGTGTAGCGTGTAGGGTGTAGAGTGTAGCGTGTAGGGTGTAGCGTGTAGCGTGTAGCGTGCAGTGTGTAGAGTGTAGCGTATAGCGTGTAGGGTGTAGAGTGTAGGGTGTAGCATGTAGCGTGTAGAGTGTAGCGTGTAGGGTGTAGGGTGTACAGTGTAGGGTGTAGCGTGTAGCATGTAGGGTGTAGGGTGTAGCGTGTAGCGTGTACCGTGTAGCGTATAGAGTGCAGCGTGTAGGGTGTAGAGTGTAGCGTGTAGTGTGTAGCGTGTAGGGTGTAGGCTGTAGCGTGTAGGGTGTAGCATGTATCGTGTAGGGTGTAGAGTGTAGCATGTAGCGTGTAGAGTGTAGGGTGTAGCGTGTAGCGTGTGTAGGGTGTAGGGTGTAGAGTGTAGCGTGTAGCGTGTAGGGTGTAGAGTGTAGGGTGTAGGGTGTAGAGTGTAGCGTATAGCGTGTAGGGTGTAGGATGTAGAGTGTAGCGTGTAGGGTGTAGAGTGTAGCGTGTAGAGTGTAGCATGTAGCGTGTAGGGTGTAGAGTGTAGAGTGTAGCGTGTAGAGTGAAGCATGTAGGGTGTAGGGTGTCGGGTATAGCGTGTAGGGTGTAGGGTGTAGAGTGTAGGGTGTAGCGTGTATGGTGTAGAGTGTAGCGTGTAGCGTGTAGAGTGTAGCGTGTAGGGTGTAGGGTGTAGCGTGTAGCATGCAGAGTGTAGCGTGTAGGGTGTAGAGTGTAGCGTGTTGCGTGTAGGGTGTAGAGTGTAGCGTGTAGCGTGTAGAGTGTAGAGTGTAGCGTGTAGCGTGTAGAGTGTAGCGGGTAGGGTGTAGAGTGTAGCGAGTAGCGTGTAGGGTGTAGAGTGTAGGGTGTAGCGTGTAGGGTGAAGAGTGTAGCGTGTAGGGGGTAGGGTGTAGGGTGTAGAGTGTAGCGTGTAGGGTGTAGCGTGTAGCATGTAGCGTGTAGCGTGTAGCATGTAGAGTGTAGCGTGTAGGGTGTAGAGTGTAGCGTGTAGGGTGTAGCGTGTAGCGTGTAGCGTGCAGTGTGTAGAGTGTAGCGTATAGCGTGTAGGGTGTAGAGTGTAGGGTGTAGCATGTAGCGTGTAGAGTGTAGCGTGTAGGGTGTAGGGTGTACAGTGTAGGGTGTAGCGTGTAGCATGTAGGGTGTAGGGTGTAGCGTGTAGCGTGTACCGTGTAGCATATAGAGTGCAGCGTGTAGGGTGTAGAGTGTAGCGTGTAGTGTGTAGCGTGTAGGGTGTAGGGTGTAGCGTGTAGGGTGTAGAGTGTAGCGTGTATGGTGTAGAGTGTAACATGTAGCGTGTAGGGTGTAGGGCGTAGCGTGTAGCGTGTACCGTGTAGCGTATAGAGTGTAGTGTGTAGGGTGTAGAGTGTAGCGTGTAGGGTGTAGAGTGTAGAGTGTAGTGTGTGGCGTGCAGGGCGTAGGGTGTAGCGTGTAGGGTGTAGGGTGTAGAGTGTAGGGTGTAGCATGTAGGGTGTAGGGTGTAGCGTGTAGGGTGTAGAGTGTAGCGTGTAGGGTGTACGGTGTAGAGTGTAGGGTATAAGCTGTAGCGTTTAGCGTGTAGAGTGTAGCGTGTAGCGTGTAGCGTGTAGCGTGTAGGGTGTAGAGTGTAGGGTGTAGAGTGTAGCGTGTAGCGTGTAGCGTGTAGGGTGTAGGGTGTAGCGTGTAGGGTGTAGCATGTAGCGTGTAGCGTGTAGCATGTAGAGTAGGGTGTAGGGTGTAGGGTGTAGCGTGTAGCGTGTAGCGTGTAGCGTGTAGGGTGTAGGGTGTAGCGTGTAGGGTGTAGCATGTAGCGTGTAGCGTGTAGCATGTAGAGTAGGGTGTAGGGTGTAGGGTGTAGAGTGTAGTGTGTAGAGTGTAGAGTGTAGCGTGTAGAGTGTAAAGTGTAGCGTGTAGGGTGTAGCGTGTAGTATGTAGCGTGTAGCGCGTAGCGTGTAGAGTGTAGGGTATAGAGTGTAGCGTGTAGAGAGTAGGGAGCAGAGTGTAGAGTGTAGCGTGCAGGGTGTAGGGTGTACAGTGTAGGGTGTAGGGTGTAGCGTGTAGCGTGTAGAGTGTAGGGAGTAGGGTGTAGGGTGTAGCGTGTAGGGTGTAGATTGTAGCGTGTAGCGTGTAGCGTGTAGGGTGTAGCGTGTAGCGTGTAGGGTGTAGCGTGTATCATGTACCGTGTAGCGTGTAGCATGTAGAGTAGGGTGTAGGGTGTAGAGTGTAGCATGTAGGGTGTAGGGTGTAGAGTGTAGGGTGTAGCATGTAGGGTGTAGGGTGTAGGGTGTAGCGTGCAGGGTGTAGAGTGTAGCGTGTAGGGTGTACGGTGTAGAGTGTAGGGTATAAGCTGTAGCGTTTAGCGTGTAGAGTGTAGCGTGTAGCGTGTAGCGTGTAGGGTGTAGAGTGTAGGGTGTAGAGTGTAGCGTGTAGCGTGTAGAGTGTAGAGTGTAGCGTGTAGCGTGTAGAGTGTAGCGGGTAGGGTGTAGAGTGTAGCGAGTAGCGTGTAGGGTGTAGAGTGTAGGGTGTAGCGTGTAGGGTGAAGAGTGTAGCGTGTAGGGGGTAGGGTGTAGGGTGTAGAGTGTAGCGTGTAGGGTGTAGCGTGTAGCATGTAGCGTGTAGCGTGTAGCATGTAGAGTGTAGCGTGTAGGGTGTAGAGTGTAGCGTGTAGGGTGTAGCGTGTAGCGTGTAGCGTGCAGTGTGTAGAGTGTAGCGTATAGCGTGTAGGGTGTAGAGTGTAGGGTGTAGCATGTAGCGTGTAGAGTGTAGCGTGTAGGGTGTAGGGTGTACAGTGTAGGGTGTAGCGTGTAGCATGTAGGGTGTAGGGTGTAGCGTGTAGCGTGTACCGTGTAGCATATAGAGTGCAGCGTGTAGGGTGTAGAGTGTAGCGTGTAGTGTGTAGCGTGTAGGGTGTAGGGTGTAGCGTGTAGGGTGTAGAGTGTAGCGTGTATGGTGTAGAGTGTAACATGTAGCGTGTAGGGTGTAGGGCGTAGCGTGTAGCGTGTACCGTGTAGCGTATAGAGTGTAGTGTGTAGGGTGTAGAGTGTAGCGTGTAGGGTGTAGAGTGTAGAGTGTAGTGTGTGGCGTGCAGGGCGTAGGGTGTAGCGTGTAGGGTGTAGGGTGTAGAGTGTAGGGTGTAGCATGTAGGGTGTAGGGTGTAGCGTGTAGGGTGTAGAGTGTAGCGTGTAGGGTGTACGGTGTAGAGTGTAGGGTATAAGCTGTAGCGTTTAGCGTGTAGAGTGTAGCGTGTAGCGTGTAGCGTGTAGCGTGTAGGGTGTAGAGTGTAGGGTGTAGAGTGTAGCGTGTAGCGTGTAGCGTGTAGGGTGTAGGGTGTAGCGTGTAGGGTGTAGCATGTGGCGTGTAGCGTGTAGCATGTAGAGTATGGTGTAGGGTGTAGGGTGTAGCGTGTAGCGTGTAGCGTGTAGCGTGTAGGGTGTAGGGTGTAGCGTGTAGGGTGTAGCATGTAGCGTGTAGCGTGTAGCATGTAGAGTAGGGTGTAGGGTGTAGGGTGTAGAGTGTAGTGTGTAGAGTGTAGAGTGTAGCGTGTAGAGTGTAAAGTGTAGCGTGTAGGGTGTAGCGTGTAGTATGTAGCGTGTAGCGCGTAGCGTGTAGAGTGTAGGGTATAGAGTGTAGCGTGTAGAGAGTAGGGAGCAGAGTGTAGAGTGTAGCGTGCAGGGTGTAGGGTGTACAGTGTAGGGTGTAGGGTGTAGCGTGTAGCGTGTAGAGTGTAGGGAGTAGGGTGTAGGGTGTAGCGTGTAGGGTGTAGATTGTAGCGTGTAGCGTGTAGCGTGTAGGGTGTAGCGTGTAGCGTGTAGGGTGTAGCGTGTATCATGTACCGTGTAGCGTGTAGCATGTAGAGTAGGGTGTAGGGTGTAGAGTGTAGCATGTAGGGTGTAGGGTGTAGAGTGTAGGGTGTAGCATGTAGGGTGTAGGGTGTAGGGTGTAGCGTGCAGGGTGTAGAGTGTAGCGTGTAGGGTGTACGGTGTAGAGTGTAGGGTATAAGCTGTAGCGTTTAGCGTGTAGAGTGTAGCGTGTAGCGTGTAGCGTGTAGGGTGTACAGTGTAGGGTGTAGAGTGTAGCGTGTAGCGTGTAGGGTGTAGGGTGAAGCGTGTAGGGTGTAGCATGTAGCGTGTAGCGTGTAGCATGTAGAGTAGGGTGTAGGGTGTAGGGTGTAGAGTGTAGTGTGTAGAGTGTGGAGTGTAGCGTGTAGAGTGTAAAGTGTAGCGTGTAGGGTGTAGCGTGTAGTGTGTAGCGTGTAGCGCGTAGCGTGTAGAGTGTAGGGTATAGAGTGTAGCGTGTAGAGAGTAGGGAGCAGAGTGTAGAGTGTAGCGTGCAGAGAGTAGGGTGTACAGTGTAGGGTGTAGGGTGTAGCGTGTAGCATGTAGAGTGTAGGGAGTAGGGTGTAGGGTGTAGCGTGTAGGGTGTAGGGTGTAGGGTGTAGCGTGTAGGGTGTAGAGTGTAGCGTGTAGGGTGTACGGTGTAGAGTGTAGGGTATAAGCTGTAGCGTTTAGCGTGTAGAGTGTAGCGTGTAGAGTGTAGCGTGTAGGGTGTAGAGTGTAGGGTGTAGAGTGTAGCGTGTAGCGTGTAGCGTGTAGGGTGTAGGGTGAAGCGTGTAGGGTGTAGCATGTAGCGTGTAGCGTGTAGCATGTAGAGTAGGGTGTAGGGTGTAGGGTGTGGAGTGTAGCGTGTAGAGTGTAAAGTGTAGAGTGTAGGGTATAGAGTGTAGCGTGTAGAGGGTAGGGAGCAGAGTGTAGAGTGTAGCGTGTAGGGTGTACAGTGTAGGGTGTAGGGTGTAGCGTGTAGCGTGTAGAGTGTAGGGAGAAGGGTGTAGGGTGTAGCGTGTAGGGTGTGGAGTGTAGCGTGTAGCGTGTAGGGTGTAGCGTGTAGCGAGTAGGGTGTAGCGTGTATTATGTACCGTGTAGCGTGTAGCATGTAGAGTAGGGTGTAGGGTGTAGAGTGTAGCGTGTAGCGTGTAGTGTGTAGCGTGTAGAGTGTAAAGTGTAGCGTGTAGTGTGTAGTGTGTAGCGTGTAGCGCGTAGCGTGTAGAGTGTAGGGTATAGAGTGTAGCGTGTAGAGAGTAGGGAGTAGAGTGTAGAGTGTAGCGTGTAGGGTGTAGAGTGTAGCGAGTAGCGTGTAGTGTGTAGGGTGTAGGGTGTAGAGTGTAGGGTTTAGCGTGTAGGGTGTAGAGTGTAGCGTGTAGGGTGTAGCGTGTAGCGTGCAGGTGTAGAGTGTAGCGTATAGCGTGTAGAGTGTAGGATGTAGCGTGTAGAGTGTAGCGTGTAGCGTGTAGGGTGTAGGGTGTACAGTGTAGGGTGTAGGGTGTAGCGTGTAGAGTGTAGTGTGTGGCGTGCAGGGCGTAGGGTGTAGCGTGTAGGGTGTAGGGTGTAGAGTGTAGGGTGTAGCATGTAGGGTGTAGGGTGTAGGGTGTAGCGTGTAGGGTGTAGAGTGTAGCATGTAGGGTGTACGGAGTAGAGTGTAGGGTATAAGCTGTAGCGTTTAGCGTGTAGAGTGTAGCGTGTAGCGTGTAGGGTGTAGGGTGTAGAGTGTAGCGTGTAGGGTGTAGAGTGTAGAGTGTAGAGAGTAGGGTGTAGGGTGTAGAGTGTAGGGTGTAGGGTGTAGAGTGTAACGTGTAGCGTGTAGGGTGTAGCGTGTAGGGTGTAGAGTGTAGGGTGTAG
Organism: Ranitomeya variabilis; assembly: GCF_051348905.1. Lineage (NCBI taxonomy): Eukaryota > Metazoa > Chordata > Amphibia > Anura > Dendrobatidae > Ranitomeya > Ranitomeya variabilis. Next base: position 11,308 of record NW_027508206.1, read on the forward strand.
CGTGTAGGGTGTAGCGTGTAGCGTGTAGCGTGTAGGGTGTAGAGTGTAGGGTGTAGCGTGTAGGGTGTAGCGTGTAGCGTGTAGCGTGTTGGTTGTAGGGTGTAGAGTGTAGGGTGTAGCGTGTAGGGTGTAGCGTGTAGCGTGTAGAGTGTAGCGTCTAGCGTGTAGCGTATAGTGTGTAGCGTGTAGATTGTAGCGTGTAGGGTGTAGGGTGTAGGGTGTACCGTGTAGGGTGTAGCGTGTAGCGTGTAGCGTGTAGAGTGTAGCATGTAGGGTGTAGCAAGTAGCGTGTATTGTGTAGGGTGTAGAGTGTAGCATGTAGCGTGTAGAGTGTAGGGTGTAGCGTGTAGGGTGTAGAGTGTAGCGTGTAGAGTGTAGAGTGTAGCGTGTAGCGTGTAGGGTGTCACTTTTTCCTCTGATGAAGACGCTTGAGTAGCGTCGATACGCGTGGGGTAAAGGGCTTCCTTTGTTTTTTTCCCGAGGGACAGGACTTGGGTAACTTATCTTTACAACTGCTATGGAATTACACCTATTTACTTCATGCATGGCCTGGCATTTTTCCAAGCCTTAGGACAATGGATCCTGATTCTTTGTATTTCCACAAGGCGTCTGTATGCATACATTTATCCAAATAACTAGGATTTTGTAGTACTGCAGCATACCTATTTCCCTGATTACCTTTCTATAGGGGTCTGCTTTCATTTGCTTACCAACTGTGCGCACGCATGCTGTGTTGAACAAAATAGGATCCATGATGTATTTCTTCCAGATACTAGGCTGGAGTATATGTTTCCTGTCATAGTACTCAGGGGGTCACAGTTGGCACTAAACAATAGGCTTCTTATATGTAGATTTGACTAAGATTGGTGTACCCGCATACCTAGCAATTTTTTCTCTCTGGTTATTTCTCCTGTCTCACATATGCTGTAAAGTATTAGCTTCCTTCATTCCCTCGGGTAAAATTACTTATGGCCTATTCAGCCATACTAGTGTTTTAAATGTTTTTAAATGTATGTTTTGCCTGGTTCTGTTTGTGGATTACTATTTTTGTACAATAAAATTGACTATTTAACGTGGATCCCATTGGTTTGCATATCCTTTTCTTTTTGTGTTTAGTGTGTAGTGTGTAGCTTAACCCTACACGCTACACGCTACACGCTACACTCTACACCCTACACGCTACACCCTACACTCTACACCGTACACTCTACACGCTACACGCTACACTCTACACCCTACACCCTAAACGCTACACGCTACACTCTACACCCTACACGCTACACTCTACACTCTACACGCTACACGCTACACTCTACACCCTACACTCTACACGCTACACGCTACACGCTACACCCTACACTCTACACGCTACACGCTACACTCTACACGCTACACGCTACATGCTACACTCTACACTCTACACCCTACACCCTACACGCTACACGCTATACTCTACACCCTACACTCTACACGCTACACGCTACACTCTACACTCTACACGCTACACGCTACACTCTACACCCTACACGCAACACGCTACACTCTATACCCTACACGCTACACTCTGCACGCTACACGCTACACCCTACACGCTATACTCTGCACGCTACACGCTACACTCTACACCATACACGCTACACCCTACACTCTACACCCTACACCCTACACGCTATACCCGACACCCTACACCCTACATGCTTCACCCTAAACGCTACACTCTACACCCTACACCCTACACGCTACATGCTACACCCTACACGCTACACTCTACACCCTACACTCTACACGCTACACACTACACGCTACACGCTACACCCTACACGCTACATGCTACACCCTACACGCTACACGTTACACTCTACACCCTACACCCTACACGCTACACGCTACACCCTACACGCTACACGTTACACTCTACACCCTACACGCTACACTCTACACCCTACACCCTACACGCTACACGCTACACGCTACACTCTACACTCTACACTCTACACCCTACACGCTACACTCTACACCCTGCACCCTACACGCTACAATCTACACCCTACACCCTACACCCTACACGCTACGCGCTACACTCTACACCCTACACGCTACACTCTAAACTCTACATGCTACACGCTACACTCTACACTCTACACGCTACACCCTACACCCTACACGCTACACGCTACACTCTACAACCTACACGCTACACGCTACACTCCACACGCAACACGCTACACTCTACACCCTACACTCTACACGCTACACGCTACACTCTACACCCTACACTCTACACGCTACACGCTACACTGTACACCCTACATGCAACACGCTACACTCTACACCTTACACGCTACACTCTACACGCTACACGCTACATGCTACACTCTACACTCTACACCATACACCCTACACGCTACACACTATACTCTACACCCTACACGCTACACTCTACACGCTACACGCTACACGCTACACTCTACACGCTACACTCTACACCCTACATGCAACACGCTACACTCTACACCCTACACCCTACACGCTACACGCTACACCCTACACGCTACACGTTACACTCTACACCCTACACCCTACACACTACACCCTACACGCTACACGTTACACTCTACACCCTACACGCTACACTCTACACCCTGCTCCCTACACGCTACACGCTGCACCCTACACGCTACACGCTACACCCTACACACTACACGTTACACTCTACACCCTACACTCTACACCCTACACTCTACACGCTACACTCTACACCCTACACTCTGCACTCTACACCCTACACCCTACACACTACACGCTACACTCTACACCCTACACGCTACACGCTACACCCTACACCCTACACCCTACACGCTACAATCTACACGCTACACGCTACACCCTATACGCTAGACGCTACACTCTACACGCTACACGATACACGCTACACCCTACACGCTACACCCTACACTCTACACCCTACACCCTACACGCTACACGCTACACCCTACACGCTACACCCTACACTCTACACCCTACACCCTACACGCTACATGCTACACCCTACACGCTACACGTTACACCCTACACCCTACACTCTACACCCTACACCCTACTCTCTACACGCTATATTCTACACCCTACACGCTACACTCTACACCCTACACGCTACACGCTACACTCTACACCCTAGACGCTACACTCTATACCCTACACTCTACACGCTACACCCTACACCCTACACTCTACATGCTACACCCTACACCCTACACTCTACATGCTACACGCTACACGCTACATGCTACACGCTACACCCTACACGCTACACGCTACACACTACATGCTACACCCTACACCCTACACCCTACACGCTACACGCTACACTCTACACCCTACAAGCTACACCCTACACCCTACACCCTACACGCTACACTCTACACCCTACACGCTACACCCTACACTCTACACCCTACACGCTACACCCTACACTCTACACCCTACACGCTATACGCTACACTCTACACCCTGCACGCTACACGCTACACCCTACACGCTACACTCTACACCCTACACGCTACACCCTACACTCTACACCCTACACGCTACACGCTACACTCTACACCCTACACGCTACACCCTACACTCCACACCCTACACCCTACATGCTACACGCTACACCCTACACGCTACAAATTACACTCTAAACCCTACACTCTACATCCTACACCCTACACTCTACACCCTACACGCTACACTCTACACTCTACACCCTACACCCTACATGCTACACGCTACACGCTACACTCTACACCCTACACGCTACACGCTACACCCTACAAGCTAAACGCTACAAACTACACGCTACATATTACACTCTACACCCTAGCGTGTTGCGTGTAGGGTGTAGAGTGTAGCGTGTAGCATGTAGCGTGTAGGGTGTATGGTGTAGAGTGTAGCATGTAGCGTGTAGGGTGTAGAGTGTAGCGTGTAGGGTGTAGAGTGTAGCATGTAGCGTGTAGGGTGTAGGGTGTAGAGTGTAGAGTGTAGCATGTAGCATGTAGATTGTAGGGTGTACCGTGTAGGGTGTAGAGTGTAGCATGTAGGGTGTAGGGTGTAGAGTGAAGGGTGTAGCGTGTAGAGTGTAGCGTGTAGCGTGTACGGTGTAGGGTGTAGGGTGTAGCGTGTAGCGTGTAGCTTGTAGGGTGTAGAGTGTAGCGTGTAGCGTGTAGGCTGTAGCGTGTAGGGTGTAGCATGTATCGTGTAGGGTGTAGAGTGTAGCATGTAGCGTGTAGAGTGTAGGGTGTAGCGTGTAGCGTGTGTAGGGTGTAGGGTGTAGAGTGTAGCGTGTAGCGTGTAGGGTGTAGAGTGTAGGGTGTAGGGTGTAGAGTGTAGCGTATAGCGTGTAGGGTGTAGGATGTAGAGTGTAGCGTGTAGGGTGTAGAGTGTAGCGTGTAGAGTGTAGCATGTAGCGTGTAGGGTGTAGAGTGTAGAGTGTAGCGTGTAGGGTGAAGCATGTAGGGTGTAGGGTGTCGGGTATAGCGTGTAGGGTGTAGGGTGTAGAGTGTAGGGTGTAGCGTGTATGGTGTAGAGTGTAGCGTGTAGAGTGTAGCGTGTAGGGTGTAGGGTGTAGCGTGTAGCATGCAGAGTGTAGCGTGTAGGGTGTAGAGTGTAGCGTGTTGCATGTAGGGTGTAGAGTGTAGCGTGTAGAGTGTAGAGTGTAGCGTGTAGCGTGTAGAGTGTAGCGGGTAGTGTGTAGAGTGTAGCGAGTAGCGTGTAGGGTGTAGGGTGTAGAGTGTAGGGTGTAGCGTGTAGGGTGAAGAGTGTAGCGTGTAGGGGGTAGGGTGTAGGGTGTAGAGTGTAGCGTGTAGGGTGTAGCGTGTAGCATGTAGCGTGTAGCGTGTAGCATGTAGAGTGTAGCGTGTAGGGTGTAGAGTGTAGCGTGTAGGGTGTAGCGTGTAGCGTGTAGCGTGCAGTGTGTAGAGTGTAGCGTATAGCGTGTAGGGTGTAGAGTGTAGGGTGTAGCATGTAGCGTGTAGAGTGTAGCGTGTAGGGTGTAGGGTGTACAGTGTAGGGTGTAGCGTGTAGCATGTAGGGTGTAGGGTGTAGCGTGTAGCGTGTACCGTGTAGCGTATAGAGTGCAGCGTGTAGGGTGTAGAGTGTAGCGTGTAGTGTGTAGCGTGTAGGGTGTAGGGTGTAGCGTGTAGGGTGTAGAGTGTAGCGTGTAGGGTGTAGAGTGTAACATGTAGCGTGTAGGGTGTAGGGCGTAGCGTGTAGCGTGTACCGTGTAGCGTATAGAGTGTAGTGTGTAGGGTGTAGAGTGTAGCGTGTAGGGTGTAGAGTGTAGCGTGTAGCGTGTAGCGTGTAGAGTGTAGTGTGTAGGGTGTAGCGTGTAGAGTGTAGTGTGTGGCGTGCAGGGCGTAGGGTGTAGCGTGTAGGGTGTAGGGTGTAGAGTGTAGGGTGTAGCATGTAGGGTGTAGGGTGTAGGGTGTAGCGTGTAGGGTGTAGAGTGTAGCGTGTAGGGTGTACGGTGTAGAGTGTAGGGTATAAGCTGTAGCGTTTAGCGTGTAGAGTGTAGCGTGTAGCGTGTAGCGTGTAGCGTGTAGGGTGTAGAGTGTAGGGTGTAGAGTGTAGCGTGTAGCGTGTAGCGTGTAGGGTGTAGGGTGTAGCGTGTAGGGTGTAGCATGTAGCGTGTAGCGTGTAGCATGTAGAGTAGGGTGTAGGGTGTAGGGTGTAGAGTGTAGTGTGTAGAGTGTAGAGTGTAGCGTGTAGAGTGTAAAGTGTAGCGTGTAGGGTGTAGCGTGTAGTGTGTAGCGTGTAGCGCGTAGCGTGTAGAGTGTAGGGTATAGAGTGTAGCGTGTAGAGAGTAGGGAGCAGAGTGTAGAGTGTAGCGTGCAGGGTGTAGGGTGTACAGTGTAGGGTGTAGGGTGTAGCGTGTAGCGTGTAGAGTGTAGGGAGTAGGGTGTAGGGTGTAGCGTGTAGGGTGTAGATTGTAGCGTGTAGCGTGTAGCGTGTAGGGTGTAGCGTGTAGCGTGTAGGGTGTAGCGTGTATCATGTACCGTGTAGCGTGTAGCATGTAGAGTAGGGTGTAGGGTGTAGAGTGTAGCATGTAGGGTGTAGGGTGTAGAGTGTAGGGTGTAGCATGTAGGGTGTAGGGTGTAGGGTGTAGCGTGCAGGGTGTAGAGTGTAGCGTGTAGGGTGTACGGTGTAGAGTGTAGGGTATAAGCTGTAGCGTTTAGCGTGTAGAGTGTAGCGTGTAGCGTGTAGGGTGTAGAGTGTAGGGTGTAGAGTGTAGCGTGTAGCGTGTAGCGTGTAGGGTGTAGGGTGAAGCGTGTAGGGTGTAGCATGTAGCGTGTAGCGTGTAGCATGTAGAGTAGGGTGTAGGGTGTAGGGTGTAGCGTGTAGGGTGTAGCGTGTAGCGTGCAGGTGTAGAGTGTAGCGTATAGCGTGTAGGGTGTAGGGTGTAGAGTGTAGGGTGTAGCGTGTAGAGTGTAGCGTGTAGCGTGTAGGGTGTAGGGTGTACAGTGTAGGGTGTAGGGTGTAGCGTGTAGAGTGTAGTGTGTGGCGTGCAGGGCATAGGGTGTAGCGTGTAGGGTGTAGGGTGTAGAGTGTAGGGTGTAGCATGTAGGGTGTAGGGTGTAGGGTGTAGCGTGTAGGGTGTAGAGTGTAGCATGTAGGGTGTACGGTGTAGAGTGTAGGGTATAAGCTGTAGCGTTTAGCGTGTAGAGTGTAGCGTTTAGCGTGTAGGGTGTAGGGTGTAGAGTGTAGCGTGTAGGGTGTAGAGTGTAGAGTGTAGAGAGTAGGGTGTAGCGTGTAGCGTGTAGCGTGTAGAGTGTAGCGTCTAGCGTGTAGCGTATAGTGTGTAGCGTGTAGATTGTAGCGTGTAGGGTGTAGGGTGTAGGGTGTACCGTGTAGGGTGTAGCGTGTAGCGTGTAGCGTGTAGAGTGTAGCATGTAGGGTGTAGCAAGTAGCGTGTATTGTGTAGGGTGTAGAGTGTAGCATGTAGCGTGTAGAGTGTAACGTGTAGCGTGTAGCGTGTAGCGTGTTGGTTGTAGGGTGTAGAGTGTAGGGTGTAGCGTGTAGGGTGTAGCGTGTAGCGTGTAGCGTGTAGAGTGTAGCGTCTAGCGTGTAGCGTATAGTGTGTAGCGTGTAGATTGTAGCGTGTAGGGTGTAGGGTGTAGGGTGTACCGTGTAGGGTGTAGCGTGTAGCGTGTAGCGTGTAGAGTGTAGCATGTAGGGTGTAGCAAGTAGCGTGTATTGTGTAGGGCGTAGAGTGTAGCATGTAGCGTGTAGAGTGTAGGGTGTAGCGTGTAGGGTGTAGAGTGTAGCGTGTAGCGTGTAGGGTGTCACTTTTTCCTCTGATGAAGACGCTTGAGTAGCGTCGATACGCGTGGGGTAAAGGGCTTCCTTTGTTTTTTTCCCGAGGGACAGGACTTGGGTAACATCTTTACAACTGCTATGGAATTACACCTATTTACTTCATGCATGGCCTGGCATTTTTCCAAGCCTTAGGACAATGGATCCTGATTCTTTGTATTTCCACAAGGCGTCTGTATGCATACATTTATCCAAATAACTAGGATTTTGTAGTACTGCAGCATATCTATTTCCCTGATTACCTTTCTATAGGGGTCTGCTTTCATTTGCTTACCAACTGTGCGCACGCATGCTGTGTTGAACAAAATAGGATCCATGATGTATTTCTTCCAGATACTAGGCTGGAGTATATGTTTCCTGTCATAGTACTCAGGGGGTCACAGTTGGCAGTAAACAATAGGCTTCTTATATGTAGATTTGACTAAGATTGGTGTACCCGCATACCTAGCAATTTTTTCTCTCTGGTTATTTCTCCTGTCTCACATATGCTGTAAAGTATTAGCTTCCTTCATTCCCTCGGGTAAAATTACTTATGGCCTATTCAGCCATACTAGTGTTTTAAATGTTTTTAAATGTATGTTTTGCCTGGTTCTGTTTGTGGATTACTATTTTTGTACAATAAAATTGACTATTTAACGTGGATCCCATTGGTTTGCATATCCTTTTCTTTTTGTGTTTAGTGTGTAGTGTGTAGCTTAACCCTACACGCTACACGCTACACGCTACACTCTACACCCTACACGCTACACCCTACACTCTACACCGTACACTCTACACGCTACACTCTACACCCTACACCCTAAACGCTACACGCTACACTCTACACCCTACACGCTACACTCTACACGCTACACGCTACACGCTACACCCTACACTCTACACGCTACACGCTACACTCTACACGCTACACGCTACATGCTACACTCTACACTCTACACCCTACACCCTACACGCTACACGCTATACTCTACACCCTACACTCTACACGCTACACGCTACACTCTACACTCTACACGCTACACGCTACACTCTACACCCTACACGCAACACGCTACACTCTATACCCTACACGCTACACTCTGCACGCTACACGCTACACCCTACACGCTATACTCTGCACGCTACACGCTACACTCTACACCATACACGCTACACCCTACACTCTACACCCTACACCCTACACGCTATACCCGACACCCTACACCCTACATGCTTCACCCTAAACGCTACACTCTACACCCTACACCCTACACGCTACATGCTACACCCTACACGCTACACTCTACACCCTACACTCTACACGCTACACACTACACGCTACACGCTACACCCTACACGCTACATGCTACACCCTACACGCTACACGTTACACTCTACACCCTACACCCTACACGCTACACGCTACACCCTACACGCTACACGTTACACTCTACACCCTACACGCTACACTCTACACCCTACACCCTACACGCTACACGCTACACGCTACACTCTACACTCTACACTCTACACCCTACACGCTACACTCTACACCCTGCACCCTACACGCTACAATCTACACCCTACACCCTACACCCTACACGCTACGCGCTACACTCTACACCCTACACGCTACACTCTAAACTCTACATGCTACACGCTACACTCTACACTCTACACGCTACACCCTACACCCTACACGCTACACGCTACACTCTACAACCTACACGCTACACGCTACACTCCACACGCAACACGCTACACTCTACACCCTACACTCTACACGCTACACGCTACACTCTACACCCTACACTCTACACGCTACATGCTACACTGTACACCCTACATGCAACACGCTACACTCTACACCTTACACGCTACACTCTACACGCTACACGCTACATGCTACACTCTACACTCTACACCATACACCCTACACGCTACACACTATACTCTACACCCTACACGCTACACTCTACACGCTACACGCTACACGCTACACTCTACACGCTACACTCTACACCCTACATGCAACACGCTACACTCTACACCCTACACCCTACACGCTACACGCTACACCCTACACGCTACACGTTACACTCTACACCCTACACCCTACACACTACACCCTACACGCTACACGTTACACTCTACACCCTACACGCTACACTCTACACCCTGCTCCCTACACGCTACACGCTGCACCCTACACGCTACACGCTACACCCTACACACTACACGTTACACTCTACACCCTACACTCTACACCCTACACTCTACACGCTACACTCTACACCCTACACTCTGCACTCTACACCCTACACCCTACACACTACACGCTACACTCTACACCCTACACGCTACACGCTACACCCTACACCCTACACCCTATACGCTACAATCTACACGCTACACGCTACACCCTACACGCTACACCCTACACCCTACACGCTACACCCTACACTCTACACCCTACACCCTACACGCTACATGCTACACCCTACACGCTACACGTTACACCCTACACCCTACACTCTACACCCTACACCCTACTCTCTACACGCTATATTCTACACCCTACACGCTACACTCTACACCCTACACGCTACACGCTACACTCTACACCCTAGACGCTACACTCTATACCCTACACTCTACACGCTACACCCTACACCCTACACTCTACATGCTACACCCTACACCCTACACTCTACATGCTACACGCTACACGCTACATGCTACACGCTACACCCTACACGCTACACGCTACACACTACATGCTACACCCTACACCCTACACCCTACACGCTACACGCTACACTCTACACCCTACAAGCTGCACCCTACACCCTACACGCTACACGCTACACTCTACACCCTACACGCTACACCCTACACTCTACACCCTACACGCTACACCCTACACTCTACACCCTACACGCTATACGCTACACTCTACACCCTGCACGCTACACGCTACACCCTACACGCTACACTCTACACCCTACACGCTACACCCTACACTCTACACCCTACACGCTACACGCTACACTCTACACCCTACACGCTACACCCTACACTCCACACCCTACACCCTACATGCTACACGCTACACCCTACACGCTACAAATTACACTCTAAACCCTACACTCTACATCCTACACCCTACACTCTACACCCTACACGCTACACTCTACACTCTACACCCTACACCCTACATGCTACACGCTACACGCTACACTCTACACCCTACACGCTACACGCTACACCCTACAAGCTAAACGCTACAAACTACACGCTACATATTACACTCTACACCCTAGCGTGTTGCGTGTAGGGTGTAGAGTGTAGCGTGTAGCATGTAGCGTGTAGGGTGTATGGTGTAGAGTGTAGCATGTAGCGTGTAGGGTGTAGAGTGTAGCGTGTAGTGTGTAGAGTGTAGCATGTAGCGTGTAGGGTGTAGGGTGTAGAGTGTAGAGTGTAGCATGTAGCATGTAGATTGTAGGGTGTACCGTGTAGGGTGTAGAGTGTAGCATGTAGGGTGTAGGGTGTAGAGTGAAGGGTGTAGCGTGTAGAGTGTAGCGTGTAGCGTGTACGGTGTAGGGTGTAGGGTGTAGCGTGTAGCGTGTAGCTTGTAGGGTGTAGAGTGTAGCGTGTAGCGTGTAGGCTGTAGCGTGTAGGGTGTAGCATGTATCGTGTAGGGTGTAGAGTGTAGCATGTAGCGTGTAGAGTGTAGGGTGTAGCGTGTAGCGTGTGTAGGGTGTAGGGTGTAGAGTGTAGCGTGTAGCGTGTAGGGTGTAGAGTGTAGGGTGTAGGGTGTAGAGTGTAGCGTATAGCGTGTAGGGTGTAGGATGTAGAGTGTAGCGTGTAGGGTGTAGAGTGTAGCGTGTAGAGTGTAGCATGTAGCGTGTAGGGTGTAGAGTGTAGAGTGTAGCGTGTAGGGTGAAGCATGTAGGGTGTAGGGTGTCGGGTATAGCGTGTAGGGTGTAGGGTGTAGAGTGTAGGGTGTAGCGTGTATGGTGTAGAGTGTAGCGTGTAGCGTGTAGAGTGTAGCGTGTAGGGTGTAGGGTGTAGCGTGTAGCATGCAGAGTGTAGCGTGTAGGGTGTAGAGTGTAGCGTGTTGCATGTAGGGTGTAGAGTGTAGCGTGTAGAGTGTAGAGTGTAGCGTGTAGCGTGTAGAGTGTAGCGGGTAGTGTGTAGAGTGTAGCGAGTAGCGTGTAGGGTGTAGGGTGTAGAGTGTAGGGTGTAGCGTGTAGGGTGAAGAGTGTAGCGTGTAGGGGGTAGGGTGTAGGGTGTAGAGTGTAGCGTGTAGGGTGTAGCGTGTAGCATGTAGCGTGTAGCGTGTAGCATGTAGAGTGTAGCGTGTAGGGTGTAGAGTGTAGCGTGTAGCGTGCAGTGTGTAGAGTGTAGCGTATAGCGTGTAGGGTGTAGAGTGTAGGGTGTAGCATGTAGCGTGTAGAGTGTAGCGTGTAGGGTGTAGGGTGTACAGTGTAGGGTGTAGCGTGTAGCCTGTAGGGTGTAGGGTGTAGCGTGTAGCGTGTACCGTGTAGCGTATAGAGTGCAGCGTGTAGGGTGTAGAGTGTAGCGTGTAGTGTGTAGCGTGTAGGGTGTAGGGTGTAGCGTGTAGGGTGTAGAGTGTAGCGTGTAGGGTGTAGAGTGTAACATGTAGCGTGTAGGGTGTAGGGCGTAGCGTGTAGCGTGTACCGTGTAGCGTATAGAGTGTAGTGTGTAGGGTGTAGAGTGTAGCGTGTAGGGTGTAGAGTGTAGCGTGTAGCGTGTAGCGTGTAGAGTGTAGTGTGTAGGGTGTAGCGTGTAGAGTGTAGTGTGTGGCGTGCAGGGCGTAGGGTGTAGCGTGTAGGGTGTAGGGTGTAGAGTGTAGGGTGTAGCATGTAGGGTGTAGGGTGTAGGGTGTAGCGTGTAGGGTGTAGAGTGTAGCATGTAGGGTGTACGGTGTAGAGTGTAGGGTATAAGCTGTAGCGTTTAGCGTGGAGTGTAGCGTGTAGCGTGTAGCGTGTAGCGTGTAGGGTGTAGAGTGTAGGGTGTAGAGTGTAGCGTGTAGCGTGTAGCGTGTAGGGTGTAGGGTGTAGCGTGTAGGGTGTAGCATGTAGCGTGTAGCGTGTAGCATGTAGAGTAGGGTGTAGGGTGTAGGGTGTAGAGTGTAGTGTGTAGAGTGTAGAGTGTAGCGTGTAGAGTGTAAAGTGTAGCGTGTAGGGTGTAGCGTGTAGTGTGTAGCGTGTAGCGCGTAGCGTGTAGAGTGTAGGGTATAGAGTGTAGCGTGTAGAGAGTAGGGAGCAGAGTGTAGAGTGTAGCGTGCAGGGTGTAGGGTGTACAGTGTAGGGTGTAGGGTGTAGCGTGTAGCGTGTAGAGTGTAGGGAGTAGGGTGTAGGGTGTAGCGTGTAGGGTGTAGATTGTAGCGTGTAGCGTGTAGCGTGTAGGGTGTAGCGTGTAGCGTGTAGGGTGTAGCGTGTATCATGTACCGTGTAGCGTGTAGCATGTAGAGTAGGGTGTAGGGTGTAGAGTGTAGCATGTAGGGTGTAGGGTGTAGAGTGTAGGGTGTAGCATGTAGGGTGTAGGGTGTAGGGTGTAGCGTGCAGGGTGTAGAGTGTAGCGTGTAGGGTGTACGGTGTAGAGTGTAGTGTATAAGCTGTAGCGTTTAGCGTGTAGAGTGTAGCGTGTAGCGTGTAGCGTGTAGGGTGTAGAGTGTAGGGTGTAGAGTGTAGCGTGTAGCGTGTAGCGTGTAGGGTGTAGGGTGAAGCGTGTAGGGTGTAGCATGTAGCGTGTAGCGTGTAGCATGTAGAGTAGGGTGTAGGGTGTAGGGTGTAGCGTGTAGGGTGTAGCGTGTAGCGTGTAGGGTGTAGGGTGTAGAGTGTAGGGTGTAGCGTGTAGAGTGTAGCGTGTAGCGTGTAGGGTGTAGGGTGTACAGTGTAGGGTGTAGGGTGTAGCGTGTAGAGTGTAGTGTGTGGCGTGCAGGGCATAGGGTGTAGCGTGTAGGGTGTAGGGTGTAGAGTGTAGGGTGTAGCATGTAGGGTGTAGGGTGTAGGGTGTAGCGTGTAGGGTGTAGAGTGTAGCATGTAGGGTGTACGGTGTAGAGTGTAGGGTATAAGCTGTAGCGTTTAGCGTGTAGAGTGTAGCGTTTAGCGTGTAGGGTGTAGGGTGTAGAGTGTAGCGTGTAGGGTGTAGAGTGTAGAGTGTAGAGAGTAGGGTGTAGGGTGTAGAGTGTAGGGTGTAGGGTGTAGAGTGTAACGTGTAGCGTGTAGGGTGTAGCGTGTAGGGTGTAGAGTGTAGGGTGTAGCGTGTAGGGTGTAGCGTGTAGCGTGTAGCGTGTAGGGTGTAGGGTGTAGAGTGTAGGGTGTAGCGTGTAGGGTGTAGCGTGTAGCGTGTAGCGTGTTGGTTGTAGGGTGTAGAGTGTAGGGTGTAGCGTGTAGGGTGTAGCGTGTAGCGTGTAGCGTGTAGAGTGTAGCGTCTAGCGTGTAGCGTATAGTGTGTAGCGTGTAGATTGTAGCGTGTAGGGTGTAGGGTGTAGGGTGTACCGTGTAGGGTGTAGCGTGTAGCGTGTAGCGTGTAGAGTGTAGCATGTAGGGTGTAGCAAGTAGCGTGTATTGTGTAGGGTGTAGAGTGTAGCATGTAGCGTGTAGAGTGTAGGGTGTAGCGTGTAGGGTGTAGAGTGTAGCGTGTAGCGTGTAGGGTCACTTTTTCCTCTGATGAAGACGCTTGAGTAGCGTCGATACGCGTGGGGTAAAGGGCTTCCTTTGTTTTTTTCCCGAGGGACAGGACTTGGGTAACATCTTTACAACTGCTATGGAATTACCCCTATTTACTTCATGCATGGCCTGGCATTTTTCCAAGCCTTAGGACAATGGATCCTGATTCTTTGTATTTCCACAAGGCGTCTGTATGCATACATTTATCCAAATAACTAGGATTTTGTAGTACTGCAGCATATCTATTTCCCTGATTACCTTTCTATAGGGGTCTGCTTTCATTTGCTTACCAACTGTGCGCACGCATGCTGTGTTGAACAAAATAGGATCCATGATGTATTTCTTCCAGATACTAGGCTGGAGTATATGTTTCCTGTCATAGTACTCAGGGGGTCACAGTTGGCAGTAAACAATAGGCTTCTTATATGTAGATTTGACTAAGATTGGTGTACCCGCATACCTAGCAATTTTTTCTCTCTGGTTATTTCTCCTGTCTCACATATGCTGTAAAGTATTAGCTTCCTTCATTCCCTCGGGTAAAATTACTTATGGCCTATTCAGCCATACTAGTGTTTTAAATGTTTTTAAATGTATGTTTTGCCTGGTTCTGTTTGTGGATTACTATTTTTGTACAATAAAATTGACTATTTAACGTGGATCCCATTGGTTTGCATATCCTTTTCTTTTTGTGTTTAGTGTGTAGTGTGTAGCTTAACCCTACACGCTACACGCTACACGCTACACTCTACACCCTACACGCTACACCCTACACTCTACACCGTACACTCTACACGCTACACGCTACACTCTACACCCTACACCCTAAACGCTACACGCTACACTCTACACCCTACACGCTACACTCTACACTCTACACGCTACACGCCACACTCTACACCCTACACTCTACACGCTACACGCTACACCCTACACTCTACACGCTACACGCTACACTCTACACGCTACAAGCTACATGCTACACTCTACACTCTACACCCTACACCCTACACGCTACACGCTATACTCTACACCCTACACTCTACACGCTACACGCTACACTCTACACTCTACACGCTACACGCTACACTCTACACCCTACACGCAACACGCTACACTCTATACCCTACACGCTACACTCTGCACGCTACACGCTACACCCTACACGCTATACTCTGCACGCTACACGCTACACTCTACACCATACACGCTACACCCTACACTCTACACCCTACACCCTACACGCTATACCCGACACCCTACACCCTACATGCTTCACCCTAAACGCTACACTCTACACCCTACACCCTACACGCTACATGCTACACCCTACACGCTACACTCTACACCCTACACTCTACACGCTACACACTACACGCTACACGCTACACCCTACACGCTACATGCTACACCCTACACGCTACACGTTACACTCTACACCCTACACCCTACACGCTACACGCTACACCCTACACGCTACACGTTACACTCTACACGCTACACGCTACACTCTACACCCTACACTCTACACGCTACACGCTACACTGTACACCCTACATGCAACACGCTACACTCTACACCCTACACGCTACACTCTACACGCTACACGCTACATGCTACACTCTACACTCTACACCATACACCCTACACGCTACACACTATACTCTACACCCTACACGCTACACTCTACACGCTACACGCTACACGCTACACTCTACACGCTACACTCTACACCCTACATGCAACACGCTACACTCTACACCCTACACGCTACACGCTACACCCTACACGCTACACGTTACACTCTACACCCTACACGCTACACTCTACACCCTGCTCCCTACACGCTACACGCTGCACCCTACACGCTACACGCTACACCCTACACACTACACGTTACACTCTACACCCTACACTCTACACCCTACACTCTACACGCTACACTCTACACCCTACACTCTGCACTCTACACCCTACACCCTACACACTACACGCTACACTCTACACCCTACACGCTACACGCTACACCCTACACCCTACACCCTACACGCTACAATCTACACGCTACACGCTACACCCTATACGCTAGACGCTACACTCTACACGCTACACGATACACGCTACACCCTACACGCTACACCCTACACTCTACACCCTACACCCTACACGCTACACGCTACACCCTACACGCTACACCCTACACTCTACACCCTACACCCTACACGCTACATGCTACACCCTACACGCTACACGTTACACCCTACACCCTACACTCTACACCCTACACCCTACTCTCTACACTCTACACCATACACCCTACACGCTACACACTATACTCTACACCCTACACGCTACACTCTACACGCTACACGCTACACGCTACACTCTACACGCTACACTCTACACCCTACATGCAACACGCTACACTCTACACCCTACACCCTACACTCTACACCCTACACCCTACTCTCTACACGCTATATTCTACACCCTACACGCTACACTCTACACCCTACACGCTACACGCTACACTCTACACCCTAGACGCTACACTCTATACCCTACACTCTACACGCTACACCCTACACCCTACACTCTACATGCTACACCCTACACCCTACACTCTACATGCTACACGCTACATGCTACACGCTACACCCTACACGCTACACGCTACACACTACATGCTACACCCTACACCCTACACCCTACACGCTACACGCTACACTCTACACCCTACAAGCTACACCCTACACCCTACACCCTACACGCTACACGCTACACTCTACACCCTACACGCTACACCCTACACTCTACACCCTACACGCTACACCCTACACTCTACACCCTACACGCTATACGCTACACTCTACACCCTGCACGCTACACGCTACACCCTACACGCTACACTCTACACCCTACACGCTACACCCTACACTCTACACCCTACACGCTACACGCTACACTCTACACCCTACACGCTACACCCTACACTCCACACCCTACACCCTACATGCTACACGCTACACCCTACACGCTACAAATTACACTCTAAACCCTACACTCTACATCCTACACCCTACACTCTACACCCTACACGCTACACTCTACACTCTACACCCTACACCCTACATGCTACACGCTACACGCTACACTCTACACCCTACACGCTACACGCTACACCCTACAAGCTAAACGCTACAAACTACACGCTACATATTACACTCTACACCCTAGCGTGTTGCGTGTAGGGTGTAGAGTGTAGCGTGTAGCATGTAGCGTGTAGGGTGTATGGTGTAGAGTGTAGCATGTAGCGTGTAGGGTGTAGAGTGTAGCGTGTAAGGTGTAGAGTGTAGCATGTAGCGTGTAGGGTGTAGGGTGTAGAGTGTAGAGTGTAGCATGTAGCATGTAGATTGTAGGGTGTACCGTGTAGGGTGTAGAGTGTAGCATGTAGGGTGTAGGGTGTAGAGTGAAGGGTGTAGCGTGTAGAGTGTAGCGTGTAGCGTGTACGGTGTAGGGTGTAGGGTGTAGCGTGTAGCGTGTAGGCTGTAGCGTGTAGGGTGTAGCATGTATCGTGTAGGGTGTAGAGTGTAGCATGTAGCGTGTAGAGTGTAGGGTGTAGCGTGTAGCGTGTGTAGGGTGTAGGGTGTAGAGTGTAGGGTGTAGGGTGTAGAGTGTAGCGTATAGCGTGTAGGGTGTAGGATGTAGAGTGTAGCGTGTAGGGTGTAGAGTGTAGCGTGTAGAGTGTAGCATGTAGCGTGTAGGGTGTAGAGTGTAGAGTGTAGCGTGTAGCGTGTAGGCTGTAGCGTGTAGGGTGTAGCATGTATCGTGTAGGGTGTAGAGTGTAGCATGTAGCGTGTAGAGTGTAGGGTGTAGCGTGTAGCGTGTGTAGGGTGTAGGGTGTAGAGTGTAGCGTGTAGCGTGTAGGGTGTAGAGTGTAGGGTGTAGGGTGTAGAGTGTAGCGTATAGCGTGTAGGGTGTAGGATGTAGAGTGTAGCGTGTAGGGTGTAGAGTGTAGCGTGTAGAGTGTAGCATGTAGCGTGTAGGGTGTAGAGTGTAGAGTGTAGCGTGTAGGGTGAAGCATGTAGGGTGTAGGGTGTCGGGTATAGCGTGTAGGGTGTAGGGTGTAGAGTGTAGGGTGTAGCGTGTATGGTGTAGAGTGTAGCGTGTAGCGTGTAGAGTGTAGCGTGTAGGGTGTAGGGTGTAGCGTGTAGCATGCAGAGTGTAGCGTGTAGGGTGTAGAGTGTAGCGTGTTGCATGTAGGGTGTAGAGTGTAGCGTGTAGAGTGTAGAGTGTAGCGTGTAGCGTGTAGAGTGTAGCGGGTAGGGTGTAGAGTGTAGCGAGTAGCGTGTAGGGTGTAGGGTGTAGAGTGTAGGGTGTAGCGTGTAGGGTGAAGAGTGTAGCGTGTAGGGGGTAGGGTGTAGGGTGTAGAGTGTAGCGTGTAGGGTGTAGCGTGTAGCATGTAGCGTGTAGCGTGTAGCATGTAGAGTGTAGCGTGTAGGGTGTAGAGTGTAGCGTGTAGGGTGTAGCGTGTAGCGTGTAGCGTGCAGTGTGTAGAGTGTAGCGTATAGCGTGTAGGGTGTAGAGTGTAGGGTGTAGCATGTAGCGTGTAGAGTGTAGCGTGTAGGGTGTAGGGTGTACAGTGTAGGGTGTAGCGTGTAGCATGTAGGGTGTAGGGTGTAGCGTGTAGCGTGTACCGTGTAGCGTATAGAGTGCAGCGTGTAGGGTGTAGAGTGTAGCGTGTAGTGTGTAGCGTGTAGGGTGTAGGCTGTAGCGTGTAGGGTGTAGCATGTATCGTGTAGGGTGTAGAGTGTAGCATGTAGCGTGTAGAGTGTAGGGTGTAGCGTGTAGCGTGTGTAGGGTGTAGGGTGTAGAGTGTAGCGTGTAGCGTGTAGGGTGTAGAGTGTAGGGTGTAGGGTGTAGAGTGTAGCGTATAGCGTGTAGGGTGTAGGATGTAGAGTGTAGCGTGTAGGGTGTAGAGTGTAGCGTGTAGAGTGTAGCATGTAGCGTGTAGGGTGTAGAGTGTAGAGTGTAGCGTGTAGAGTGAAGCATGTAGGGTGTAGGGTGTCGGGTATAGCGTGTAGGGTGTAGGGTGTAGAGTGTAGGGTGTAGCGTGTATGGTGTAGAGTGTAGCGTGTAGCGTGTAGAGTGTAGCGTGTAGGGTGTAGGGTGTAGCGTGTAGCATGCAGAGTGTAGCGTGTAGGGTGTAGAGTGTAGCGTGTTGCGTGTAGGGTGTAGAGTGTAGCGTGTAGCGTGTAGAGTGTAGCGTGTAGCGTGTAGAGTGTAGCGGGTAGGGTGTAGAGTGTAGCGAGTAGCGTGAAGGGTGTAGAGTGTAGGGTGTAGCGTGTAGGGTGAAGAGTGTAGCGTGTAGGGTGTAGCGTGTAGGGTGTAGAGTGTAGGGTGTAGCGTGTAGGGTGTAGCGTGTAGCGTGTAGCGTGTAGGGTGTAGGGTGTAGAGTGTAGGGTGTAGCGTGTAGGGTGTAGCGTGTAGCGTGTAGCGTGTTGGTTGTAGGGTGTAGAGTGTAGGGTGTAGCGTGTAGGGTGTAGCGTGTAGCGTGTAGCGTGTAGAGTGTAGCGTCTAGCGTGTAGCGTATAGTGTGTAGCGTGTAGATTGTAGCGTGTAGGGTGTAGGGTGTAGGGTGTACCGTGTAGGGTGTAGCGTGTAGCGTGTAGCGTGTAGAGTGTAGCATGTAGGGTGTAGCAAGTAGCGTGTATTGTGTAGGGTGTAGAGTGTAGCATGTAGCGTGTAGAGTGTAGGGTGTAGCGTGTAGGGTGTAGAGTGTAGCGTGTGGCGTGTAGGGTGTCACTTTTTCCTCTGATGAAGACGCTTGAGTAGCGTCGATACGCGTGGGGTAAAGGGCTTCCTTTGTTTTTTTCCCGAGGGACAGGACTTGGGTAACATCTTTACAACTGCTATGGAATTACACCTATTTACTTCATGCATGGCCTGGCATTTTTCCAAGCCTTAGGACAATGGATCCTGATTCTTTGTATTTCCACAAGGCGTCTGTATGCATACATTTATCCAAATAACTAGGATTTTGTAGTACTGCAGCATATCTATTTCCCTGATTACCTTTCTATAGGGGTCTGCTTTCATTTGCTTACCAACTGTGCGCACGCATGCTGTGTTGAACAAAATAGGATCCATGATGTATTTCTTCCAGATACTAGGCTGGAGTATATGTTTCCTGTCATAGTACTCAGGGGGTCACAGTTGGCAGTAAACAATAGGCTTCTTATATGTAGATTTGACTAAGATTGGTGTACCCGCATACCTAGCAATTTTTTCTCTCTGGTTATTTCTCCTGTCTCACATATGCTGTAAAGTATTAGCTTCCTTCATTCCCTCGGGTAAAATTACTTATGGCCTATTCAGCCATACTAGTGTTTTAAATGTTTTTAAATGTATGTTTTGCCTGGTTCTGTTTGTGGATTACTATTTTTGTACAATAAAATTGACTATTTAACGTGGATCCCATTGGTTTGCATATCCTTTTCTTTTTGTGTTTAGTGTGTAGTGTGTAGCTTAACCCTACACGCTACACGCTACACGCTACACTCTACACCCTACACGCTACACCCTACACTCTACACCGTACACTCTACACGCTACACGCTACACTCTACACCCTACACCCTAAACGCTACACGCTACACTCTACACCCTACACGCTACACTCTACACTCTACACGCTACACGCTACACTCTACACCCTACACTCTACACGCTACACGCTACACGCTACACCCTACACTCTACACGCTACACGCTACACTCTACACGCTACACGCTACATGCTACACTCTACACTCTACACCCTACACCCTACACGCTACACGCTATACTCTACACCCTACACTCTACACGCTACACGCTACACTCTACACTCTACACGCTACACGCTACACTCTACACCCTACACGCAACACGCTACACTCTATACCCTACACGCTACACTCTGCACGCTACACGCTACACCCTACACTCTACACCCTACACCCTACACGCTATACCCGACACCCTACACCCTACATGCTTCACCCTAAACGCTACACTCTACACCCTACACCCTACACGCTACATGCTACACCCTACACGCTACACTCTACACCCTACACTCTACACGCTACACACTACACGCTACACGCTACACCCTACACGCTACATGCTACACCCTACACGCTACACGTTACACTCTACACCCTACACCCTACACGCTACACGCTACACCCTACACGCTACACGTTACACTCTACACCCTACACGCTACACTCTACACCCTACACCCTACACGCTACACGCTACACGCTACACTCTACACTCTACACTCTACACCCTACACGCTACACTCTACACCCTGCACCCTACACGCTACAATCTACACCCTACACCCTACACCCTACACGCTACGCGCTACACTCTACACCCTACACGCTACACTCTAAACTCTACATGCTACACGCTACACTCTACACTCTACACGCTACACCCTACACCCTACACGCTACACGCTACACTCTACAACCTACACGCTACACGCTACACTCCACACGCAACACGCTACACTCTACACCCTACACTCTACACGCTACACGCTACACTCTACACCCTACACTCTACACGCTACACGCTACACTGTACACCCTACATGCAACACGCTACACTCTACACCTTACACGCTACACTCTACACGCTACACGCTACATGCTACACTCTACACTCTACACCATACACCCTACACGCTACACACTATACTCTACACCCTACACGCTACACTCTACACGCTACACGCTACACGCTACACTCTACACGCTACACTCTACACCCTACATGCAACACGCTACACTCTACACCCTACACCCTACACGCTACACGCTACACCCTACACGCTACACGTTACACTCTACACCCTACACCCTACACACTACACCCTACACGCTACACGTTACACTCTACACCCTACACGCTACACTCCACACCCTGCTCCCTACACGCTACACGCTGCACCCTACACGCTACACGCTACACCCTACACACTACACGTTACACTCTACACCCTACACTCTACACCCTACACTCTACACGCTACACTCTACACCCTACACTCTGCACTCTACACCCTACACCCTACACACTACACGCTACACTCTACACCCTACACGCTACACGCTACACCCTACACCCTACACCCTACACGCTACAATCTACACGCTACACGCTACACCCTACACGCTACACCCTACACTCTACACCCTACACCCTACACGCTACACGCTACACCCTACACGCTACACCCTACACTCTACACCCTACACCCTACACGCTACATGCTACACCCTACACGCTACACGTTACACCCTACACCCTACACTCTACACCCTACACCCTACTCTCTACACGCTATATTCTACACCCTACACGCTACACTCTACACCCTACACGCTACACGCTACACTCTACACCCTAGACGCTACACTCTATACCCTACACTCTACACGCTACACCCTACACCCTACACTCTACATGCTACACCCTACACCCTACACTCTACATGCTACACGCTACACGCTACATGCTACACGCTACACCCTACAAGCTACACGCTACACACTACATGCTACACCCTACACCCTACACCCTACACGCTACACGCTACACTCTACACCCTACAAGCTGCACCCTACACCCTACACGCTACACGCTACACTCTACACCCTACACGCTACACCCTACACTCTACACCCTACACGCTACACCCTACACTCTACACCCTACACGCTATACGCTACACTCTACACCCTGCACGCTACACGCTACACCCTACACGCTACACTCTACACCCTACACGCTACACCCTACACTCTACACCCTACACGCTACACGCTACACTCTACACCCTACACGCTACACCCTACACTCCACACCCTACACCCTACATGCTACACGCTACACCCTACACGCTACAAATTACACTCTAAACCCTACACTCTACATCCTACACCCTACACTCTACACCCTACACGCTACACTCTACACTCTACACCCTACACCCTACATGCTACACGCTACACGCTACACTCTACACCCTACACGCTACACGCTACACCCTACAAGCTAAACGCTACAAACTACACGCTACATATTACACTCTACACCCTAGCGTGTTGCGTGTAGGGTGTAGAGTGTAGTGTGTAGCATGTAGCGTGTAGGGTGTATGGTGTAGAGTGTAGCATGTAGCGTGTAGGGTGTAGAGTGTAGCGTGTAGGGTGTAGAGTGTAGCATGTAGCGTGTAGGGTGTAGGGTGTAGAGTGTAGAGTGTAGCATGTAGCATGTAGATTGTAGGGTGTACCGTGTAGGGTGTAGAGTGTAGCATGTAGGGTGTAGGGTGTAGAGTGAAGGGTGTAGCGTGTAGAGTGTAGCGTGTAGCGTGTACGGTGTAGGGTGTAGGGTGTAGCGTGTAGCGTGTAGCTTGTAGGGTGTAGAGTGTAGCGTGTAGCGTGTAGGCTGTAGCGTGTAGGGTAGCTTAACCCTACACGCTACACGCTACACGCTACACTCTACACCCTACACGCTACACGCTACACGTTACACTCTACACCCTACACGCTACACTCTACACCCTGCTCCCTACACGCTACACGCTGCACCCTACACGCTACACGCTACACCCTACACACTACACGTTACACTCTACACCCTACACTCTACACCCTACACTCTACACGCTACACGCTACACCCTACACTCTGCACTCTACACCCTACACCCTACACACTACACGCTACACTCTACACCCTACACGCTACACGCTACACCCTACACCCTACACCCTACACGCTACAATCTACACGCTACACGCTACACCCTATACGCTAGACGCTACACTCTACACGCTACACGATACACGCTACACCCTACACGCTACACCCTACACTCTACACCCTACACCCTACACGCTACACGCTACACCCTACACGCTACACCCTACACTCTACACCCTACACCCTACACGCTACATGCTACACCCTACACGCTACACGTTACACCCTACACCCTACACTCTACACCCTACACCCTACTCTCTACACTCTACACCATACACCCTACACGCTACACACTATACTCTACACCCTACACGCTACACTCTACACGCTACACGCTACACGCTACACTCTACACGCTACACTCTACACCCTACATGCAACACGCTACACTCTACACCCTACACCCTACACTCTACACCCTACACCCTACTCTCTACACGCTATATTCTACACCCTACACGCTACACTCTACACCCTACACGCTACACGCTACACTCTACACCCTAGACGCTACACTCTATACCCTACACTCTACACGCTACACCCTACACCCTACACTCTACATGCTACACCCTACACCCTACACTCTACATGCTACACGCTACATGCTACACGCTACACCCTACACGCTACACGCTACACACTACATGCTACACCCTACACCCTACACCCTACACGCTACACGCTACACTCTACACCCTACAAGCTACACCCTACACCCTACACCCTACACGCTACACGCTACACTCTACACCCTACACGCTACACCCTACACTCTACACCCTACACGCTACACCCTACACTCTACACCCTACACGCTATACGCTACACTCTACACCCTGCACGCTACACGCTACACCCTACACGCTACACTCTACACCCTACACGCTACACCCTACACTCTACACCCTACACGCTACACGCTACACTCTACACCCTACACGCTACACCCTACACTCCACACCCTACACCCTACATGCTACACGCTACACCCTACACGCTACAAATTACACTCTAAACCCTACACTCTACATCCTACACCCTACACTCTACACCCTACACGCTACACTCTACACTCTACACCCTACACCCTACATGCTACACGCTACACGCTACACTCTACACCCTACACGCTACACGCTACACCCTACAAGCTAAACGCTACAAACTACACGCTACATATTACACTCTACACCCTAGCGTGTTGCGTGTAGGGTGTAGAGTGTAGCGTGTAGCATGTAGCGTGTAGGGTGTATGGTGTAGAGTGTAGCATGTAGCGTGTAGGGTGTAGAGTGTAGCGTGTAAGGTGTAGAGTGTAGCATGTAGCGTGTAGGGTGTAGGGTGTAGAGTGTAGAGTGTAGCATGAAGCATGTAGATTGTAGGGTGTACCGTGTAGGGTGTAGAGTGTAGCATGTAGGGTGTAGGGTGTAGAGTGAAGGGTGTAGCGTGTAGAGTGTAGCGTGTAGCGTGTACGGTGTAGGGTGTAGGGTGTAGCGTGTAGCGTGTAGGCTGTAGCGTGTAGGGTGTAGCATGTATCGTGTAGGGTGTAGAGTGTAGCATGTAGCGTGTAGAGTGTAGGGTGTAGCGTGTAGCGTGTGTAGGGTGTAGGGTGTAGAGTGTAGGGTGTAGGGTGTAGAGTGTAGCGTATAGCGTGTAGGGTGTAGGATGTAGAGTGTAGCGTGTAGGGTGTAGAGTGTAGCGTGTAGAGTGTAGCATGTAGCGTGTAGGGTGTAGAGTGTAGAGTGTAGCGTGTAGCGTGTAGGCTGTAGCGTGTAGGGTGTAGCATGTATCGTGTAGGGTGTAGAGTGTAGCATGTAGCGTGTAGAGTGTAGGGTGTAGCGTGTAGCGTGTGTAGGGTGTAGGGTGTAGAGTGTAGCGTGTAGCGTGTAGGGTGTAGAGTGTAGGGTGTAGGGTGTAGAGTGTAGCGTATAGCGTGTAGGGTGTAGGATGTAGAGTGTAGCGTGTAGGGTGTAGAGTGTAGCGTGTAGAGTGTAGCATGTAGCGTGTAGGGTGTAGAGTGTAGAGTGTAGCGTGTAGGGTGAAGCATGTAGGGTGTAGGGTGTCGGGTATAGCGTGTAGGGTGTAGGGTGTAGAGTGTAGGGTGTAGCGTGTATGGTGTAGAGTGTAGCGTGTAGCGTGTAGAGTGTAGCGTGTAGGGTGTAGGGTGTAGCGTGTAGCATGCAGAGTGTAGCGTGTAGGGTGTAGAGTGTAGCGTGTTGCATGTAGGGTGTAGAGTGTAGCGTGTAGAGTGTAGAGTGTAGCGTGTAGCGTGTAGAGTGTAGCGGGTAGGGTGTAGAGTGTAGCGAGTAGCGTGTAGGGTGTAGGGTGTAGAGTGTAGGGTGTAGCGTGTAGGGTGAAGAGTGTAGCGTGTAGGGGGTAGGGTGTAGGGTGTAGAGTGTAGCGTGTAGGGTGTAGCGTGTAGCATGTAGCGTGTAGCGTGTAGCATGTAGAGTGTAGCGTGTAGGGTGTAGAGTGTAGCGTGTAGGGTGTAGCGTGTAGCGTGCAGTGTGTAGAGTGTAGCGTATAGCGTGTAGGGTGTAGAGTGTAGGGTGTAGCATGTAGCGTGTAGAGTGTAGCGTGTAGGGTGTAGGGTGTACAGTGTAGGGTGTAGCGTGTAGCATGTAGGGTGTAGGGTGTAGCGTGTAGCGTGTACCGTGTAGCGTATAGAGTGCAGCGTGTAGGGTGTAGAGTGTAGCGTGTAGTGTGTAGCGTGTAGGGTGTAGGCTGTAGCGTGTAGGGTGTAGCATGTATCGTGTAGGGTGTAGAGTGTAGCATGTAGCGTGTAGAGTGTAGGGTGTAGCGTGTAGCGTGTGTAGGGTGTAGGGTGTAGAGTGTAGCGTGTAGCGTGTAGGGTGTAGAGTGTAGGGTGTAGGGTGTAGAGTGTAGCGTATAGCGTGTAGGGTGTAGGATGTAGAGTGTAGCGTGTAGGGTGTAGAGTGTAGCGTGTAGAGTGTAGCATGTAGCGTGTAGGGTGTAGAGTGTAGAGTGTAGCGTGTAGAGTGAAGCATGTAGGGTGTAGGGTGTCGGGTATAGCGTGTAGGGTGTAGGGTGTAGAGTGTAGGGTGTAGCGTGTATGGTGTAGAGTGTAGCGTGTAGCGTGTAGAGTGTAGCGTGTAGGGTGTAGGGTGTAGCGTGTAGCATGCAGAGTGTAGCGTGTAGGGTGTAGAGTGTAGCGTGTTGCGTGTAGGGTGTAGAGTGTAGCGTGTAGCGTGTAGAGTGTAGAGTGTAGCGTGTAGCGTGTAGAGTGTAGCGGGTAGGGTGTAGAGTGTAGCGAGTAGCGTGAAGGGTGTAGAGTGTAGGGTGTAGCGTGTAGGG
Organism: Ranitomeya variabilis; assembly: GCF_051348905.1. NCBI lineage: Eukaryota > Metazoa > Chordata > Amphibia > Anura > Dendrobatidae > Ranitomeya > Ranitomeya variabilis. The sequence continues at coordinate 38,486 of NW_027508206.1, forward strand.
TGAAGAGTGTAGCGTGTAGGGTGTAGCGTGTAGGGTGTAGAGTGTAGGGTGTAGCGTGTAGGGTGTAGCGTGTAGCGTGTAGCGTGTAGGGTGTAGGGTGTAGAGTGTAGGGTGTAGCGTGTAGGGTGTAGCGTGTAGCGTGTAGCGTGTTGGTTGTAGGGTGTAGAGTGTAGGGTGTAGCGTGTAGGGTGTAGCGTGTAGCGTGTAGCGTGTAGAGTGTAGCGTCTAGCGTGTAGCGTATAGTGTGTAGCGTGTAGATTGTAGCGTGTAGGGTGTAGGGTGTAGGGTGTACCGTGTAGGGTGTAGCGTGTAGCGTGTAGCGTGTAGAGTGTAGCATGTAGGGTGTAGCAAGTAGCGTGTATTGTGTAGGGTGTAGAGTGTAGCATGTAGCGTGTAGAGTGTAGGGTGTAGCGTGTAGGGTGTAGAGTGTAGCGTGTAGCGTGTAGGGTGTCACTTTTTCCTCTGATGAAGACGCTTGAGTAGCGTCGATACGCGTGGGGTAAAGGGCTTCCTTTGTTTTTTTCCCGAGGGACAGGACTTGGGTAACATCTTTACAACTGCTATGGAATTACACCTATTTACTTCATGCATGGCCTGGCATTTTTCCAAGCCTTAGGACAATGGATCCTGATTCTTTGTATTTCCACAAGGCGTCTGTATGCATACATTTATCCAAATAACTAGGATTTTGTAGTACTGCAGCATATCTATTTCCCTGATTACCTTTCTATAGGGGTCTGCTTTCATTTGCTTACCAACTGTGCGCACGCATGCTGTGTTGAACAAAATAGGATCCATGATGTATTTCTTCCAGATACTAGGCTGGAGTATATGTTTCCTGTCATAGTACTCAGGGGGTCACAGTTGGCAGTAAACAATAGGCTTCTTATATGTAGATTTGACTAAGATTGGTGTACCCGCATACCTAGCAATTTTTTCTCTCTGGTTATTTCTCCTGTCTCACATATGCTGTAAAGTATTAGCTTCCTTCATTCCCTCGGGTAAAATTACTTATGGCCTATTCAGCCATACTAGTGTTTTAAATGTTTTTAAATGTATGTTTTGCCTGGTTCTGTTTGTGGATTACTATTTTTGTACAATAAAATTGACTATTTAACGTGGATCCCATTGGTTTGCATATCCTTTTCTTTTTGTGTTTAGTGTGTAGTGTGTAGCTTAACCCTACACGCTACACGCTACACGCTACACTCTACACCCTACACGCTACACCCTACACTCTACACCGTACACTCTACACGCTACACGCTACACTCTACACCCTACACCCTAAACGCTACACGCTACACTCTACACCCTACACGCTACACTCTACACTCTACACGCTACACGCTACACTCTACACCCTACACTCTACACGCTACACGCTACACGCTACACCCTACACTCTACACGCTACACGCTACACTCTACACGCTACACGCTACATGCTACACTCTACACTCTACACCCTACACCCTACACGCTACACGCTATACTCTACACCCTACACTCTACACGCTACACGCTACACTCTACACTCTACACGCTACACGCTACACTCTACACCCTACACGCAACACGCTACACTCTATACCCTACACGCTACACTCTGCACGCTACACGCTACACCCTACACGCTATACTCTGCACGCTACACGCTACACTCTACACCATACACGCTACACCCTACACTCTACACCCTACACCCTACACGCTATACCCGACACCCTACACCCTACATGCTTCACCCTAAACGCTACACTCTACACCCTACACCCTACACGCTACATGCTACACCCTACACGCTACACTCTACACCCTACACTCTACACGCTACACACTACACGCTACACGCTACACCCTACACGCTACATGCTACACCCTACACGCTACACGTTACACTCTACACCCTACACCCTACACGCTACACGCTACACCCTACACGCTACACGTTACACTCTACACCCTACACGCTACACTCTACACCCTACACCCTACACGCTACACGCTACACGCTACACTCTACACTCTACACTCTACACCCTACACGCTACACTCTACACCCTGCACCCTACACGCTACAATCTACACCCTACACCCTACACCCTACACGCTACGCGCTACACTCTACACCCTACACGCTACACTCTAAACTCTACATGCTACACGCTACACTCTACACTCTACACGCTACACCCTACACCCTACACGCTACACGCTACACTCTACAACCTACACGCTACACGCTACACTCCACACGCAACACGCTACACTCTACACCCTACACTCTACACGCTACACGCTACACTCTACACCCTACACTCTACACGCTACACGCTACACTGTACACCCTACATGCAACACGCTACACTCTACACCTTACACGCTACACTCTACACGCTACACGCTACATGCTACACTCTACACTCTACACCATACACCCTACACGCTACACACTATACTCTACACCCTACACGCTACACTCTACACGCTACACGCTACACGCTACACTCTACACGCTACACTCTACACCCTACATGCAACACGCTACACTCTACACCCTACACCCTACACGCTACACGCTACACCCTACACGCTACACGTTACACTCTACACCCTACACCCTACACACTACACCCTACACGCTACACGTTACACTCTACACCCTACACGCTACACTCTACACCCTGCTCCCTACACGCTACACGCTGCACCCTACACGCTACACGCTACACCCTACACACTACACGTTACACTCTACACCCTACACTCTACACCCTACACTCTACACGCTACACTCTACACCCTACACTCTGCACTCTACACCCTACACCCTACACACTACACGCTACACTCTACACCCTACACGCTACACGCTACACCCTACACCCTACACCCTACACGCTACAATCTACACGCTACACGCTACACCCTACACGCTACACCCTACACTCTACACCCTACACCCTACACGCTACACGCTACACCCTACACGCTACACCCTACACTCTACACCCTACACCCTACACGCTACATGCTACACCCTACACGCTACACGTTACACCCTACACCCTACACTCTACACCCTACACCCTACTCTCTACACGCTATATTCTACACCCTACACGCTACACTCTACACCCTACACGCTACACGCTACACTCTACACCCTAGACGCTACACTCTATACCCTACACTCTACACGCTACACCCTACACCCTACACTCTACATGCTACACCCTACACCCTACACTCTACATGCTACACGCTACACGCTACATGCTACACGCTACACCCTACACGCTACACGCTACACACTACATGCTACACCCTACACCCTACACCCTACACGCTACACGCTACACTCTACACCCTACAAGCTGCACCCTACACCCTACACGCTACACGCTACACTCTACACCCTACACGCTACACCCTACACTCTACACCCTACACGCTACACCCTACACTCTACACCCTACACGCTATACGCTACACTCTACACCCTGCACGCTACACGCTACACCCTACACGCTACACTCTACACCCTACACGCTACACCCTACACTCTACACCCTACACGCTACACGCTACACTCTACACCCTACACGCTACACCCTACACTCCACACCCTACACCCTACATGCTACACGCTACACCCTACACGCTACAAATTACACTCTAAACCCTACACTCTACATCCTACACCCTACACTCTACACCCTACACGCTACACTCTACACTCTACACCCTACACCCTACATGCTACACGCTACACGCTACACTCTACACCCTACACGCTACACGCTACACCCTACAAGCTAAACGCTACAAACTACACGCTACATATTACACTCTACACCCTAGCGTGTTGCGTGTAGGGTGTAGAGTGTAGCGTGTAGCATGTAGCGTGTAGGGTGTATGGTGTAGAGTGTAGCATGTAGCGTGTAGGGTGTAGAGTGTAGCGTGTAGGGTGTAGAGTGTAGCATGTAGCGTGTAGGGTGTAGGGTGTAGAGTGTAGAGTGTAGCATGTAGCATGTAGATTGTAGGGTGTACCGTGTAGGGTGTAGAGTGTAGCATGTAGGGTGTAGGGTGTAGAGTGAAGGGTGTAGCGTGTAGAGTGTAGCGTGTAGCGTGTACGGTGTAGGGTGTAGCGTGTAGCGTGTAGCTTGTAGGGTGTAGAGTGTAGCGTGTAGCGTGTAGGCTGTAGCGTGTAGGGTAGCTTAACCCTACACGCTACACGCTACACGCTACACTCTACACCCTACACGCTACACGCTACACGTTACACTCTACACCCTACACGCTACACTCTACACCCTGCTCCCTACACGCTACACGCTGCACCCTACACGCTACACGCTACACCCTACACACTACACGTTACACTCTACACCCTACACTCTACACCCTACACTCTACACGCTACACGCTACACCCTACACTCTGCACTCTACACCCTACACCCTACACACTACACGCTACACTCTACACCCTACACGCTACACGCTACACCCTACACCCTACACCCTACACGCTACAATCTACACGCTACACGCTACACCCTATACGCTAGACGCTACACTCTACACGCTACACGATACACGCTACACCCTACACGCTACACCCTACACTCTACACCCTACACCCTACACGCTACACGCTACACCCTACACGCTACACCCTACACTCTACACCCTACACCCTACACGCTACATGCTACACCCTACACGCTACACGTTACACCCTACACCCTACACTCTACACCCTACACCCTACTCTCTACACTCTACACCATACACCCTACACGCTACACACTATACTCTACACCCTACACGCTACACTCTACACGCTACACGCTACACGCTACACTCTACACGCTACACTCTACACCCTACATGCAACACGCTACACTCTACACCCTACACCCTACACTCTACACCCTACACCCTACTCTCTACACGCTATATTCTACACCCTACACGCTACACTCTACACCCTACACGCTACACGCTACACTCTACACCCTAGACGCTGCACTCTATACCCTACACTCTACACGCTACACCCTACACCCTACACTCTACATGCTACACCCTACACCCTACACTCTACATGCTACACGCTACATGCTACACGCTACACCCTACACGCTACACGCTACACACTACATGCTACACCCTACACCCTACACCCTACACGCTACACGCTACACTCTACACCCTACAAGCTACACCCTACACCCTACACCCTACACGCTACACGCTACACTCTACACCCTACACGCTACACCCTACACTCTACACCCTACACGCTACACCCTACACTCTACACCCTACACGCTATACGCTACACTCTACACCCTGCACGCTACACGCTACACCCTACACGCTACACTCTACACCCTACACGCTACACCCTACACTCTACACCCTACACGCTACACGCTACACTCTACACCCTACACGCTACACCCTACACTCCACACCCTACACCCTACATGCTACACGCTACACCCTACACGCTACAAATTACACTCTAAACCCTACACTCTACATCCTACACCCTACACTCTACACCCTACACGCTACACTCTACACTCTACACCCTACACCCTACATGCTACACGCTACACGCTACACTCTACACCCTACACGCTACACGCTACACCCTACAAGCTAAACGCTACAAACTACACGCTACATATTACACTCTACACCCTAGCGTGTTGCGTGTAGGGTGTAGAGTGTAGCGTGTAGCATGTAGCGTGTAGGGTGTATGGTGTAGAGTGTAGCATGTAGCGTGTAGGGTGTAGAGTGTAGCGTGTAAGGTGTAGAGTGTAGCATGTAGCGTGTAGGGTGTAGGGTGTAGAGTGTAGAGTGTAGCATGAAGCATGTAGATTGTAGGGTGTACCGTGTAGGGTGTAGAGTGTAGCATGTAGGGTGTAGGGTGTAGAGTGAAGGGTGTAGCGTGTAGAGTGTAGCGTGTAGCGTGTACGGTGTAGGGTGTAGGGTGTAGCGTGTAGCGTGTAGGCTGTAGCGTGTAGGGTGTAGCATGTATCGTGTAGGGTGTAGAGTGTAGCATGTAGCGTGTAGAGTGTAGGGTGTAGCGTGTAGCGTGTGTAGGGTGTAGGGTGTAGAGTGTAGGGTGTAGGGTGTAGAGTGTAGCGTATAGCGTGTAGGGTGTAGGATGTAGAGTGTAGCGTGTAGGGTGTAGAGTGTAGCGTGTAGAGTGTAGCATGTAGCGTGTAGGGTGTAGAGTGTAGAGTGTAGCGTGTAGCGTGTAGGCTGTAGCGTGTAGGGTGTAGCATGTATCGTGTAGGGTGTAGAGTGTAGCATGTAGCGTGTAGAGTGTAGGGTGTAGCGTGTAGCGTGTGTAGGGTGTAGGGTGTAGAGTGTAGCGTGTAGCGTGTAGGGTGTAGAGTGTAGGGTGTAGGGTGTAGAGTGTAGCGTATAGCGTGTAGGGTGTAGGATGTAGAGTGTAGCGTGTAGGGTGTAGAGTGTAGCGTGTAGAGTGTAGCATGTAGCGTGTAGGGTGTAGAGTGTAGAGTGTAGCGTGTAGGGTGAAGCATGTAGGGTGTAGGGTGTCGGGTATAGCGTGTAGGGTGTAGGGTGTAGAGTGTAGGGTGTAGCGTGTATGGTGTAGAGTGTAGCGTGTAGCGTGTAGAGTGTAGCGTGTAGGGTGTAGGGTGTAGCGTGTAGCATGCAGAGTGTAGCGTGTAGGGTGTAGAGTGTAGCGTGTTGCATGTAGGGTGTAGAGTGTAGCGTGTAGAGTGTAGAGTGTAGCGTGTAGCGTGTAGAGTGTAGCGGGTAGGGTGTAGAGTGTAGCGAGTAGCGTGTAGGGTGTAGGGTGTAGAGTGTAGGGTGTAGCGTGTAGGGTGAAGAGTGTAGCGTGTAGGGGGTAGGGTGTAGGGTGTAGAGTGTAGCGTGTAGGGTGTAGCGTGTAGCATGTAGCGTGTAGCGTGTAGCATGTAGAGTGTAGCGTGTAGGGTGTAGAGTGTAGCGTGTAGGGTGTAGCGTGTAGCGTGTAGCGTGCAGTGTGTAGAGTGTAGCGTATAGCGTGTAGGGTGTAGAGTGTAGGGTGTAGCATGTAGCGTGTAGAGTGTAGCGTGTAGGGTGTAGGGTGTACAGTGTAGGGTGTAGCGTGTAGCATGTAGGGTGTAGGGTGTAGCGTGTAGCGTGTACCGTGTAGCGTATAGAGTGCAGCGTGTAGGGTGTAGAGTGTAGCGTGTAGTGTGTAGCGTGTAGGGTGTAGGCTGTAGCGTGTAGGGTGTAGCATGTATCGTGTAGGGTGTAGAGTGTAGCATGTAGCGTGTAGAGTGTAGGGTGTAGCGTGTAGCGTGTGTAGGGTGTAGGGTGTAGAGTGTAGCGTGTAGCGTGTAGGGTGTAGAGTGTAGGGTGTAGGGTGTAGAGTGTAGCGTATAGCGTGTAGGGTGTAGGATGTAGAGTGTAGCGTGTAGGGTGTAGAGTGTAGCGTGTAGAGTGTAGCATGTAGCGTGTAGGGTGTAGAGTGTAGAGTGTAGCGTGTAGAGTGAAGCATGTAGGGTGTAGGGTGTCGGGTATAGCGTGTAGGGTGTAGGGTGTAGAGTGTAGGGTGTAGCGTGTATGGTGTAGAGTGTAGCGTGTAGCGTGTAGAGTGTAGCGTGTAGGGTGTAGGGTGTAGCGTGTAGCATGCAGAGTGTAGCGTGTAGGGTGTAGAGTGTAGCGTGTTGCGTGTAGGGTGTAGAGTGTAGCGTGTAGCGTGTAGAGTGTAGAGTGTAGCGTGTAGCGTGTAGAGTGTAGCGGGTAGGGTGTAGAGTGTAGCGAGTAGCGTGAAGGGTGTAGAGTGTAGGGTGTAGCGTGTAGGGTGAAGAGTGTAGCGTGTAGGGTGTAGCGTGTAGGGTGTAGAGTGTAGGGTGTAGCGTGTAGGGTGTAGCGTGTAGCGTGTAGCGTGTAGGGTGTAGGGTGTAGAGTGTAGGGTGTAGCGTGTAGGGTGTAGCGTGTAGCGTGTAGCGTGTTGGTTGTAGGGTGTAGAGTGTAGGGTGTAGCGTGTAGGGTGTAGCGTGTAGCGTGTAGCGTGTAGAGTGTAGCGTCTAGCGTGTAGCGTATAGTGTGTAGCGTGTAGATTGTAGCGTGTAGGGTGTAGGGTGTAGGGTGTACCGTGTAGGGTGTAGCGTGTAGCGTGTAGAGTGTAGCATGTAGGGTGTAGCAAGTAGCGTGTATTGTGTAGGGTGTAGAGTGTAGCATGTAGCGTGTAGAGTGTAGGGTGTAGCGTGTAGGGTGTAGAGTGTAGCGTGTAGCGTGTAGGGTGTCACTTTTTCCTCTGATGAAGACGCTTGAGTAGCGTCGATACGCGTGGGGTAAAGGGCTTCCTTTGTTTTTTTCCCGAGGGACAGGACTTGGGTAACATCTTTACAACTGCTATGGAATTACACCTATTTACTTCATGCATGGCCTGGCATTTTTCCAAGCCTTAGGACAATGGATCCTGATTCTTTGTATTTCCACAAGGCGTCTGTATGCATACATTTATCCAAATAACTAGGATTTTGTAGTACTGCAGCATATCTATTTCCCTGATTACCTTTCTATAGGGGTCTGCTTTCATTTGCTTACCAACTGTGCGCACGCATGCTGTGTTGAACAAAATAGGATCCATGATGTATTTCTTCCAGATACTAGGCTGGAGTATATGTTTCCTGTCATAGTACTCAGGGGGTCACAGTTGGCAGTAAACAATAGGCTTCTTATATGTAGATTTGACTAAAGGTACCTTCACACGAAGCGACGCTGCAGCGATAGCGACAACGATGTCGATCGCTGCAGCGTCGCTGTTTGGTCGCTGGAGAGCTGTCACACAGACCGCTCTCCAGCGATCAACTATGCCGAGGTCCCCTGGTAACCAGGGTAAACATCGGGTAACTAAGCGCGGCCCTGCGCTTAGTAACCCGATGTTTACCCTGGTTACCAGTGTAAAATATCGCTGGTATCGTTGCTTTTGCTTTCAAACACAACGATACACAGCGATCGGACGACCAAATAAAGTTCTGGACTTTATTCAGCGACCAGCGACATCACAGCAGGATCCTGATCGCTGCTGCGTGTCAAACGAAACGATATCGCTAGCGAGGACGCTGCAACGTCACGGATTGCTAGCGATATCGTTATAATGTCGTTTCGTGTGAAGGTACCTTAAGATTGGTGTACCCGCATACCTAGCAATTTTTTCTCTCTGGTTATTTCTCCTGTCTCACATATGCTGTAAAGTATTAGCTTCCTTCATTCCCTCGGGTAAAATTACTTATGGCCTATTCAGCCATTACTAGTGTTTTAAATGTTTTTAAATGTATGTTTTGCCTGGTTCTGTTTGTGGATTACTATTTTTGTACAATAAAATTGACTATTTAACGTGGATCCCATTGGTTTGCATATCCTTTTCTTTTTGTGTTTAGTGTGTAGTGTGTAGCTTAACCCTACACGCTACACGCTACACGCTACACTCTACACCCTACACGCTACACCCTACTCTACACCGTACACTCTACACGCTACACGCTACACTCTACACCCTACACCCTAAACGCTACACGCTACACTCTACACCCTACACGCTACACTCTACACTCTACACGCTACACGCTACACTCTACACCCTACACTCTACACGCTACACGCTACACGCTACACCCTACACTCTACACGCTACACGCTACACTCTACACGCTACACGCTACATGCTACACTCTACACTCTACACCCTACACCCTACACGCTACACGCTATACTCTACACCCTACACTCTACACGCTACACGCTACACTCTACACTCTACACGCTACACGCTACACTCTACACCCTACACGCAACACGCTACACTCTATACCCTACACGCTACACTCTGCACGCTACACGCTACACCCTACACGCTATACTCTGCACGCTACACGCTACACTCTACACCATACACGCTACACCCTACACTCTACACCCTACACCCTACACGCTATACCCGACACCCTACACCCTACATGCTTCACCCTAAACGCTACACTCTACACCCTACACCCTACACGCTACATGCTACACCCTACACGCTACACTCTACACCCTACACTCTACACGCTACACACTACACGCTACACGCTACACCCTACACGCTACATGCTACACCCTACACGCTACACGTTACACTCTACACCCTACACCCTACACGCTACACGCTACACCCTACACGCTACACGTTACACTCTACACCCTACACGCTACACTCTACACCCTGCACCCTACACGCTACAATCTACACCCTACACCCTACACGCTACACGCTACACGCTACACTCTACACTCTACACTCTACACCCTACACGCTACACTCTACACCCTGCACCCTACACGCTACAATCTACACCCTACACCCTACACCCTACACGCTACGCGCTACACTCTACACCCTACACGCTACACTCTAAACTCTACATGCTACACGCTACACTCTACACTCTACACGCTACACCCTACACCCTACACGCTACACGCTACACTCTACAACCTACACGCTACACGCTACACTCCACACGAAACACGCTACACTCTACACCCTACACTCTACACGCTACACGCTACACTCTACACCCTACACTCTACACGCTACACGCTACACTGTACACCCTACATGCAACACGCTACACTCTACACCTTACACGCTACACTCTACACGCTACACGCTACATGCTACACTCTACACTCTACACCATACACCCTACACGCTACACGCTACACTCTACACCCTACACCCTACACGCTACATGCTACACCCTACACGCTACACTCTACACCCTACACTCTACACGCTACACACTACACGCTACACGCTACACCCTACACGCTACATGCTACACCCTACACGCTACACGTTACACTCTACACCCTACACCCTACACGCTACACGCTACACCCTACACGCTACACGTTACACTCTACACCCTACACGCTACACTCTACACCCTGCACCCTACACGCTACAATCTACACCCTACACCCTACACGCTACACGCTACACGCTACACTCTACACTCTACACTCTACACCCTACACGCTACACTCTACACCCTGCACCCTACACGCTACAATCTACACCCTACACCCTACACCCTACACGCTACGCGCTACACTCTACACCCTACACGCTACACTCTAAACTCTACATGCTACACGCTACACTCTACACTCTACACGCTACACCCTACACCCTACACGCTACACGCTACACTCTACACCCTACACTCTACACGCTACACGCTACACTCTACACCCTACACTCTACACGCTACACGCTACACTGTACACCCTACATGCAACACGCTACACTCTACACCTTACACGCTACACTCTACACGCTACACGCTACATGCTACACTCTACACTCTACACCATACACCCTACACGCTACACACTATACTCTACACCCTACACGCTACACTCTACACGCTACACGCTACACGCTACACTCTACACGCTACACTCTACACCCTACATGCAACACGCTACACTCTACACCCTACACCCTACACGCTACACGCTACACCCTACACGCTACACGTTACACTCTACACCCTACACCCTACACACTACACCCTACACGCTACACGTTACACTCTACACCCTACACGCTACACTCTACACCCTGCTCCCTACACGCTACACGCTGCACCCTACACGCTACACGCTACACCCTACACACTACACGTTACACTCTACACCCTACACTCTACACCCTACACTCTACACGCTACACTCTACACCCTACACTCTGCACTCTACACCCTACACCCTACACACTACACGCTACACTCTACACCCTACACGCTACACGCTACACCCTACACCCTACACCCTACACGCTACAATCTACACGCTACACGCTACACCCTATACGCTAGACGCTACACTCTACACGCTACACGATACACGCTACACCCTACACGCTACACCCTACACTCTACACCCTACACCCTACACGCTACACGCTACACCCTACACGCTACACCCTACACTCTACACCCTACACCCTACACGCTACATGCTACACCCTACACGCTACACGTTACACCCTACACCCTACACTCTACACCCTACACCCTACTCTCTACACGCTATATTCTACACCCTACACGCTCCACTCTACACCCTACACGCTACACGCTACACTCTACACCCTAGACGCTACACTCTATACCCTACACTCTACACGCTACACCCTACACCCTACACTCTACATGCTACACCCTACACCCTACACTCTACATGCTACACGCTACACGCTACATGCTACACGCTACACCCTACACGCTACACGCTACACACTACATGCTACACCCTACACCCTACACCCTACACGCTACACGCTACACTCTACACCCTACAAGCTACACCCTACACCCTACACGCTACACGCTACACTCTACACCCTACACGCTACACCCTACACTCTACACCCTACACGCTACACCCTACACTCTACACCCTACACGCTATACGCTACACTCTACACCCTGCACGCTACACGCTACACCCTACACGCTACACTCTACACCCTACACGCTACACCCTACACTCTACACCCTACACGCTACACGCTACACTCTACACCCTACACGCTACACCCTACACTCCACACCCTACACCCTACATGCGACACGCTACACCCTACACGCTACAAATTACACTCTAAACCCTACACTCTACATCCTACACCCTACACTCTACACCCTACACGCTACACTCTACACCCTACACGCTACACGCTACACCCTACAAGCTAAACGCTACAAACTACACGCTACATATTACACTCTACACCCTAGCGTGTTGCGTGTAGGGTGTAGAGTGTAGCATGTAGCATGTAGCGTGTAGGGTGTATGGTGTAGAGTGTAGCATGTAGCGTGTAGGGTGTAGAGTGTAGCGTGTAGGGTGTAGAGTGTAGCATGTAGCGTGTAGGGTGTAGGGTGTAGAGTGTAGAGTGTAGCATGTAGCATGTAGATTGTAGGGTGTACCGTGTAGGGTGTAGAGTGTAGCATGTAGGGTGTAGGGTGTAGAGTGAAGGGTGTAGCGTGTAGAGTGTAGCGTGTAGCGTGTACGGTGTAGGGTGTAGGGTGTAGCGTGTAGCGTGTAGCTTGTAGGGTGTAGAGTGTAGCGTGTAGCGTGTAGGCTGTAGCGTGTAGGGTGTAGCATGTATCGTGTAGGGTGTAGAGTGTAGCATGTAGCGTGTAGAGTGTAGGGTGTAGCGTGTAGCGTGTGTAGGGTGTAGGGTGTAGAGTGTAGCGTGTAGCGTGTAGGGTGTAGAGTGTAGGGTGTACCCTGTAGAGTGTAGCGTATAGCGTGTAGGGTGTAGGATGTAGAGTGTAGCGTGTAGGGTGTAGAGTGTAGCGTGTAGAGTGTAGCATGTAGCGTGTAGGGTGTAGAGTGTAGAGTGTAGCGTGTAGGGTGAAGCATGTAGGGTGTAGGGTGTCGGGTATAGCGTGTAGGGTGTAGGGTGTAGAGTGTAGGGTGTAGCGTGTATGGTGTAGAGGGTAGCGTGTAGCGTGTAGAGTGTAGCGTGTAGGGTGTAGGGTGTAGCGTGTAGCATGCAGAGTGTAGCGTGTAGGGTGTAGAGTGTAGCGTGTTGCATGTAGGGTGTAGAGTGTAGCGTGTAGCGTGTAGAGTGTAGAGTGTAGCGTGTAGCGTGTAGAGTGTAGCGGGTAGGGTGTAGAGTGTAGCGAGTAGCGTGTAGGGTGTAGGGTGTAGAGTGTAGGGTGTAGCGTGTAGGGTGAAGAGTGTAGCGTGTAGGGGGTAGGGTGTAGGGTGTAGAGTGTAGCGTGTAGGGTGTAGCGTGTAGCATGTAGCGTGTAGCGTGTAGCATGTAGAGTGTAGCGTGTAGGGTGTAGAGTGTAGCGTGTAGGGTGTAGCGTGTAGCGTGCAGTGTGTAGAGTGTAGCGTATAGCGTGTAGGGTGTAAAGTGTAGGGTGTAGCATGTAGCGTGTAGAGTGTAGCGTGTAGGGTGTAGGGTGTACAGTGTAGGGTGTAGCGTGTAGCATGTAGGGTGTAGGGTGTAGCGTGTAGCGTGTACCGTGTAGCGTATAGAGTGCAGCGTGTAGGGTGTAGAGTGTAGCGTGTAGTGTGTAGCGTGTAGGGTGTAGGGTGTAGCGTGTAGGGTGTAGAGTGTAGCGTGTAGGGTGTAGAGTGTAACATGTAGCGTGTAGGGTGTAGGGCGTAGCGTGTAGCGTGTACCGTGTAGCGTATAGAGTGTAGTGTGTAGGGTGTAGAGTGTAGCGTGTAGGGTGTAGAGTGTAGCGTGTAGCGTGTAGAGTGTAGTGTGTAGGGTGTAGCGTGTAGAGTGTAGTGTGTGGCGTGCAGGGCGTAGGGTGTAGCGTGTAGGGTGTAGGGTGTAGAGTGTAGGGTGTAGCATGTAGGGTGTAGGGTGTAGGGTGTAGGGTGTAGCGTGTAGGGTGTAGAGTGTAGCGTGTAGGGTGTACGGTGTAGAGTGTAGGGTATAAGCTGTAGCGTTTAGCGTGTAGAGTGTAGCGTGTAGCGTGTAGCGTGTAGGGTGTAGAGTGTAGGGTGTAGAGTGTAGCGTGTAGCGTGTAGCGTGTAGGGTGTAGGGTGTAGCGTGTAGGGTGTAGCATGTAGCGTGTAGCGTGTAGCATGTAGAGTAGGGTGTAGGGTGTAGGGTGTAGAGTGTAGTGTGTAGAGTGTAGAGTGTAGCGTGTAGAGTGTAAAGTGTAGCGTGTAGGGTGTAGCGTGTAGTGTGTAGCGTGTAGCGCGTAGCGTGTAGAGTGTAGGGTATAGAGTGTAGCGTGTAGAGAGTAGGGAGCAGAGTGTAGAGTGTAGCGTGCAGGGTGTAGGGTGTACAGTGTAGGGTGTAGGGTGTAGCGTGTAGCGTGTAGAGTGTAGGGAGTAGGGTGTAGGGTGTAGCGTGTAGGGTTTAGATTGTAGCGTGTAGCGTGTAGCGTGTAGGGTGTAGCGTGTAGCGTGTAGGGTGTAGCGTGTATCATGTACCGTGTAGCGTGTAGCATGTAGAGTAGGGTGTAGGGTGTAGAGTGTAGCATGTAGGGTGTAGGGTGTAGAGTGTAGGGTGTAGCATGTAGGGTGTAGGGTGTAGCGTGCAGGGTGTAGAGTGTAGCGTGTAGGGTGTACGGTGTAGAGTGTAGGGTATAAGCTGTAGCGTTTAGCGTGTAGAGTGTAGCGTGTAGCGTGTAGCGTGTAGGGTGTAGAGTGTAGGGTGTAGAGTGTAGCGTGTAGCGTGTAGCGTGTAGGGTGTAGGGTGAAGCGTGTAGGGTGTAGCATGTAGCGTGTAGCGTGTAGCATGTAGAGTAGGGTGTAGGGTGTAGGGTGTAGGGTGTAGAGTGTAGTGTGTAGAGTGTGGAGTGTAGCGTGTAGAGTGTAAAGTGTAGCGTGTAGGGTGTAGCGTGTAGTGTGTAGCGTGTAGCGCGTAGCGTGTAGAGTGTAGGGTATAGAGTGCAGCGTGTAGAGAGTAGGGAGCAGAGTGTAGAGTGTAGCATGTAGGGTGTAGGGTGTACAGTGTAGGGTGTAGGGTGTAGCGTGTAGCGTGTAGAGTGTAGGGAGTAGGGTGTAGGGTGTAGCGTGTAGGGTGTGGAGTGTAGCGTGTAGCGTGTAGGGTGTAGCATGTAGCGTGTAGGGTGTAGCGTGTATCATGTACCGTGTAGCGTGTAGCATGTAGAGTAGGGTGTAGGGTGTAGAGTGTAGCGTGTAGCGTGTAGTGTGTAGCGTGTAGAGTGTAAAGTGTAGCGTGTAGTGTGTAGTGTGTAGCGTGTAGCGCGTAGCGTTGTAGAGTGTAGGGTATAGAGTGTAGCGTGTAGAGAGTAGGGAGTAGAGTGTAGAGTGTAGCGTGTAGGGTGTAGAGTGTAGCGAGTAGCGTGTAGTGTGTAGGGTGTAGGGTGTAGAGTGTAGGGTGTAGCGTGTAGGGTGTAGAGTGTAGCGTGTAGGGTGTAGCGTGTAGCGTGCAGGGTGTAGAGTGTAGCGTATAGCGTGTAGGGTGTAGGGTGTAGAGTGTAGGGTGTAGCGTGTAGAGTGTAGCGTGTAGCGTGTAGGGTGTAGGGTGTACAGTGTAGGGTGTAGGGTGTAGCGTGTAGAGTTTAGTGTGTGGCGTGCAGGGCATAGGGTGTAGCGTGTAGGGTGTAGAGTGTAGGGTGTAGCATGTAGGGTGTAGGGTGTAGCGTGTAGGGTGTAGAGTGTAGCATGTAGGGTGTACGGTGTAGAGTGTAGGGTATAAGCTGTAGAGTTTAGCGTGTAGAGTGTAGCGTGTAGGGTGTAGCGTGTAGGGTGTAGAGTGTAGGGTGCAGCGTGTAGGGTGTATCGTGTAGCGTGTAGCGTGTAGGGTGTAGGGTGTAGAGTGTAGGGTGTAGCGTGTAGGGTGTAGCGTGTAGCGTGTAGCGTGTAGCGTGTAGCATGTAGGGTGTAGCAAGTAGCGTGTATTGTGTAGGGTGTAGAGTGTAGCGTGTAGCGTGTAGGGTGTCAATTTTTCCTCTGATGAAGACGCTTGAGTAGCGTCGATACGCGTGGGGTTCAGGGCTTCCTTTGTTTTTTTCCCGAGGGACAGGACTTGGGTAACTTATCTTTACAACTGCTATGGAATTACACCTATTTACTTCATGCATGGCCTGGCATTTTTCCAAGCCTTAGGACAATGGATCCTGATTCTTTGTATTTCCACAAGGCGTCTGTATGCATACATTTATCCAAATAACTAGGATTTTGTAGTACTGCAGCATACCTATTTCCCTGATTACCTTTCTATAGGGGTCTGCTTTCATTTGCTTACCAACTGTGCGCACGCATGCTGTGTTGAACAAAATAGGATCCATGATGTATTTCTTCCAGATACTAGGCTGGAGTATATGTTTCCTGTCATAGTACTCAGGGGGTCACAGTTGGCAGTAAACAATAGGCTTCTTATATGTAGATTTGACTAAGATTGGTGTACCCGCATACCTAGCAATTTTTTCTCTCTGGTTATTTCTCCTGTCTCACATATGCTGTAAAGTATTAGCTTCCTTCATTCCCTCGGGTAAAATTACTTATGGCCTATTCAGCCATACTAGTGTTTTAAATGTTTTTAAATGTATGTTTTGCCTGGTTCTGTTTGTGGATTACTATTTTTGTACAATAAAATTGACTATTTAACGTGGATCCCATTGGTTTGCATATCCTTTTCTTTTTGTGTTTAGTGTGTAGCGTGTAACTTAACCCTACACGCTACACGCTACACGCTACACTCTACACCCTACACGCTACACCCTACACTCTACACCGTACACTCTACACGCTACACGCTACACTCTACACCCTACACCCTAAACGCTACACGCTACACTCTACACCCTACACGCTACACTCTACACTCTACACGCTACACGCTACACTCTACACCCTACACTCTACACGCTACACGCTACACGCTACACCCTACACTCTACACGCTACACGCTACACTCTACACGCTACACGCTACATGCTACACTCTACACTCTACACCCTACACGCTACACGCTATACTCTACACCCTACACTCTACACGCTACACGCTACACTCTACACTCTACACGCTACACGCTACACTCTACACCCTACACGCAACACGCTACACTCTATACCCTACACGCTACACTCTGCACGCTACACGCTACACCCTACACGCTATACTCTGCACGCTACACGCTACACTCTACACCATACACGCTACACCCTACACTCTACACCCTACACCCTACACGCTATACCCGACACCCTACACCCTACATGCTACACCCTACACGCTACACGCTACACCCTACACGCTACACGTTACACTCTACACCCTACACCCTACACGCTACACGCTACACCCTACACGCTACACGTTACACTCTACACCCTACACGCTACACTCTACACCCTGCACCCTACACGCTACAATCTACACCCTACACCCTACACGCTACACGCTACACGCTACACTCTACACCCTACACGCTACACCCTACACTCTACACCGTACACTACACGCTACACGCTACACTCTACACCCTACACCCTACACGCTACGCGCTACACTCTACACCCTACACGCTACACTCTAAACTCTACATGCTACACGCTACACTCTACACTCTACACGCTACACGCTACACCCTACACCCTACACGCTACACGCTACACTCTACAACCTACACGCTACACGCTACACTCCACACGCAACACGCTACACTCTACACCCTACACTCTACACGCTACACGCTACACTCTACACCCTACACTCTACACGCTACACGCTACACTGTACACCCTACATGCATCACGCTACACTCTACACCCTACACGCTACACTCTACACGCTACACGCTACATGCTACACTCTACACTCTACACCATACACCCTACACGCTACACACTATACTCTACACCCTACACGCTACACTCTACACGCTACACGCTACACGCTACACTCTACACGCTACACTCTACACCCTACATGCAACACGCTACACTCTACACCCTACACCCTACACGCTACACGCTACACCCTACACGCTACACGTTACACTCTACACCCTACACCCTACACACTACACCCTACACGCTACACGTTACACTCTACACCCTACACGCTACACTCTATACCCTGCTCCCTACACGCTACACGCTACACCCTACACGCTACACGCTACACCCTACACACTACACGTTACACTCTACACCCTACACTCTACACCCTACACTCTACACGCTACACTCTACACCCTACACTCTGCACTCTACACCCTACACCCTACACGCTACACTCTACACCCTACACCCTACACGCTACACACTACACGCTACACGCTACACCATACACGCTACACGCTACACCCTACACGCTACATGTTACACTCTACACCCTGCACCCTACACGCTACACGCTACACCCTACACGCTACACGCTACACCCTACACACTACACGCTACACTCTACACCCTACACCCTACACGCTACGCGCTACACTCTACACCCTACACGCTACACTCTAAACTCTACATGCTACACGCTACACTCTACACTCTACACGCTACACGCTACACCCTACACCCTACACGCTACACGCTACACTCTACAACCTACACGCTACACGCTACACTCCACACGCAACACGCTACACTCTACACCCTACACTCTACACGCTACACGCTACACTCTACACCCTACACTCTACACGCTACACGCTACACTGTACACCCTACATGCAACACGCTACACTCTACACCCTACACGCTACACTCTACACGCTACACGCTACACCCTACACGCTACACGCTACACCATACACCCTACACGCTACACACTATACTCTACACCCTACACCCTACACTCTACACGCTACACTCTACACCCTACACTCTACACGCTACACTCTACACCCTACATGCAGCACGCTACACTCTACACCCTACACCCTACACGCTACACACTACACGCTACACGCTACACCATACACGCTACACGCTACACCCTACACGCTACATGTTACACTCTACACCCTGCACCCTACACGCTACACGCTACACCCTACACGCTACACGCTACACCCTACACACTACACGCTACACCCTACACCCTACACGCTACGCGCTACACTCTACACCCTACACGCTACACTCTAAACTCTACATGCTACACGCTACACTCTACACTCTACACGCTACACGCTACACCCTACACCCTACACGCTACACGCTACACTCTACAACCTACACGCTACACGCTACACTCCACACGCAACACGCTACACTCTACACCCTACACTCTACACGCTACACTCTACACCCTACACTCTGCACTCTACACCCTACACCCTACACACTACACGCTACACTCTACACCCTACACGCTACACGCTACACCCTACACCCTACACCCTACACGCTACAATCTACATGCTACACCCTATACGCTAGACGCTACACTCTACACGCTACACGATACACGCTACACCCTACACGCTACACCCTACACTCTACACCCTACACCCTACACGCTACAAGCTACACCCTACACGCTACACCCTACACTTCTACACCCTACACCCTACACGCTACATGCTACACCCTACACGCTACACGTTACACTCTACACCCTACACCCTACACTCTACACCCTACACCCTACACGCTACACGCTACACACTACATGCTACACCCTACACCCTACACCCTACACGCTACACGCTACACCCTACACCCTACACTGTACACCCTACACCCTACACGCTACACTACACTCTGCTCCCTACTCTCTACACGCTACACTCTATACCCTACACTCTACACGCTACGCGCTACACGCTACACACTACACGCTACACCCTACACGCTACACTTTACACTCTACACGCTACAATCCACACTCTACACACTACACTCTACACCCTACACCCTACACCCTACTCTACATGCTACACGCTACATGCTACACCCTACACGCTTCACCCTATACCCTACACGCTACACGCTACACGCTACACTCTACACCCTACACTCTACACCCTACACGCTACACGCTACACGCTACACTCTACACGCTAAACGCTACAGCTTATACCCTACACTCTACACCGTACACCCTACACGCTACACTCTACACCCTACACGCTACACCCTACACCCTACACCCTACATGCTACACCCTACACTCTACACCCTACACCCTACACGCTACACTCTACACCCTACACCCTACTCTACATGCTACACGCTACACGGTACATGATACACGCTACACCCTACACGCTACACTCTACACGCTACACACTACACGCTACACTCTACACCCTACACGCTACACCCTACACCCTACTCCCTACACTCTACACGCTACACGCTACACCCTACACCCTACACTGTACACCCTACACCCTGCACGCTACACTCTACTCTCTGCTCCCTACTCTCTACACGCTACACTCTATACCCTACACTCTACACGCTACGCGCTACACGCTACACACTACACGCTACACCCTACACGCTACACTTTACACTCTACACGCTACACTCTACACTCTACACACTACACTCTACACCCTACACCCTACTCTACATGCTACACGCTACACGCTACATGCTACACCCTACACGCTACACCCTACACCCTACACCCTACACGCTACACGCTACACTCTACACCCTACACGCTACACCCTACACTCTACACCCTACACGCTACACCCTACACTCTACACCCTACACGCTATACGCTACACTCTACACCCTGCACGCTACACGCTACACCCTACACGCTACACTCTACACCCTACACGCTACACCCTACACTCTACACCCTACACGCTACACGCTACACTCTACACCCTACACGCTACACCCTACACTCCACACCCTACACCCTACATGCTACACGCTACACCCTACACGCTACACTTTACACTCTACACGCTACACTCTACACTCTACACACTACACTCTACACCCTACACCCTACTCTACATGCTACACGCTACACGCTACATGCTACACCCTACACGCTACACCCTACACCCTACACCCTACACGCTACACGCTACACTCTACACCCTACACGCTACACCCTACACTCTACACCCTACACGCTACACCCTACACTCTACACCCTACACGCTATACGCTACACTCTACACCCTGCACGCTACACGCTACACCCTACACGCTACACTCTACACCCTACACGCTACACCCTACACTCTACACCCTACACGCTACACGCTACACTCTACACCCTACACTCTACACCCTACACGCTACACTCTACACTCTACACCCTACACCCTACATGCTACACGCTACACGCTACACTCTACACCCTACACGCTACACGCTACACCCTACAAGCTAAACGCTACAAACTACACGCTACATATTACACTCTACACCCTAGCGTGTAGCGTGTAGGGTGTAGAGTGTAGCGTGTAGCATGTAGCGTGTAGGGTGTATGGTGTAGAGTGTAGCATGTAGCGTGTAGGGTGTAGAGTGTAGCGTGTAGGGTGTAGAGTGTAGCATGTAGCGTGTAGGGTGTAGGGTGTAGAGTGTAGAGTGTAGCATGTAGCATGTAGATTGTAGGGTGTACCGTGTAGGGTGTAGAGTGTAGCATGTAGGGTGTAGGGTGTAGAGTGAAGGGTGTAGCGTGTAGAGTGTAGCGTGTAGCGTGTACGGTGTAGGGTGTAGAGTGTAGGGTGTAGCGTGTAGCTTGTAGGGTGTAGAGTGTAGCGTGTAGCGTGTAGGCTGTAGCGTGTAGGGTGTAGCATGTATCGTGTAGGGTGTAGAGTGTAGCATGTAGCGTGTAGAGTGTAGGGTGTAGCGTGTAGCGTGTGTAGGGTGTAGGGTGTAGAGTGTAGCGTGTAGCGTGTAGGGTGTAGAGTGTAGGGTGTAGGGTGTAGAGTGTAGCGTATAGCGTGTAGGGTGTAGGATGTAGAGTGTAGCGTGTAGGGTGTAGAGTGTAGCGTGTAGAGTGTAGCATGTAGCGTGTAGGGTGTAGAGTGTAGAGTGTAGCGTGTAGGGTGAAGCATGTAGGGTGTAGGGTGTCGGGTATAGCGTGTAGGGTGTAGGGTGTAGAGTGTAGGGTGTAGCGTGTATGGTGTAGAGTGTAGCGTGTAGCGTGTAGAGTGTAGCGTGTAGGGTGTAGGGTGTAGCGTGTAGCATGCAGAGTGTAGCGTGTAGGGTGTAGAGTGTAGCGTGTTGCGTGTAGAGTGTAGCGTGTAGCGTGTAGAGTGTAGAGTGTAGCGTGTAGCGTGTAGAGTGTAGCGGGTAGGGTGTAGAGTGTAGCGAGTAGCGTGTAGGGTGTAGGGTGTAGAGTGTAGGGTGTAGCGTGTAGGGTGAAGAGTGTAGCGTGTAGGGGGTAGGGTGTAGGGTGTAGAGTGTAGCGTGTAGGGTGTAGCGTGTAGCATGTAGCGTGTAGCGTGTAGCATGTAGAGTGTAGCGTGTAGGGTGTAGAGTGTAGCGTGTAGGGTGTAGCGTGTAGCGTGTAGCGTGCAGTGTGTAGAGTGTAGCGTATAGCGTGTAGGGTGTAGAGTGTAACATGTAGCGTGTAGGGTGTAGGGCGTAGCGTGTAGCGTGTACCGTGTAGCGTATAGAGTGTAGTGTGTAGAGTGTAGCGTGTAGGGTGTAGAGTGTAGCGTGTAGCGTGTAGTGTGTAGCGTGTAGAGTGTAGTGTGTAGGGTGTAGCGTGTAGAGTGTAGTGTGTGGCGTGCAGGGCGTAGGGTGTAGCGTGTAGGGTGTAGGGTGTAGAGTGTAGGGTGTAGCATGTAGGGTGTAGGGTGTAGGGTGTAGCGTGTAGGGTGTAGAGTGTAGCGTGTAGGGTGTACGGTGTAGAGTGTAGGGTATAAGCTGTAGCGTTTAGCGTGTAGAGTGTAGCGTGTAGGGTGTAGATTGTAGGGAGTAGGGTGTAGGGTGTAGCGTGTAGGGTGTAGATTGTAGCGTGTAGCGTGTAGCGTGTAGGGTGTAGCGTGTAGCGTGTAGGGTGTAGCGTGTATCATGTACCGTGTAGCGTGTAGCATGTAGAGTAGGGTGTAGGGTGTAGAGTGTAGCATGTAGGGTGTAGGGTGTAGAGTGTAGGGTGTAGCATGTAGGGTGTAGGGTGTAGGGTGTAGCGTGCAGGGTGTAGAGTGTAGCGTGTAGGGTGTACGGTGTAGAGTGTAGGGTATAAGCTGTAGCGTTTAGCGTGTAGAGTGTAGCGTGTAGCGTGTAGCGTGTAGGGTGTAGAGTGTAGGGTGTAGAGTGTAGCGTGTAGCGTGTAGCGTGTAGGGTGTAGGGTGAAGCGTGTAGGGTGTAGCATGTAGCGTGTAGCGTGTAGCATGTAGAGTAGGGTGTAGGGTGTAGGGTGTAGCGTGTAGGGTGTAGCGTGTAGCGTGCAGGTGTAGAGTGTAGCGTATAGCGTGTAGGGTGTAGGGTGTAGAGTGTAGGGTGTAGCGTGTAGAGTGTAGCGTGTAGCGTGTAGGGTGTAGGGTGTACAGTGTAGGGTGTAGGGTGCAGCGTGTAGAGTGTAGTGTGTGGCGTGCAGGGCATAGGGTGTAGCGTGTAGGGTGTAGGGTGTAGAGTGTAGGGTGTAGCATGTAGGGTGTAGGGTGTAGGGTGTAGCGTGTAGGGTGTAGAGTGTAGCATGTAGGGTGTACGGTGTAGAGTGTAGGGTATAAGCTGTAGCGTTTAGCGTGTAGAGTGTAGCGTTTAGCGTGTAGGGTGTAGGGTGTAGAGTGTAGCGTGTAGGGTGTAGAGTGTAGAGTGTAGAGAGTAGGGTGTAGGGTGTAGAGTGTAGGGTTTAGGGTGTAGAGTGTAACGTGTAGCGTGTAGGGTGTAGCGTGTAGGGTGTAGAGTGTAGGGTGTAGCGTGTAGGGTGTAGCGTGTAGCGTGTAGCGTGTAGGGTGTAGGGTGTAGAGTGTAGGGTGTAGCGTGTAGGGTGTAGCGTGTAGCGTGTAGCGTGTTGGTTGTAGGGTGTAGAGTGTAGGGTGTAGCGTGTAGGGTGTAGCGTGTAGCGTGTAGCGTGTAGAGTGTAGCGTCTAGCGTGTAGCGTATAGTGTGTAGCGTGTAGATTGTAGCGTGTAGGGTGTAGGGTGTAGGGTGTACCGTGTAGGGTGTAGCGTGTAGCGTGTAGCGTGTAGAGTGTAGCATGTAGGGTGTAGCAAGTAGCGTGTATTGTGTAGGGTGTAGAGTGTAGCATGTAGCGTGTAGAGTGTAGGGTGTAGCGTGTAGGGTGTAGAGTGTAGCGTGTAGCGTGTAGGGTGTCACTTTTTCCTCTGATGAAGACTAGGGTTGAGCGAAACGGGTCGATCATTTTCAAAAGTCGCCGACTTTTGGCTAAGTCGGCGTCTCATGAAACCCGATCCGACCCCTGTGCTTGTCGGCCATGCGGTACGCGACTTTCGCGCCAAAGTCGCGTTTCAATGACGCGAAAAGCGCCATTTCTCAGCCAATGAAGGTGAACGCAGAGTGTGGGCAGCGTGATGACATAGATCCTGGTCCCCACCATCTTAGAGAAGGGCATTGCAGTGATTGGCTTGCTGTCTGCGGCGTCACAGGGGCTATAAAGGGGCGTTCCCGCCGACCGCCATCTTACTGCTGCTGATCTGAGCTTAGGGACAGGTTGCTGCCGCTTCATCAGAAGCAGGGAGAGCGTTAGGCAGGGTCCACTAACCACCAAACCGCTTGTGCTGCAGCGATTTCCACTGTCCAACACCACCTTCGGTGTGCAGGAACAGTGGAAGCTATTTTTTTTTTTTTTTCCCCTCAGCGCTGTAGCTCATTGGGCTGCCCTAGAAGGCTCCGTGATAGCTGTATTGCTGTGTGTACGCCACTGTGGAAACCAACTGCTTTTTTCAAAGCACATATCCTCTTGTTCCTTCCTTTCTGCACAGCTATCTTTTTTGTTTGTCCACACTTTTTATTTAATTTGTGCATCAGTCCACTCCTATTGCTGCCTGCCATACCTGGCTTACATTACTGCAGGGAGATAGTAATTGTAGGACAGTTTTTTTTTTTTTTTTGTTTTTTTTTTGTGGGAGATTAAGATTGGCATTTCTGCTACAGTGCCATCCCTGTGTGTGCCATCTCTCACTGAGTGGGCCATAGAAAGCCTATTTATTTTTTCCGTGATTTGTGTTCTAAAATCTACCTCAACACAGAAACACTACATCAATCAGTGGGAGAAAAATATTGGCCTCAGTCAGGGCTTGTGTGCCACTGCTGTGTGTGCGCTATCTCTCATTCAGTGGGCTATAGCAAGCCTATATTTTTTTTTTTTTTTTTTTTTTAATATTATTTGGTTTCAAAAGTCTCCCTGAAAAAAAAAAAAAACCTAAAAAAACAGTGGGAGAGTAATATTGCCCTTTCAGCTTGTGTGCCAGTCTTGACTCCTGGGTGTGCCACCTCTCTCCCTCTCATTCAGTGGGCCATAGAAAGCCTATTTATTTTTTTTTT
This sequence comes from Ranitomeya variabilis, assembly GCF_051348905.1. Classification (NCBI taxonomy): domain Eukaryota; kingdom Metazoa; phylum Chordata; class Amphibia; order Anura; family Dendrobatidae; genus Ranitomeya; species Ranitomeya variabilis. The sequence continues at coordinate 64,432 of NW_027508206.1, forward strand.
TTAAATATTATTGGGTTTCTAAAGTCTCCCTGAAAAAAACAAAAAATACATAAAAAAACAGTGGGAGAGTAATATTGCCCTTTCAGCTTGTGTGCCAGTCTTGACTCCTGGGTGTGCCACCTCTCTCCCTCTCATTCAGTGGGCCATAGAAAGCCTTTTTTTTTTTTGGTTTTTTTAATATTATTTGGTTTCTAAAGTCTCCCTGAAAAAAACAAAAAAAACATAAAAAACAGTGGGAGAGTAATATTGCCCTTTCAGCTTGTGCGCCAGTCTTGACTCCTGGTTGTGCCACCTCTCTCTCTCTAATTGTGGGCCATAGAAAGCCTTTTTTTTTTTTAAAATATTATTGGGTTTCTAAAGTCTCCCTGAAAAAACAAAAAATACATAAAAAAACAGTGGGAGAGTAATATTGCCCTTTCAGCTTGTGTGCCAGTCTTGACTCCTGGGTGTGCCACCTCTCTCCCTTTCATTCAGTGGGCCATAGAAAGCCTATTTATTTTTTCCGTGATTTGTGTTCTAAATTCTACCTCAACACAAAAACACTACATCAATCAGTGGGAGAAAAATATTGGCCTCAGTCAGGGCTTGTGTGCCACTGCTGTGTGTGCTATCTCTCATTCAGTGGGCTATAGCAAGCCTATTTTTTTTTTTTTTTTTTTTTTTTTAATATTATTTGGTTTCTAAAGTCTCCCTGAAAAAAAAAAAAAACCTAAAAAAACAGTGGGAGAGTAATATTGCCCTTTCAGCTTGTGTGCCAGTCTTGACTCCTGGGTGTGCCACCTCTCTCCCTCTCATTCAGTGGGCCATAGAAAGCCTATTTATTTTTTTTTTTAAATATTATTGGGTTTCTAAAGTCTCCCTGAAAAAACAAAAAATACATAAAAAAACAGTGGGAGAGTAATATTGCCCTTTCAGCTTGTGTGCCAGTCTTGACTCCTGGGTGTGCCACCTCTCTCCCTTTCATTCAGTGGGCCATAGAAAGCCTATTTTTTTTTTTTTTAATATTATTTGGTTTCTAATTCTCCCTGAAAAAAAAAAAAAAACCTAAAAAAACAGTGGGAGAGTAATATTGCCCTTTCAGCTTGTGTGCCAGTCTTGACTCCTGGGTGTGCCACCTCTCTCCCTCTCATTCAGTGGGCCATAGAAAGCCTATTTATTTTTTTTTTAAAATATTATTGGGTTTCTAAAGTCTCCCTGAAAAAAACAAAAAATACATAAAAAAACAGTGGGAGAGTAATATTGCCCTTTCAGCTTGTGTGCCAGTCTTGACTCCTGGGTGTGCCACCTCTCTCCCTTTCATTCAGTGGGCCATAGAAAGCCTATTTATTTTTTTTTTTAAATATTATTGGGTTTCTAAAGTCTCCCTGAAAAAACAAAAAAAACCTAAAAAAACAGTGGGAGAGTAATATTGCCCTTTCAGCTTGTGTGCCAGTCTTGACTCCTGGGTGTGCCACCTCTCTCCCTCTCATTCAGTGGGCCATAGAAAGCCTATTTATTTTTTTTTTTAAATATTATTGGGTTTCTAAAGTCTCCCTGAAAAAAACAAAAAATACATAAAAAAACAGTGGGAGAGTAATATTGCCCTTTCAGCTTGTGTGCCAGTCTTGACTCCTGGGTGTGCCACCTCTCTCCCTCTCATTCAGTGGGCCATAGAAAGCCTTTTTTTTTTTTGGTTTTTTTAATATTATTTGGTTTCTAAAGTCTCCCTGAAAAAAACAAAAAAAACATAAAAAACAGTGGGAGAGTAATATTGCCCTTTCAGCTTGTGCGCCAGTCTTGACTCCTGGTTGTGCCACCTCTCTCTCTCTAATTGTGGGCCATAGAAAGCCTTTTTTTTTTTTTAAAATATTATTGGGTTTCTAAAGTCTCCCTGAAAAAACAAAAAATACATAAAAAAACAGTGGGAGAGTAATATTGCCCTTTCAGCTTGTGTGCCAGTCTTGACTCCTGGGTGTGCCACCTCTCTCCCTTTCATTCAGTGGGCCATAGAAAGCCTATTTATTTTTTCCGTGATTTGTGTTCTAAATTCTACCTCAACACAAAAACACTACATCAATCAGTGGGAGAAAAATATTGGCCTCAGTCAGGGCTTGTGTGCCACTGCTGTGTGTGCTATCTCTCATTCAGTGGGCTATAGCAAGCCTATTTTTTTTTTTTTTTTTTTTTTTTTTAATATTATTTGGTTTCTAAAGTCTCCCTGAAAAAAAAAAAAAACCTAAAAAAACAGTGGGAGAGTAATATTGCCCTTTCAGCTTGTGTGCCAGTCTTGACTCCTGGGTGTGCCACCTCTCTCCCTCTCATTCAGTGGGCCATAGAAAGCCTATTTATTTTTTTTTTTAAATATTATTGGGTTTCTAAAGTCTCCCTGAAAAAACAAAAAATACATAAAAAAACAGTGGGAGAGTAATATTGCCCTTTCAGCTTGTGTGCCAGTCTTGACTCCTGGGTGTGCCACCTCTCTCCCTTTCATTCAGTGGGCCATAGAAAGCCTATTTTTTTTTTTTTTAATATTATTTGGTTTCTAATTCTCCCTGAAAAAAAAAAAAAACCTAAAAAAACAGTGGGAGAGTAATATTGCCCTTTCAGCTTGTGTGCCAGTCTTGACTCCTGGGTGTGCCACCTCTCTCCCTCTCATTCAGTGGGCCATAGAAAGCCTATTTATTTTTTTTTTAAAATATTATTGGGTTTCTAAAGTCTCCCTGAAAAAAACAAAAAATACATAAAAAAACAGTGGGAGAGTAATATTGCCCTTTCAGCTTGTGTGCCAGTCTTGACTCCTGGGTGTGCCACCTCTCTCCCTTTCATTCAGTGGGCCATAGAAAGCCTATTTATTTTTTTTTTTAAATATTATTGGGTTTCTAAAGTCTCCCTGAAAAAACAAAAAAAACCTAAAAAAACAGTGGGAGAGTAATATTGCCCTTTCAGCTTGTGTGCCAGTCTTGACTCCTGGGTGTGCCACCTCTCTCCCTCTCATTCAGTGGGCCATAGAAAGCCTATTTATTTTTTTTTTTAAATATTATTGGGTTTCTAAAGTCTCCCTGAAAAAACAAAAAATACATAAAAAAACAGTGGGAGAGTAATATTGCCCTTTCAGCTTGTGTGCCAGTCTTGACTCCTGGGTGTGCCACCTCTCTCCCTCTCATTCAGTGGGCCATAGAAAGCCTTTTTTTTTTTTGGTTTTTTTAATATTATTTGGTTTCTAAAGTCTCCCTGAAAAAAACAAAAAAAACATAAAAAACAGTGGGAGAGTAATATTGCCCTTTCAGCTTGTGCGCCAGTCTTGACTCCTGGTTGTGCCACCTCTCTCTCTCTAATTGTGGGCCATAGAAAGCCTTTTTTTTTTTTTTTTTTAATATTATTTGGTTTCTAAAGTCTCCCTGAGAAAAAAAAATAAATAAATTAGGTGGGAGATTAATATTGACATTAGTGCTTGAGTGACAGTCCTGCGTGTGTGTCATCTCTGTGATTTTGTGCCACAGAAAACAGAGTGTGTAACATTGTGCCTGATTTTCCTTGTGGTCTCACCAACCTGTTAAGGGATATTGAAATCATACTGAAGTTATAGCTCACCGTGTAAGTTGTTTGATAGCAACAAATAAAGTTACTTTGGTTAAGATTTTAAAACAATGAGGAAGTCTGGTGCAAGAGGTCGTCGTGGGCGTTCATTGTCAGCTGGTAATGATGGTAGTGGTAGTGGAGCATCAGGTGGTCGTGGGGATAAAAATATTCCACCTAAGTCTGGAGCTGTGGAGCCAGTTTCGTCGTCAGGCTACACAAGGCCTCGAACGCTCTCTTTTCTGGGAGTAGGAAAACCGCTTTTAAAGGCGGAGCAGCAACAGCAAGTTTTGGCTTACATTGCAGACTCAGCCTCTAGCTCTTTTGCCTCCTCTTCCGAAACTGGTAAATGTAAAAGCAGCGCGTCGCTTGTGGATGTTCACGGTCAGGGACAAGTCGCTTCCTTGTCCTCCTCAGCAAAAACTACAACAAGAGAGAAGGATGCAGCAGGCGACACAACGGGTCACTCCATGGAGCTCTTTACACATACCGTTCCTGGCTTAGAAAGTGAAACATTTAACAGGCCATGCCCATTACAAGTATATTCTGACATGGAGTGCACTGATGCACAGCCACAGCCAGAGTACTATGCTGCTCCTTTGACTCAGACCACCACATTGCCCTCTCAGGGTACAGATCCACAATCAGACCCTGATGAGACTATGTTGCCCCGCCACGAACGCTATACCACCGACCGACACAGTGACACAGACGAAGTTGCACACGAGCTCGAAGAGGAGGTAATAGATGACCCAGTTATTGACCCCGATTGGCAGCCATTGGGGGAACAGGGTGCAGGCGGCAGTAGTTCAGAAGCGGAGGTGGAGGAGGGGCCGCAGCAGGCATCAACATCGCAACAGGTTCCATCTGCCGGGCCCGTATCTGGACCAAAACGCGTGTCAAAGCCAAAACCTGTTGGAGCACAGCGTTGCCATCCGGTTAAAGCTCAGTCTGCAATCCCTGAAAAGGGATCAGAGTCTAGGAAGAGTGCAGTCTGGCATTTTTTTAAACAACATCCAACTGATCAGCGCAAAGTCATCTGTCAAAAATGTTCAACTAGCTTAAGCAGAGGTCAGAATCTGAAAAGTCTAAATACTAGTTGCATGCATAGACACTTAACCACCATGCATTCTCAAGCCTGGACTAACTACCAAACGTCCCTCAAGGTTGTAGCACCCTCGGCCAATGAAGCTAGTCAGCAACGCAACATCCCTTCCGTCACTGTAAGGCCACCATTTTCCGCACCACCGGCAGTATCTGTGCAGGTTTCTTTGCCAGCCAAAAGCAGTCAGGGTCAGGGAATCACCAGTTTTGTAGGAGGAAATATTGCATGTAGGGCACCGGCGGAAACAATACCGTCTCCAACCGTCTCTCAGTCTGCCATGTCCACCGGCACACCCGAAAGTTCCACGATCTACAGCTCTCCAGTCCAGCTCACCCTACATGAGACTCTGGTTAGAAAAAGGAAGTACTTATCCTCGCATCCGCGTACACAGGGTTTTAACGCCCACATAGCTAGACTAATCTCGTTAGAGATGATGCCCTACCGGTTAGTTGAAAGCGAAGCTTTCAAAGCCCTGATGGAGTACGCTGAACCACGATACGAGCTACCCAGTCGACACTTTTTTTCCAGAAAAGCCATCCCAGCCCTGCACCAGCATGTTAAACAGCGCATCGTCCATGCACTCAGGCAATCTGTGAGTACAAAGGTGCACCTGACTACAGATGCATGGACCAGTAGGCATGGCCAGGGACGTTATGTGTCCATCACGGCACACTGGGTGAATGTGGTGGATGCAGGGTCCACAGGCGACATCAATTTAGGGACAGTTGTGCCTAGCCCACGGTCTAGGAAACAGTTGGCTGTAGGCGTTCGCACCCCCTCCTCCTCCTCCTCGTCCTCCTGCAGAAGCTACAGCTCTTCCACAGAACGCAGTCGGCCAACCACTCCATCGGCAGATGACACTGTTGCACACCAGTTGTCCCATTATGGGCCAGCTACTGCCAAGCGTCAGCAGGCTGTATTGGCTATGAAGTGTTTGGGCGACAACAGACACACCGCGGAAGTTCTGTCCGAGTTCTTGCAACAAGAAACGCAGTCGTGGCTGGGCACAGTAGATCTTGAGGCAGGCAAGGTAGTGAGTGATAACGGAAGGAATTTCATGGCTGCCATCTCCCTTTCCCAACTGAAACACATTCCTTGCCTGGCTCACACCTTAAACCTGGTGGTGCAGTGCTTATTGAAAACTTATCCTGGGTTCTCCGACCTGCTCCTCAAAGTGCGTGCACTTTGCTCACATATCCGACGTTCGCCTGTACACGCCAGCCGTATGCAGACCTATCAGCGGTCTTTGAACCTTCCCCAGCATCGCCTAATCATAGACGTTGCAACAAGGTGGAACTCAACACTGCACATGCTTCAGAGACTGTGCGAACAGAGGCGTGCTGTTATTTATTTGTGGGAGGATACACGGGCAGGCAGTAGGATGGCAGACATGGAGTTGTCAGGTGTGCAGTGGTCGAAGATACAAGACATGTGTCAAGTCCTTCAGTGTTTTGAGGAATGCACACGGCTGGTTAGTGCAGACAACGCCGTAATAAGCATGAGCATCCCCCTAATGCGTCTGCTGATGCAAAGTTTGACGCACATAAAGGAGCAGGCGTCTGCACCAGAGGAAGAGGGAAGCCTTGATGACAGTCAGCCATTGTCTGGTCAGGGCAGTGTACAGGACGAGGTAGCGGGCGAAGAGGAGGTGGAGGACGAGGAGGATGATGGGGATGAGTATATTTTTAATGCGGAAACTTTCACGGGGGCACAGGAAATTGGTTGCGTGTCACGGCCGGGTTCTGGTTTTTTGAGGGACACAAGTGACGTAGATTTGCCTGCAACTGCCCCTCAACCAATCACAACCGGAGATTTGACAAGTGGAACTTTGGCCCACATGGCGGATTATGCCTTACGTATCCTACAAAGGGACACACGCATTACGAAAATGATGAACGATGACGATTACTGGTTGGCCTGCCTCCTTGATCCACGCTATAAAGGCAAATTGCAAAATATTATGCCACATGAGAACTTGGAACTAATATTAGCAACCAAACAATCAACTCTTGTTGACCGTTTGCTTCAGGCATTCCCAGCACACAGCGCACGTGATCGTTCTCACACGAGCTCCAGGGGGCAGCAGACTAGGAGTGTTAGGGGTGCACACATCAGAAGTGGCGTTGGACAGAGGGGTTTTCTGACCAGGTTGTGGAGTGATTTTGCTATGACCGCAGACAGGACAGGTACTGCTGCATCAATTGAAAGTGACAGGAGACAACATTTGTCCAGTATGGTTACTAACTATTTTTCATCCCTTATCGATGTTCTCCCTCAACCGTCATTCCCATTTGATTACTGGGCCTCCAAATTAGACACCTGGCCAGAATTGGCAGAATATGCATTGCAGGAGCTTGCTTGCCCGGCAGCAAGTGTCCTATCAGAAAGAGTATTCAGTGCTGCAGGGTCAATATTAACCGAAAAAAGGACTCGTCTGGCTACCCAAAATGTTGACGATCTAACATTCATTAAAATGAACCACAACTGGATTTCAAAATCTTTTGCCCCACCTTGCCCGGCCGACACCTAGCTTTCCTATGAAAAGCTCTTGCCTGTGAATTACTTTTCTAATGTCTAATTTGCTGCTGCAGATTGTACAGCATACGACATGTTTACACCTCCCTAAATGGCCAAACTCCCCACACGGGGCCGTGGTATCGCGACTTGGCGCAAGCACCCGTGAGACTGCTGTTTGTCTGAAGAGGTGGGTGTGCTCGCTTTTGGTTGACGGCATTGCTACTGGGTCCCTCATAGTACAATGTAGTGTCTCTGGCGGTGGTGGTGCGCACCCAACGTCAGACACACCGTTGTAACATGAGTGGCCCTGGGGCGGTCCCGCCGGCCTCAAGAGAGTTCCCCCCTACCCCAGCTCAAACTGGGCTCTACTACGTGCAAAATTATGTCGCACAGCTCCACCAATCTTTAGTCTATTCGCTGACATCATTCAATGTCTGGCACTGACAATACAAATTTGTAGACATCTATGATGCAACTTAAAGTAGTCTGTGTCTGTGTCCTATATTGGCACCATTAAATAGTTACTGCCAAATTACTATGTCAGAAACACAGCAGATGAGCCCACCCCTGTACCTAAGTATGCCATCTTTTTTTTTGTTTTGGTTGTTTTGCGAGACATTAACATCTATTTATATTTTGGGAGTACTGGGACAGACACTCCTTGCACTACTCCTCCACTCAGCACCAAGCTGCCTGCCCGTGTATCCATGTAACCGCTGTAAAACTGCCATGAGCCTATTGTTTGTTATTTTAGGCCTTTGATAGCCTGTCTGCGGTCCCTACTCCTCCACTGACCACCAAGCTGCCTGCCCGTGTATCCATGTAACCGCTGTAAAACTGCCATGAGCCTATTGTTTGTTATTTTAGGCCTTTGAAGCCTTTCTGCGCTCCCTCCTTCCACTAGTCCTCCACTGACCAGACCACTGCTGCCCGTGTACCCCTGGAACCAATTTTAAAGTGCCTACAGCCAGCCCATTTTATTGTGTTAGGCCTTCGAAGCCTGTCTGCGGTCCATACTTCCACTAGTCCTCCACTGACCAGACCACTGCTGCCCGTGTACCCCTGGAACCAATTTTAAAGTGCCTACAGCCAGCCCATTTTATTGTGTTAGGCCTTCGAAGCCTGTCTGCGGTCCATACTTCCACTAGGCCTCCACTGACCAGACCACTGCTGCCCGTGTACCCCTGGAACCAATTTTAAAGTGCCTACAGCCAGCCCATTTTATTGTGTTAGGCCTTCGAAGCCTGTCTGCGGTCCATACTTTAAATACTCCTCCACTCACCACCAAGCTGCCTGCCCGTGTATCCATGTAACCGCTGTAAAACTGCCATGAGCCTATTGTTTGTTATGTTAGGCCTTTGATAGCCTGTCTGCGGTCCCTACTTTAAATACTCCTCCACTCACCACCACCAAGCTGCCTGCCCGTGTATCCATGTAACCGCTGTGAAACTGCCATGAGCCTATTGTTTTTTTATGTTAGGCCTTTGATAGCCTGTCTGCGGTCCCTACTTTAAATACTCCTCCACTCACCACCACCAAGCTGCCTGCCCGTGTATCCATGTAACCGCTGTAAAACTGCCATGAGCCTATTGTTTGTTATTTTAGGCCTTTGAAGCCTTTCTGCGCTCCCTCCTTCCACTAGTCCTCCACTGACCAGACCACTGCTGCCCGTGTACCCCTGGAACCAATTTTAAAGTGCCTACAGCCAGCCCATTTTATTGTGTTAGGCCTTCGAAGCCTGTCTGCGGTCCATACTTCCACTAGTCCTCCACTGACCAGACCACTGCTGCCCGTGTACCCCTGGAACCAATTTTAAAGTGCCTACAGCCAGCCCATTTTATTGTGTTAGGCCTTCGAAGCCTGTCTGCGGTCCATACTTCCACTAGGCCTCCACTGACCAGACCACTGCTGCCCGTGTACCCCTGGAACCAATTTTAAAGTGCCTACAGCCAGCCCATTTTATTGTGTTAGGCCTTCGAAGCCTGTCTGCGGTCCATACTTCCACTAGGCCTCCACTGACCAGACCACTGCTGCCCGTGTACCCCTGGAACCAATTTTAAAGTGCCTACAGCCAGCCCATTTTATTGTGTTAGGCCTTCGAAGCCTGTCTGCGGTCCCTCCTTCCACTAGGCCTCCACTGACCAGACCACTGCTGCCCGTGTACCCCTGGAACCAATTTTAAAGTGCCTACAGCCAGCCCATTTTATTGTGTTAGGCCTTCGAAGCCTGTCTGCGGTCCATACTTTAAATACTCCTCCACTCACCACCAAGCTGCCTGCCCGTGTATCCATGTAACCGCTGTAAAACTGCCATGAGCCTATTGTTTGTTATGTTAGGCCTTTGATAGCCTGTCTGCGGTCCCTACTTTAAATACTCCTCCACTCACCACCACCAAGCTGCCTGCCCGTGTATCCATGTAACCGCTGTGAAACTGCCATGAGCCTATTGTTTTTTTATGTTAGGCCTTTGATAGCCTGTCTGCGGTCCCTACTTTAAATACTCCTCCACTCACCACCACCAAGCTGCCTGCCCGTGTATCCATGTAACCGCTGTAAAACTGCCATGAGCCTATTGTTTGTTATTTTAGGCCTTTGAAGCCTTTCTGCGCTCCCTCCTTCCACTAGTCCTCCACTGACCAGACCACTGCTGCCCGTGTACCCCTGGAACCAATTTTAAAGTGCCTACAGCCAGCCCATTTTATTGTGTTAGGCCTTCGAAGCCTGTCTGCGGTCCATACTTCCACTAGTCCTCCACTGACCAGACCACTGCTGCCCGTGTACCCCTGGAACCAATTTTAAAGTGCCTACAGCCAGCCCATTTTATTGTGTTAGGCCTTCGAAGCCTGTCTGCGGTCCATACTTCCACTAGTCCTCCACTGACCAGACCACTGCTGCCCGTGTACCCCTGGAACCAATTTTAAAGTGCCTACAGCCAGCCCATTTTATTGTGTTAGGCCTTCGAAGCCTGTCTGCGGTCCATACTTCCACTAGGCCTCCACTGACCAGACCACTGCTGCCCGTGTACCCCTGGAACCAATTTTAAAGTGCCTACAGCCAGCCCATTTTATTGTGTTAGGCCTTCGAAGCCTGTCTGCGGTCCATACTTCCACTAGGCCTCCACTGACCAGACCACTGCTGCCCGTGTACCCCTGGAACCAATTTTAAAGTGCCTACAGCCAGCCCATTTTATTGTGTTAGGCCTTCGAAGCCTGTCTGCGGTCCATACTTTAAATACTCCTCCACTCACCACCAAGCTGCCTGCCCGTGTATCCATGTAACCGCTGTAAAACTGCCATGAGCCTATTGTTTGTTATGTTAGGCCTTTGATAGCCTGTCTGCGGTCCCTACTTTAAATACTCCTCCACTCACCACCACCAAGCTGCCTGCCCGTGTATCCATGTAACCGCTGTAAAACTGCCATGAGCCTATTGTTTGTTATGTTAGGCCTTTGATAGCCTGTCTGCGGTCCTTACTTTAAATACTCCTCCACTCACCACCTAGCTGCCTGTGTATCCATGTAACCGATGTAAAACTGCCATGACTGCCTACTGTTTGTTATTTTAGGCCTTTGATAGCCTGTCTGCGGCCCCTACTTGCAATACTCCTCCACTGACCACAATGCTGCCTGGAGTGCCTGCCTGTGTATCCATGTAACCGATGTAAAACTGCCATGACTGCCTACTGTTTGTTATTTTAGGCCTTTGATAGCCTGTCTGCGGCCCCTACTTGCAATACTCCTCCACTGAGCACAATGCTGCCTGGAGTGCCTGCCTGTGTATCCATGTAACCGATGTAAAACTGCCATGACTGCCTACTGTTTGTTATTTTAGGCCTTTGATAGCCTGTCTGCAGCCCCTACTTGCAATACTCCTCCACTGACCACACCAATGCTGCCCGTGTACCCCTGGAACCTATTTAAAAGTTCATAGAGCCTAGTTATATATTTTATTTACTATTAATAAGGCCATGATGGACTACGCTGTACCACGCTACAAGCTAACCAGTCGACACTTCTTTTGCGAGAAAAGCCATCCCAACCCTCCACCAGCATGTAGAAGACCGCATTGTCCATGCACTCTGGCAATCTGTGAGTACAAAGGTGCACCTGACAACAGACGCATGGACCTGTAGGCATGGCCACGGAAGATTACGTGTCCATTACGGCGCAATGGGTTAATGTGGTGGATGCATGGTCCACAGGGGACAGCCTACTAAGTCTGTCTGCAGTCCCTAATTCAAATTGTCCTCCACTGTCTAAATCGGAACTTCCACCTTCTGGCTTTCGGCCTATAGTATCAGAAATTAAACTGCATTTGGCCTTCAACTTTGGTTAGGGCCTACTAACGGCTTCTGCCCCTCCCTGGTGTTGCCCTCAACTAAATAAAGCTGAGCTTCAACCTTCCGGCTCTCATTATGTGGTTTTAAAAAAAAAAATGGTGGTTAGGGCCTACTAACGGCTTCTGCCCCTCCCTGGTGTTGTCCTCAACTAAATAAAGCTGAGCTTCAACCTTCCGGCTCTCATTATGTGGTTTAAAAAAAAAAAATGGTGGTTAGGGCCTACTAACGGCTTCTGCCCCTCCCTGGTGTTGTCCTCAACTAAATAAAGCTGAGCTTCAACCTTCCGGCTCTCATTAAGTGGTTTTAAAAAAAAAATGGTGGTTAGGGCCTACTAACGGCTTCTGCCCCTCCCTGGTGTTGTCCTCAACTAAATAAAGCTGAGCTTCAACCTTCCGGCTCTCATTAAGTGGTTTTAAAAAAAAAAAAAATGGTGGTTAGGGCCTACTAACGGCTTCTGCCCCTCCCTGGTGTTGTCCTCAACTAAATAAAGCTGAGCTTCAACCTTCCGGCTCTCATTAAGTGGTTTTAAAAAAAAAATGGTGGTTAGGGCCTACTAACGGCTTCTGCCCCTCCCTGGTGTTGTCCTCAACTAAATAAAGCTGAGCTTCAACCTTCCGGCTCTCATTAAGTGGTTTTAAAAAAAAAAAAAATGGTGGTTAGGGCCTACTAACGGCTTCTGCCCCTCCCTGGTGTTGCCCTCAACTAAATAAAGCTGAGCTTCAACCTTCTGCTCCAAATTACCATTTTAAAAAATGCAATAGGCTTTTCCGGCCTACTAAAGGTGTCTGCCCCTCCCTGGTGTTGTCCTCAACTGAACAAAGCTGAGCTTCCACATTCTGGCTTTCGCCCTATACTATCAGATATTAAACTGCATTTGGCCTACTAGTGTGGTTAGGCCCTTGAAACAGTGTCTGCTGCTCTTGGGTTTGCTACTCCACTGAACAAAGCAATGCCGCCTGTTTAGTCCTGTTACCAATTTTGAACTGCATGTAGCCTACTTTATTCTTTGGCCCTATATCTGTTTCCTCCTCATCCTGCCCATTGCCCAGCCACTGCTAAATGAGTCTGCTGGTACATTGACCTAGACCACTACATTCCCCTTGTACTCTACACAGCCAGAATCTGTCCCTGCTGAAAGTAAGGTTCCCCTTCCCGCATGTTATACCACCTTACACAGGGACAAAGAGGAAGGTGCAGATGAAAGTGCAGGTTCCTTCATCAGGTGGGGGGGCATACTCGTTGGCGACGTCACTGGCACAGGGCCCCTCAGAGTACGCAAAAGTGTCGCTGCTGGTGGGAGGCGCCCCCGCCATGCAAACACACCACCGTACTTTGAGGGGCCCTGTGCCAGTGGCAATGCGAACGAGTGGGCCCCCCCTGCTTGCTCAGGATCACAGCACTTGCAACTTTTAAATACTTACCTTTCCCTGCAACACCGCCGTGACGTAGTCCGCATTTCCTGGGCCCACGAAAAACTTGAGCCAGCCCTACTCCCCCCACAACTTTCCCCCAATTCCCTATGCCCAACTATTATTATACAGTTAATTAAGATTGGCAAGCTTCAGAAACAAGAATGGATGTTTTTGGCATTAAAATGGGCACTGTAGGTGTTTTCCTGGCCTCCACTCACTGCCGACTATGCTTCCCCATTGACTTGCATTGGGTTTCGTGTTTCGGTCGATCCCCGACTTTTAGCGATAATCGGCCGACTGCACTCGACTCGACTCTGGACAAAATCGGGTTTCCCAAAACCCTACTCGATCTTAAAAAAATGAAAGTCGCTCAACCCTAGTGTAGAGTGTAGGGTATAGAGTGTAGCGTCTTGGGTGTAGAGTGTAGCGTGTAGCGTGTAGGGTGTAGAGTGTAGCGTGTAGGGTGTAGAATATAGCGTGTAGAGAGTAGGGTGTAGGGTGTAGAGTGTAGGGTGTAGGGTTTAGAGTGTAACGTGTAGCGTGTAGGGTGTAGCGTGTAGCGTGTAGGGTGTAGGGTGTAGAGTGTAGGGTGTAGCGTGTAGGGTGTAGCGTGTAGCGTGTAGGGTGTAGGGTGTAGAGTGTAGGGTGTAGCGTGTAGGGTGTAGCGTGTATCGTGTAGCGTGTAGAGTGTAGCGTCTAGCGTATAGGGTGTAGCGTGTAGATTGTAGCGTGTAGGGTGTAGGGTGTAGCGTGTAGCGTGTAGGGTGTAGAGTGTAGGGTGTAGGATGTAGAGTGTAGGGTTTAGAGTGTAATGTGTAGCGTGTAGGGTGTAGCGTGTAGCATGTAGGGTGTAGAGTGTGGAGTGTAGGGTGTAGCGTGTAGGGTGTAGAGTGTAGCGTGTAGGGTGTAGCGTGTAGCGTGCAAGGTGTAGAGTGTAGCGTATAGCGTGTAGGGTGTAGGGTGTAGCGTGTAGGGTGTAGAGTGTAGGGTGTAGCGTGTAGGGTGTAGAGTGTAGCGTGTAGCGTGTAGGGTGTAGGGTGTAGGGTGTAGCGTGTAGGGTGTAGAGTGTAGCGTGTAGCGTGTTGGGTGTAGGGTGTAGGGTGTAGCATGTAGTGTGTAGCGCGTAGCGTGTAGGGTGTAGCGTGTAGCATGTAGCGTGTAGCGTGTAGCATGTAGAGTGTAGGGTGTAGGGTGTAGCATGTAGAGTGTAGGGTGTAGGGTGTAGCGTGTAGAGTGTAGGGTATAGAGTGTAGCGTCTAGGGTGTAGAGTGTAGCGTGTAGCGTGTAGGGTGTAGAGTGTAGCGTGTAGGGTGTAGAATATAGCGTGTAGAGAGTAGGGTGTAGGGTGTAGAGTGTAGGGTGTAGGGTGTAGAGTGTAACGTGTAGCGTGTAGGGTGTAGCGTGTAGCGTGTAGGGTGTAGGGTGTAGAGTGTAGGGTGTAGCGTGTAGGGTGTAGCGTGTAGCGTGTAGGGTGTAGAGTGTAGGGTGTAGCGTGTAGGGTGTAGCGTGTATCGTGTAGCGTGTAGAGTGTAGCGTCTAGCATATAGGGTGTAGCGTGTAGATTGTAGCGTGTAGGGTGTAGGGTGTAGGGTGTAGCGTGTAGCGTGTAGGGTGTAGAGTGTAGCGTGTAGAGTGTAGGGTGTAGGGTGTAGAGTGTAGAGTGTAGGGTGTAGAGTGTAACGTGTAGTGTGTAGGGTGTAGCGTGTAGCGTGTAGGGTGTAGCGTGTAGCGTGTAGGGTGCAGGGTGCAGAGTGTAACGTGTAGCGTGTAGGGTGTAGCGTGTAGCGTGTAGGGTGTAGCGTGTAGCGTGTAGCGTGTAGCGTGTAGCATGTAGGGTGTAGGGTGTAGAGTGTAGGGTGTAGGATGTAGAGTGTAGGGTTTAGAGTGTAATGTGTAGCGTGTAGGGTGTAGCGTGTAGCATGTAGGGTGTAGGGTGTGGAGTGTAGGGTGTAGCGTGTAGGGTGTAGAGTGTAGCGTGTAGCGTGTAGGGTGTAGAGTGTAGGGTGTAGCGTGTAGGGTGTAGAGTGTAGCGTGTAGGGTGTAGCGTGTAGCGTGCAGGGTGTAGAGTGTAGCGTATAGCGTGTAGGGTGTAGAGTGTAGGGTGTAGCGTGTAGGGTGTAGAGTGTAGGGTGTAGCGTGTAGGGTGTAGAGTGTAGCGTGTAGCGTGTAGGGTGTAGAGTGTAGCGTGTAGCGTGTAGAGTGTAGAGTGTAGCGTGTAGCGTGTAGAGTGTAGCGTGTAGGGTGTAGAGTATAGCGTGTAGCGTGTAGGGTGTAGGGTGTAGAGTGTAGAGTGTAGCATGTAGCGTGTAGCGTGTAGAGTGTAGCGTGTAGCGTGTAGAGTGTAGGGTGTAGCGTGTAGCGTGTAGCATGTAGGGTGTAGGGTGTAGAGTGTAGAGTGTAGCGTGTAGGGTGTAGAGTGTAGGGTGTAGGATGTAGAGTGTAGGGTTTAGAGTGTAATGTGTAGCGTGTAGGGTGTAGCGTGTAGCATGTAGGGTGTAGAGTGTGGAGTGTAGGGTGTAGCGTGTAGGGTGTAGAGTGTAGCGTGTAGCGTGTAGGGTGTAGAGTGTAGGGTGTAGCGTGTAGGGTGTAGAGTGTAGCGTGTAGGGTGTAGCGTGTAGCGTGCAGGGTGTAGAGTGTAGCGTATAGCGTGTAGGGTGTAGGGTGTAGCGTGTAGGGTGTAGAGTGTAGGGTGTAGCGTGTAGGGTGTAGAGTGTAGCGTGTAGCGTGTAGGGTGTAGGGTGTAGGGTGTAGCGTGTAGGGTGTAGAGTGTAGCGTGTAGCGTGTAGGGTGTAGGGTGTAGGGTGTAGCATGTAGTGTTTAGCGCGTAGCGTGTAGGGTGTAGCGTGTAGCATGTAGCGTGTAGCGTGTAGCATGTAGAGTGTAGGGTGTAGGGTGTAGCATGTAGAGTGTAGGGTGTAGGGTGTAGCGTGTAGAGTGTAGGGTATAGAGTGTAGCGTCTAGGGTGTAGAGTGTAGCGTGTAGCGTGTAGGGTGTAGCGTGTAGGGTGTAGAGTGTAGGGTGTAGCGTGTAGGGTGTAGAGTGTAGCGTGTAGCGTGTAGGGTGTAGGGTGTAGGGTGTAGCGTGTAGGGTGTAGAGTGTAGCGTGTAGCGTGTAGGGTGTAGGGTGTAGGGTGTAGCATGTAGTGTGTAGCGCGTAGCGTGTAGGGTGTAGCGTGTAGCATGTAGCGTGTAGCGTGTAGCATGTAGAGTGTAGGGTGTAGGGTGTAGCATGTAGAGTGTAGGGTGTAGGGTGTAGCGTGTAGAGTGTAGGGTATAGAGTGTAGCGTCTTGGGTGTAGAGTGTAGCGTGTAGCGTGTAGGGTGTAGAGTGTAGCGTGTAGGGTGTAGAATATAGCGTGTAGAGAGTAGGGTGTAGGGTGTAGAGTGTAGGGTGTAGGGTTTAGAGTGTAACGTGTAGCGTGTAGGGTGTAGCGTGTAGCGTGTAGGGTGTAGGGTGTAGAGTGTAGGGTGTAGCGTGTAGGGTGTAGCGTGTAGCGTGTAGGGTGTAGGGTGTAGAGTGTAGGGTGTAGCGTGTAGGGTGTAGCGTGTATCGTGTAGCGTGTAGAGTGTAGCGTCTAGCGTATAGGGTGTAGCGTGTAGATTGTAGCGTGTAGGGTGTAGGGTGTAGGGTGTAGCGTGTAGCGTGTAGGGTGTAGAGTGTAGGGTGTAGGATGTAGAGTGTAGGGTTTAGAGTGTAATGTGTAGCGTGTAGGGTGTAGCGTGTAGCATGTAGGGTGTAGAGTGTGGAGTGTAGGGTGTAGCGTGTAGGGTGTAGAGTGTAGCGTGTAGGGTGTAGCGTGTAGCGTGCAAGGTGTAGAGTGTAGCGTATAGCGTGTAGGGTGTAGGGTGTAGCGTGTAGGGTGTAGAGTGTAGGGTGTAGCGTGTAGGGTGTAGAGTGTAGCGTGTAGCGTGTAGGGTGTAGGGTGTAGGGTGTAGCGTGTAGGGTGTAGAGTGTAGCGTGTAGCGTGTTGGGTGTAGGGTGTAGGGTGTAGCATGTAGTGTGTAGCGCGTAGCGTGTAGGGTGTAGCGTGTAGCATGTAGCGTGTAGCGTGTAGCATGTAGAGTGTAGGGTGTAGGGTGTAGCATGTAGAGTGTAGGGTGTAGGGTGTAGCGTGTAGAGTGTAGGGTATAGAGTGTAGCGTCTTGGGTGTAGAGTGTAGCGTGTAGCGTGTAGGGTGTAGAGTGTAGCGTGTAGGGTGTAGAATATAGCGTGTAGAGAGTAGGGTGTAGGGTGTAGAGTGTAGGGTGTAGGGTTTAGAGTGTAACGTGTAGCGTGTAGGGTGTAGCGTGTAGCGTGTAGGGTGTAGGGTGTAGAGTGTAGGGTGTAGCGTGTAGGGTGTAGCGTGTAGCGTGTAGGGTGTAGGGTGTAGAGTGTAGGGTGTAGCGTGTAGGGTGTAGCGTGTATCGTGTAGCGTGTAGAGTGTAGCGTCTAGCGTATAGGGTGTAGCGTGTAGATTGTAGCGTGTAGGGTGTAGGGTGTAGGGTGTAGCGTGTAGCGTGTAGGGTGTAGAGTGTAGGGTGTAGGATGTAGAGTGTAGGGTTTAGAGTGTAATGTGTAGCGTGTAGGGTGTAGCGTGTAGCATGTAGGGTGTAGAGTGTGGAGTGTAGGGTGTAGCGTGTAGGGTGTAGAGTGTAGCGTGTAGGGTGTAGCGTGTAGCGTGCAAGGTGTAGAGTGTAGCGTATAGCGTGTAGGGTGTAGGGTGTAGCGTGTAGGGTGTAGAGTGTAGGGTGTAGCGTGTAGGGTGTAGAGTGTAGCGTGTAGCGTGTAGGGTGTAGGGTGTAGGGTGTAGCGTGTAGGGTGTAGAGTGTAGCGTGTAGCGTGTTGGGTGTAGGGTGTAGGGTGTAGCATGTAGTGTGTAGCGCGTAGCGTGTAGGGTGTAGCGTGTAGCATGTAGCGTGTAGCGTGTAGCATGTAGAGTGTAGGGTGTAGGGTGTAGCATGTAGAGTGTAGGGTGTAGGGTGTAGCGTGTAGAGTGTAGGGTATAGAGTGTAGCGTCTAGGGTGTAGAGTGTAGCGTGTAGCGTGTAGGGTGTAGAGTGTAGCGTGTAGGGTGTAGAATATAGCGTGTAGAGAGTAGGGTGTAGGGTGTAGAGTGTAGGGTGTAGGGTGTAGAGTGTAACGTGTAGCGTGTAGGGTGTAGCGTGTAGCGTGTAGGGTGTAGGGTGTAGAGTGTAGGGTGTAGCGTGTAGGGTGTAGCGTGTAGCGTGTAGGGTGTAGAGTGTAGGGTGTAGCGTGTAGGGTGTAGCGTGTATCGTGTAGCGTGTAGAGTGTAGCGTCTAGCATATAGGGTGTAGCGTGTAGATTGTAGCGTGTAGGGTGTAGGG
This sequence comes from Ranitomeya variabilis, assembly GCF_051348905.1. NCBI lineage: Eukaryota > Metazoa > Chordata > Amphibia > Anura > Dendrobatidae > Ranitomeya > Ranitomeya variabilis. The sequence goes on from NW_027508206.1 coordinate 82,680, forward strand.
TGTAGGGTGTAGCGTGTAGCGTGTAGGGTGTAGAGTGTAGCGTGTAGAGTGTAGGGTGTAGGGTGTAGAGTGTAGAGTGTAGGGTGTAGAGTGTAACGTGTAGTGTGTAGGGTGTAGCGTGTAGCGTGTAGGGTGTAGCGTGTAGCGTGTAGGGTGCAGGGTGCAGAGTGTAACGTGTAGCGTGTAGGGTGTAGCGTGTAGCGTGTAGGGTGTAGCGTGTAGCGTGTAGCGTGTAGCGTGTAGCATGTAGGGTGTAGGGTGTAGAGTGTAGGGTGTAGGATGTAGAGTGTAGGGTTTAGAGTGTAATGTGTAGCGTGTAGGGTGTAGCGTGTAGCATGTAGGGTGTAGGGTGTGGAGTGTAGGGTGTAGCGTGTAGGGTGTAGAGTGTAGCGTGTAGCGTGTAGGGTGTAGAGTGTAGGGTGTAGCGTGTAGGGTGTAGAGTGTAGCGTGTAGGGTGTAGCGTGTAGCGTGCAGGGTGTAGAGTGTAGCGTATAGCGTGTAGGGTGTAGAGTGTAGGGTGTAGCGTGTAGGGTGTAGAGTGTAGGGTGTAGCGTGTAGGGTGTAGAGTGTAGCGTGTAGCGTGTAGGGTGTAGAGTGTAGCGTGTAGCGTGTAGAGTGTAGAGTGTAGCGTGTAGCGTGTAGAGTGTAGCGTGTAGGGTGTAGAGTATAGCGTGTAGCGTGTAGGGTGTAGGGTGTAGAGTGTAGAGTGTAGCATGTAGCGTGTAGCGTGTAGAGTGTAGCGTGTAGCGTGTAGAGTGTAGGGTGTAGCGTGTAGCGTGTAGCATGTAGGGTGTAGGGTGTAGAGTGTAGAGTGTAGCGTGTAGGGTGTAGAGTGTAGGGTGTAGGATGTAGAGTGTAGGGTTTAGAGTGTAATGTGTAGCGTGTAGGGTGTAGCGTGTAGCATGTAGGGTGTAGAGTGTGGAGTGTAGGGTGTAGCGTGTAGGGTGTAGAGTGTAGCGTGTAGCGTGTAGGGTGTAGAGTGTAGGGTGTAGCGTGTAGGGTGTAGAGTGTAGCGTGTAGGGTGTAGCGTGTAGCGTGCAGGGTGTAGAGTGTAGCGTATAGCGTGTAGGGTGTAGGGTGTAGCGTGTAGGGTGTAGAGTGTAGGGTGTAGCGTGTAGGGTGTAGAGTGTAGCGTGTAGCGTGTAGGGTGTAGGGTGTAGGGTGTAGCGTGTAGGGTGTAGAGTGTAGCGTGTAGCGTGTAGGGTGTAGGGTGTAGGGTGTAGCATGTAGTGTTTAGCGCGTAGCGTGTAGGGTGTAGCGTGTAGCATGTAGCGTGTAGCGTGTAGCATGTAGAGTGTAGGGTGTAGGGTGTAGCATGTAGAGTGTAGGGTGTAGGGTGTAGCGTGTAGAGTGTAGGGTATAGAGTGTAGCGTCTAGGGTGTAGAGTGTAGCGTGTAGCGTGTAGGGTGTAGCGTGTAGGGTGTAGAGTGTAGGGTGTAGCGTGTAGGGTGTAGAGTGTAGCGTGTAGCGTGTAGGGTGTAGGGTGTAGGGTGTAGCGTGTAGGGTGTAGAGTGTAGCGTGTAGCGTGTAGGGTGTAGGGTGTAGGGTGTAGCATGTAGTGTGTAGCGCGTAGCGTGTAGGGTGTAGCGTGTAGCATGTAGCGTGTAGCGTGTAGCATGTAGAGTGTAGGGTGTAGGGTGTAGCATGTAGAGTGTAGGGTGTAGGGTGTAGCGTGTAGAGTGTAGGGTATAGAGTGTAGCGTCTTGGGTGTAGAGTGTAGCGTGTAGCGTGTAGGGTGTAGAGTGTAGCGTGTAGGGTGTAGAATATAGCGTGTAGAGAGTAGGGTGTAGGGTGTAGAGTGTAGGGTGTAGGGTTTAGAGTGTAACGTGTAGCGTGTAGGGTGTAGCGTGTAGCGTGTAGGGTGTAGGGTGTAGAGTGTAGGGTGTAGCGTGTAGGGTGTAGCGTGTAGCGTGTAGGGTGTAGGGTGTAGAGTGTAGGGTGTAGCGTGTAGGGTGTAGCGTGTATCGTGTAGCGTGTAGAGTGTAGCGTCTAGCGTATAGGGTGTAGCGTGTAGATTGTAGCGTGTAGGGTGTAGGGTGTAGGGTGTAGCGTGTAGCGTGTAGGGTGTAGAGTGTAGGGTGTAGGATGTAGAGTGTAGGGTTTAGAGTGTAATGTGTAGCGTGTAGGGTGTAGCGTGTAGCATGTAGGGTGTAGAGTGTGGAGTGTAGGGTGTAGCGTGTAGGGTGTAGAGTGTAGCGTGTAGGGTGTAGCGTGTAGCGTGCAAGGTGTAGAGTGTAGCGTATAGCGTGTAGGGTGTAGGGTGTAGCGTGTAGGGTGTAGAGTGTAGGGTGTAGCGTGTAGGGTGTAGAGTGTAGCGTGTAGCGTGTAGGGTGTAGGGTGTAGGGTGTAGCGTGTAGGGTGTAGAGTGTAGCGTGTAGCGTGTTGGGTGTAGGGTGTAGGGTGTAGCATGTAGTGTGTAGCGCGTAGCGTGTAGGGTGTAGCGTGTAGCATGTAGCGTGTAGCGTGTAGCATGTAGAGTGTAGGGTGTAGGGTGTAGCATGTAGAGTGTAGGGTGTAGGGTGTAGCGTGTAGAGTGTAGGGTATAGAGTGTAGCGTCTAGGGTGTAGAGTGTAGCGTGTAGCGTGTAGGGTGTAGAGTGTAGCGTGTAGGGTGTAGAATATAGCGTGTAGAGAGTAGGGTGTAGGGTGTAGAGTGTAGGGTGTAGGGTGTAGAGTGTAACGTGTAGCGTGTAGGGTGTAGCGTGTAGCGTGTAGGGTGTAGGGTGTAGAGTGTAGGGTGTAGCGTGTAGGGTGTAGCGTGTAGCGTGTAGGGTGTAGAGTGTAGGGTGTAGCGTGTAGGGTGTAGCGTGTATCGTGTAGCGTGTAGAGTGTAGCGTCTAGCATATAGGGTGTAGCGTGTAGATTGTAGCGTGTAGGGTGTAGGGTGTAGGGTGTAGCGTGTAGCGTGTAGGGTGTAGAGTGTAGCGTGTAGAGTGTAGGGTGTAGGGTGTAGAGTGTAGAGTGTAGGGTGTAGAGTGTAACGTGTAGTGTGTAGGGTGTAGCGTGTAGCGTGTAGGGTGTAGCGTGTAGCGTGTAGGGTGCAGGGTGCAGAGTGTAACGTGTAGCGTGTAGGGTGTAGCGTGTAGCGTGTAGGGTGTAGCGTGTAGCGTGTAGCGTGTAGCGTGTAGCATGTAGGGTGTAGGGTGTAGAGTGTAGGGTGTAGGATGTAGAGTGTAGGGTTTAGAGTGTAATGTGTAGCGTGTAGGGTGTAGCGTGTAGCATGTAGGGTGTAGGGTGTGGAGTGTAGGGTGTAGCGTGTAGGGTGTAGAGTGTAGCGTGTAGCGTGTAGGGTGTAGAGTGTAGGGTGTAGCGTGTAGGGTGTAGAGTGTAGCGTGTAGGGTGTAGCGTGTAGCGTGCAGGGTGTAGAGTGTAGCGTATAGCGTGTAGGGTGTAGAGTGTAGGGTGTAGCGTGTAGGGTGTAGAGTGTAGGGTGTAGCGTGTAGGGTGTAGAGTGTAGCGTGTAGCGTGTAGGGTGTAGAGTGTAGCGTGTAGCGTGTAGAGTGTAGAGTGTAGCGTGTAGCGTGTAGAGTGTAGCGTGTAGGGTGTAGAGTATAGCGTGTAGCGTGTAGGGTGTAGGGTGTAGAGTGTAGAGTGTAGCATGTAGCGTGTAGCGTGTAGAGTGTAGCGTGTAGCGTGTAGAGTGTAGGGTGTAGCGTGTAGCGTGTAGCATGTAGGGTGTAGGGTGTAGAGTGTAGAGTGTAGCGTGTAGGGTGTAGAGTGTAGGGTGTAGGATGTAGAGTGTAGGGTTTAGAGTGTAATGTGTAGCGTGTAGGGTGTAGCGTGTAGCATGTAGGGTGTAGAGTGTGGAGTGTAGGGTGTAGCGTGTAGGGTGTAGAGTGTAGCGTGTAGCGTGTAGGGTGTAGAGTGTAGGGTGTAGCGTGTAGGGTGTAGAGTGTAGCGTGTAGGGTGTAGCGTGTAGCGTGCAGGGTGTAGAGTGTAGCGTATAGCGTGTAGGGTGTAGGGTGTAGCGTGTAGGGTGTAGAGTGTAGGGTGTAGCGTGTAGGGTGTAGAGTGTAGCGTGTAGCGTGTTGGGTGTAGGGTGTAGAGTGTAGGGTGTAGCGTGTAGGGTGTAGCGTGTAGCGTGTAGGGTGTAGGGTGTAGAGTGTAGGGTGTAGCGTGTAGGGTGTAGCGTGTATCGTGTAGCGTGTAGAGTGTAGCGTCTAGCGTATAGGGTGTAGCGTGTAGATTGTAGCGTGTAGGGTGTAGGGTGTAGGGTGTAGCGTGTAGCGTGTAGGGTGTAGAGTGTAGGGTGTAGGATGTAGAGTGTAGGGTTTAGAGTGTAATGTGTAGCGTGTAGGGTGTAGCGTGTAGCATGTAGGGTGTAGAGTGTGGAGTGTAGGGTGTAGCGTGTAGGGTGTAGAGTGTAGCGTGTAGGGTGTAGCGTGTAGCGTGCAAGGTGTAGAGTGTAGCGTATAGCGTGTAGGGTGTAGGGTGTAGCGTGTAGGGTGTAGAGTGTAGGGTGTAGCGTGTAGGGTGTAGAGTGTAGCGTGTAGCGTGTAGGGTGTAGGGTGTAGGGTGTAGCGTGTAGGGTGTAGAGTGTAGCGTGTAGCGTGTTGGGTGTAGGGTGTAGGGTGTAGCATGTAGTGTGTAGCGCGTAGCGTGTAGGGTGTAGCGTGTAGCATGTAGCGTGTAGCGTGTAGCATGTAGAGTGTAGGGTGTAGGGTGTAGCATGTAGAGTGTAGGGTGTAGGGTGTAGCGTGTAGAGTGTAGGGTATAGAGTGTAGCGTCTAGGGTGTAGAGTGTAGCGTGTAGCGTGTAGGGTGTAGAGTGTAGCGTGTAGGGTGTAGAATATAGCGTGTAGAGAGTAGGGTGTAGGGTGTAGAGTGTAGGGTGTAGGGTGTAGAGTGTAACGTGTAGCGTGTAGGGTGTAGCGTGTAGCGTGTAGGGTGTAGGGTGTAGAGTGTAGGGTGTAGCGTGTAGGGTGTAGCGTGTAGCGTGTAGGGTGTAGAGTGTAGGGTGTAGCGTGTAGGGTGTAGCGTGTATCGTGTAGCGTGTAGAGTGTAGCGTCTAGCATATAGGGTGTAGCGTGTAGATTGTAGCGTGTAGGGTGTAGGGTGTAGGGTGTAGCGTGTAGCGTGTAGGGTGTAGAGTGTAGCGTGTAGAGTGTAGGGTGTAGGGTGTAGAGTGTAGAGTGTAGGGTGTAGAGTGTAACGTGTAGTGTGTAGGGTGTAGCGTGTAGCGTGTAGGGTGTAGCGTGTAGCGTGTAGGGTGCAGGGTGCAGAGTGTAACGTGTAGCGTGTAGGGTGTAGCGTGTAGCGTGTAGGGTGTAGCGTGTAGCGTGTAGCGTGTAGCGTGTAGCATGTAGGGTGTAGGGTGTAGAGTGTAGGGTGTAGGATGTAGAGTGTAGGGTTTAGAGTGTAATGTGTAGCGTGTAGGGTGTAGCGTGTAGCATGTAGGGTGTAGGGTGTGGAGTGTAGGGTGTAGCGTGTAGGGTGTAGAGTGTAGCGTGTAGCGTGTAGGGTGTAGAGTGTAGGGTGTAGCGTGTAGGGTGTAGAGTGTAGCGTGTAGGGTGTAGCGTGTAGCGTGCAGGGTGTAGAGTGTAGCGTATAGCGTGTAGGGTGTAGAGTGTAGGGTGTAGCGTGTAGGGTGTAGAGTGTAGGGTGTAGCGTGTAGGGTGTAGAGTGTAGCGTGTAGCGTGTAGGGTGTAGAGTGTAGCGTGTAGCGTGTAGAGTGTAGAGTGTAGCGTGTAGCGTGTAGAGTGTAGCGTGTAGGGTGTAGAGTATAGCGTGTAGCGTGTAGGGTGTAGGGTGTAGAGTGTAGAGTGTAGCATGTAGCGTGTAGCGTGTAGAGTGTAGCGTGTAGCGTGTAGAGTGTAGGGTGTAGCGTGTAGCGTGTAGCATGTAGGGTGTAGGGTGTAGAGTGTAGAGTGTAGCGTGTAGGGTGTAGAGTGTAGGGTGTAGGATGTAGAGTGTAGGGTTTAGAGTGTAATGTGTAGCGTGTAGGGTGTAGCGTGTAGCATGTAGGGTGTAGAGTGTGGAGTGTAGGGTGTAGCGTGTAGGGTGTAGAGTGTAGCGTGTAGCGTGTAGGGTGTAGAGTGTAGGGTGTAGCGTGTAGGGTGTAGAGTGTAGCGTGTAGGGTGTAGCGTGTAGCGTGCAGGGTGTAGAGTGTAGCGTATAGCGTGTAGGGTGTAGGGTGTAGCGTGTAGGGTGTAGAGTGTAGGGTGTAGCGTGTAGGGTGTAGAGTGTAGCGTGTAGCGTGTAGGGTGTAGGGTGTAGGGTGTAGCGTGTAGGGTGTAGAGTGTAGCGTGTAGCGTGTAGGGTGTAGGGTGTAGGGTGTAGCATGTAGTGTTTAGCGCGTAGCGTGTAGGGTGTAGCGTGTAGCATGTAGCGTGTAGCGTGTAGCATGTAGAGTGTAGGGTGTAGGGTGTAGCATGTAGAGTGTAGGGTGTAGGGTGTAGCGTGTAGAGTGTAGGGTATAGAGTGTAGCGTCTAGGGTGTAGAGTGTAGCGTGTAGCGTGTAGGGTGTAGAGTGTAGCGTGTAGGGTGTAGAATATAGCGTGTAGAGAGTAGGGTGTAGCGTGTAGCGTGTAGGGTGTAGGGTGTAGAGTGTAGGGTGTAGCGTGTAGGGTGTAGCGTGTAGCGTGTAGGGTGTAGGGTGTAGAGTGTAGGGTGTAGCGTGTAGGGTGTAGCGTGTATCGTGTAGCGTGTAGAGTGTAGCGTCTAGCGTATAGGGTGTAGCGTGTAGATTGTAGCGTGTAGGGTGTAGGGTGTAGGGTGTAGCGTGTAGCGTGTAGGGTGTAGAGTGTAGCGTGTAGAGTGTAGGGTGTAGGGTGTAGAGTGCAGAGTGTAGGGTGTAGAGTGTAGCGTGTAGAGTGTAGGGTGTAGAGTGTAGGGTGTAGAGTGTAACGTGTAGTGTGTAGGGTGTAGCGTGTAGCGTGTAGGGTGTAGCGTGTAGCGTGTAGGGTGCAGGGTGCAGAGTGTAACGTGTAGCGTGTAGGGTGTAGCGTGTAGGGTGTAGCGTGTAGCGTGTAGCGTGTAGCGTGTAGGGAGCAGGGTGTAGAGTGTAGCGTGTAGGGTGTAGAGTGTAGGGTGTAGGGTGTAGAGTGTAATGTGTAGCGTGTAGGGTGTAGCGTGTAGCGTGTAGGGTGTAGCGTGTAGCGTGTAGTGTGTAGCGTGTAGAGTGTAGCGTGTTGCGTGTAGGGTGTAGAGTGTAGCGTGTAGAGTGTAGCGTGTAGCGTGTAGAGTGTAGCGTGTAGGGTGTAGAGTATAGTGTGTAGCGTGTAGGGTGCATGGTGTAGAGTGTAGCGTGTTGCATGTAGGGTGTACAGTGTAGCGTGTAGCGTGTAGAGTGTAGGGTGTAGAGTGTAGCGTGTAGGGTGTAGAGTGTAGCGTGTTGCGTGTAGAGTGTAGCGTGTAGCGTGTAGGTTGTAGACTGTAGCGTGTAGCGTGTAGGGTGTAGGGTGTAGCGTGTAGCGTGTAGAGTGTAGAGTGTAGCGTGTAGCATGTAGAGTGTAGAGTGTAGCGTGTAGGGTGTAGAGTGTAGCGCGTAGCGTGTAGGGTGTAGGGTGTAGAGTGTAGCGTGTAGCGTGTAGAGTGTACGGTGTAGAGTGTAGGGTGTAGCGTGTAGGGTGTAGAGTGTAGCGTGTAGCGTGTAGCGTGTAGGGTGTAGGGTGTAGATTGTAGCGTGTAGGGTGCAGGGTGTAGAGTGTAGCGTGTAGGGTGTAGAGTGTAACGTGTAGCGTGTAGGGTGTAGCGTGTAGCGTGTAGGGTGTAGGGTGTAGAGTGTAACGTGTAGCGTGTAGGGTGTAGCGTGTAGCGTGTAGGGTGTAGCGTGTAGCGTGTAGTGTGTAGCGTGTAGAGTGTAGGGTGTAGAGTGTAGCGTGTAGGGTGTAGCATGTAGCGTGTAGGGTGTAGGGTGTAGAGTGTAGAGTGTAGCGTGTAGGGTGAAGCATGTAGGGTGTAGGGTGTCGGGTATAGCGTGTAGGGTGTAGGGTGTAGAGTGTAGGGTGTAGCGTGTATGGTGTAGAGTGTAGCGTGTAGCGTGCAGAGTATAGCGTGTAGGGTGTAGCGTGTAGCGTGCAGAGTGTAGCGTGTAGGGTATAGAGTGTAGCGTGTTGCGTGTAGGGTGTAGAGTGTAGCGTGTAGCGTGTAGAGTGTAGAGTGTAGCGTGTAGCGTGTAGAGTGTAGCGTGTAGGGTGTAGAGTATAGCGTGTAGCGTGTAGGGTGTAGGGTGTAGAGTGTAGAGTGTAGCATGTAGCGTGTAGCGTGTAGAGTGTAGCGTGTAGCGTGTAGAGTGTAGGGTGTAGCGTGTAGCGTGTAGAGTGTAGGGTGTAGAGTGTAGCGTGTAGCGTGTAGAGTGTAGAGTGTAGCGTGTAGGGTGTAGAGTGTAGCGTGTAGCGTGTAAGGTGTAGGGTGTAGCGTGTAGCGTGTAGAGTGTACGGTGTAGAGTGTAGGGTGTAGCGTGTAGGGTGTAGAGTGTAGCGTGTAGCGTGTAGCGTGTAGGGTTAAGCTACACACTACACACTAAACACAAAAAGAAAAGGATATGCAAACCAATGGGATCCACGTTAAATAGTCAATGTTATTGTACAAAAACAGTAATCCACAAACAGAACCAGGCAAAACATGCATTTAAAAACATTTAAAACACTAGTATGGCTGAATAGGCCATAAGTAATTTTACCCGAGGGAATGAAGGAAGCTAATACTTTACAGCATATGTGAGACAGGAGAAATAACCAGAGAGAAAAAATTGCTAGGTATGCGGGTACACCAATCTTAGTCAAATCTACATATAAGAAGCCTATTGTTTACTGCCAACTGTGACCCCCTGAGTACTATGACAGGAAACATATACTCCAGCCTAGTATCTGGAAGAAATACATCATGGATCCTATTTTGTTCAACACAGCATGCGTGCGCACAGTTGGTAAGCAAATGAAAGCAGACCCCTATAGAAAGGTAATCAGGGAAATAGATATGCTGCAGTACTACAAAATCCTAGTTATTTGGATAAATGTATGCATACAGACGCCTTGTGGAAATACAAAGAATCAGGATCCATTGTCCTAAGGCTTGGAAAAATGCCAGGCCATGCATGAAGTAAATAGGTGTAATTCCATAGCAGTTGTAAAGATAAGTTACCCAAGTCCTGTCCCTCGGGAAAAAAACAAAGGAAGCCCTTTACCCCACGCGTATCGACGCTACTCAAGCGTCTTCATCAGAGGAAAAAGTGACACCCTACACGCTACACTCTACACTCTACACGCTACACTCTACACCCTACACGCTACACCCTACACTCTACACGCTACATGCTACACTCTACACCCTACACAATACACGCTACTTGCTACACCCTACATGCTACACTCTACACGCTACACGCTACACCCTACACGGTACACCCTACACCCTACACCCTACACGCTACAATCTACACACTACACGCTACACACTATACGCTACACGCTACACCCTACACTCTACACCCTACAACCTACACGCTACACGCTACACGCTACACCCTACACGCTACACCCTACACTCTACACCCTACACCCTACACGCTACACGCTACACCCTACACGCTACACCCTACACTCTACACCCTACACGCTACAACCCTACACGCTACACGTTACACTCTACACCCTACACCCTACATTCTACACCCTACACCCTACTCTCTACACTCTACACTCTACAACCTACACGCTACACTCTACACCCTACACCCTACACGCTACACGCTACACTCTACACGCTAAACGCTACAGCTTATACCCTACACTCTACACCGTACACCCTACATGCTACACTCTACACCCTACACGCTACACCCTACACCCTACATGCTACACCCTACACTCTACACCCTACACCCTACACGCTACACCCTACGCCCTGCACGCCACACACTACACTCTACACGCTACACCCTACACCCTACACTGTACACCCTACACCCTACACGCTACACGCTACACTCTACACGCTACACCCTACACTCTACACCCTACATCCTACGCGCTAAACGCTACACTCTACACCTGCACGCTACACGCTACACCCTACACGCTACACTCTACACCCTACACGCTACACCCTACACTCTACACCCTACACCCTACACACTACACGCTACTCGCTACACTCTACACCCTACACGCTACACTCTACACTCTACTCCCTACTCTCTACACGCTACACTCTATACCCTACACTCTACACGCTACGCGCTACACGCTACACACTACACACTACACGCTACACTTTACACTCTACACGCTACACATTACACGCTACACGCTACACTCTACTCTACATGCTACACGCTACACGGTACATGATACACGCTACACCCTACACGCTACACCCTACTCTACATGCTACACGCTACACGGTACATGATACACGCTACACCCTACTCGCTACACGCTACACCCTACACGCTACACGCTACACTCCACACCCTACACGCTACACCCTACACCCTTCTCCCTACACTCTACACTCTGCTCCCTACTCTCTACACGCTACACACTACACGCTACACCCTACACGCTACACTTTACACTCTACACGCTACACTCCACACTCTACACACTACACTCTACACCCTACACCCTACACCCTACTCTACATGCTACACGCTACACGGTACATGATACACGCTACACCCTACACGCTACACGCTACACCCTACATGCTACACGCTACACGCTACACTCTACGCCCTACACGCTACACCCTACACCCTACTCCCTACACTCTACACGCTACACGCTACACCCTACACCCTACACTTTTCACCCTACACCCTGCACGCTACACTCTAAACTCTGCTCCCTACTCTGTACACGCTACACTCTATACCCTACACTCTACACGCTACGCGCTACACGCTACACACTACACGCTACACCCTACACGCTACACTTTACACTCTACACGCTACACTCTACACTCTACACACTACACTCTACACCCTACACCCTACACCCTACTCTACATGCTACACGCTACACGCTACATGCTACACCCTACACGCTACACCCTACACCCTACACGCTACACTCCACACCCTACACTCTACACCCTACACGCTACACGCTACACGCTACACTCTACACGCTAAACGCTACAGCTTATACAATACTCTCTACACCGTACACCTTACACGCTACACTCTACACGCTACACCCTACACCCTACACCCTACATGCTACACCCTACACTCTACACCCTACACCCTACACGCTACACGCTACACCCTATGCCCTGCACGCCACACACTACACTCTACACGCTACACCCTACACGCTACACTCTACACGCTACACGCTACACGCTACACTCTACACCCTACACGCTACACTCTACACCCTACACACTACACTCTACACGCTACACGGTACACGCTACACGCTACGCCCTACACCCTACACGCTACATGTTACACTCTACACCCTACACGCTACACTCTACACCCTACACGCTACACCCTACACCCTACACACTACACGCTACACTCTACACCCTACACGCTGCACTCTATACGCTACACGGTAAACGCTACACGCTACACCCTACACCCTACACGCTACACTCTACACGCTACATGCTACACCCTACACTCTACACCCTACACGCTATACGCTACACTCTACACCCTGCACGCTACACGCTACACGCTACACCCTACACGCTACACTCTACACCCTACACGCTACACTCTACATGCTACACGCTACACGCTACACCCTACACGCTACACTCTACACCCTACACGCTACACTCTACACGCTACACGCTACACCCTACACGCTACACTCTACACCCTACACGCTACACCCTACACCCTACACGCTACACTCTACACCCTACAGGCTACACCCTACACTCTACACCCTACACCCTACACGCTACTCGCTACACTCTACACCCTACCCGCTACACTCTACACGCTACACGCTACACTCTACACTCTACATGCTACACGCTACACTCTACACCCGACACGCAACACGTTACACTCTACACCCTACACGCTACACTCTGCACGCTACACGCTACACCCTACACCCTACACGCTACACTCTACACGCTACACGCTACACTCTACACAATACACGCTACACCCTACACTCTACACCCTACACCCTACACGCTATACCCGACACCCTACACCCTACATGCTTCACCCTACACGCTACACTCTACACTCTACACCCTACACCCTACACGCTACATGCTACACCCTACACGCTACACTCTACACCCTACACGCTACACTCTACATCCTACACCCTACACGCTATACGCTACACTCTACACCCTGCACGCTACACGCTACACTCTACACCCTACACGCTACACCCTACAATCTACACCCTCCACCCTACACGCTACACGCTACACTCTACACCCTACACGCTACACCCTACAATCTACACCCTCCACCCTACACGCTACACGCTACACTCTACACGCTACACCCTACACGCTACACTCTACACCCTACACGCAACACCCTACACTCTACACCCTACACCCTAAACCCTACACGCTACACCCTACACGCTACACTCTACACCCTACACCCTACACTCTACACCCTACACGCTACACGCTACACTCTACACCCTACACCCTACACACGCTACACGCTACACGCTACACTCTACACCCTACACGCTACACTCTACACCCTACACGCTACACCCTACACTCTACACGCTACATGCTACACTCTACACCCTACACCCTACACGATACATGCTACACCCTACACGCTACAGCCTACACGCTACACGCTACACTCTACACCCTACAAGCTACACGCTACACGCTACACCCTACACTCTACACCCTACACCGTACACGCTACACGCTACACTCTACACGCTACACCCTTCACTCTACACCCTACACCCTACATGATACACTCTACACCCTACACGTTACACCCTACAATCTACACGCTACATGCTACACTCTACACTCTACACCCTACACCCTACACGCTACATGCTACACTCTACACCCTACACGCTACACTCTACACCCTACAAGCTACATGCTACACTCTACACCCTACACCCTACACGCTACATGCTACACGCTACACTCTACACCCTACACGCTACACGCTAGGGTGTAGAGTGTAATATGTAGCGTGTAGTTTGTAGCGTTTAGCTTGTAGGGTGTAGGGTGTAGAGTGTAGCATGTAGGGTGTAGGGTGTAGAGTGTAGAGTGTAGCGTGTAGGGTGTAGAGTGTAGGGTGTAGGATGTAGAGTGTAGGGTTTAGAGTGTAATGTGTAGCGTGTAGGGTGTAGCGTGTAGCATGTAGGGTGTAGGGTGTGGAGTGTAGGGTGTAGCGTGTAGGGTGTAGAGTGTAGCGTGTAGCGTGTAGGGTGTAGGGTGTAGAGTGTAGGGTCTAGCGTGTAGGGTGTAGAGTGTAGCGTGTAGGGTGTAGCGTGTAGCGTGCAGGGTGTAGAGTGTAGCGTATAGCGTGTAGGGTGTAGAGTGTAGGGTGTAGCGTGTACGGTGTAGAGTGTAGGGTGTAGCGTGTAGGGTGTAGAGTGTAGCGTGTAGCGTGTAGGGTGTAGGGTGTAGGGTGTAGCGTGTAGGGTGTAGAGTGTAGTGTGTAGCGTGTAGGGTGTAGGGTGTAGGGTGTAGCGTGTAGTGTGTACCGTGTAGCGTGTAGGGTGTAGCGTGTAGCATGTAGCGTGTAGCGTGTAGCATGTAGAGTGTAGGGTGTAGGGTGTAGGGTGTAGCATGTAGAGTGTAGGGTGTAGGGTGTAGCGTGTAGAGTGTAGGGTATAGAGTGTAGCGTCTAGGGTGTAGAGTGTAGCGTGTAGGGTGTAGAGTGTAGCGAGTAGGGTCTAGAATATAGCGTGTAGAGAGTAGGGAGTAGGGTGTAGGGTGTAGCGTGTAGGGTGTGGAGTGTAGCGTGTAGCGTGTAGGGTGTAGCGTGTAGCGTGTAGGGTGTAGCGTGTATCATGTACCGTGTAGCGTGTAGCATGTAGAGTAGGGTGTAGGGTGTAGAGTGTAGCGTGTAGCGTGTAGTGTGTAGCGTGTAGCGTGTAGGGTGTAGCGTGTAGCGTGTAGGGTGTAGGGTGTAGAGTGTAGGGTGTAGTGTGTAAGGTGTAGCGTGTATCGTGTAGCGTGTAGAGTGTAGCGTCTAGCGTATAGGGTGTAGCGTGTAGCGTGTAGATTGTAGCGTGTAGGGTGTAGGGTGTAGGGTGTAGCGTGTAGCGTGTAGGGTGTAGATTGTAGCGTGTAGCGTGTAGGATGTAGGGTGTAGAGTGCAGAGTGTAGGGTGTAGAGTGTAACGTGTAGTGTGTAGGGTGTAGCGTGTAGCGTGTAGTGTGTAGCGTGTAGGGTGTAGGGTGTAGAGTGTAGCGTGTAGGGTGTAGCATGTAGCGTGTAGGGTGTAGGGTGTATAGTGTAGAGTGTAGCGTGTAGTGTGAAGCATGCAGGGTGTAGGGTGTCGGGTATAGCGTGTAGTGTGTAGGGTGTAGGGTGTAGAGTGTAACGTGTAGCGTGTAGGGTGTAGCGTGTAGCGTGTAGGGTGTAGCGTGTAGCGTGTAGTGTGTAGCGTGTAGGGTGTAGGGTGTAGAGTGTAGCGTGTAGGGTGTAGCATGTAGCGTGTAGGGTGTAGGGTGTATAGTGTAGCGTGTAGTGTGAAGCATGCAGGGTGTAGGGTGTCGGGTATAGCGTGTAGGGTGTAGGGTGTAGAGTGTAGGAAGTAGCGTGTATGGTGTAGAGTGTAGCGTGTAGCGTGCAGAGTGTAGCGTGTAGGGTGTAGAGTGTAGCGTGTTGCGTGTAGGGTGTAGAGTGTAGCGTGTAGAGTGTAGAGTGTAGCGTGTAGCGTGTAGAGTGTAGCGTGTAGGGTGTAGAGTGTAGTGTGTAGGGTGTAGAGTATAGCATGTAGAGAGTAGGGTGTAGGGTGTAGAGTGTAACGTGTAGCGTGTAGGGTGTAGCGTGTAGCGTGTAGGGTGTAGGGTGTAGAGTGTAGGGTGTAGCGTGTAGAGTGTAGGGTGTAGCGTGTAGCGTGTAGAGTGTAGGGTGTAGAGTGTAGCGTGTAGCGTGTAGAGTGTAGAGTGTAGCGTGTAGGGTGTAGAGTGTAGCGTGTAGCGTGTAAGGTGTAGGGTGTAGCGTGTAGCGTGTAGAGTGTACGGTGTAGAGTGTAGGGTGTAGCGTGTAGGGTGTAGAGTGTAGCGTGTAGCGTGTAGGGTTAAGCTACACACTACACACTAAACACAAAAAGAAAAGGATATGCAAACCAATGGGATCCACGTTAAATAGTCAATGTTATTGTACAAAAACAGTAATCCACAAACAGAACCAGGCAAAACATGCATTTAAAAACATTTAAAACACTAGTATGGCTGAATAGGCCATAAGTAATTTTACCCGAGGGAATGAAGGAAGCTAATACTTTACAGCATATGTGAGACAGGAGAAATAACCAGAAAGAAAAAATTGCTAGGTATGCGGGTACACCAATCTTAGTCAAATCTACATATAAGAAGCCTATTGTTTACTGCCAACTGTGACCCCCTGAGTACTATGACAGGAAACATATACTCCAGCCTAGTATCTGGAAGAAATACATCATGGATCCTATTTTGTTCAACACAGCATGCGTGCGCACAGTTGGTAAGCAAATGAAAGCAGACCCCTATAGAAAGGTAATCAGGGAAATAGATATGCTGCAGTACTACAAAATCCTAGTTATTTGGATAAATGTATGCATACAGACGCCTTGTGGAAATACAAAGAATCAGGATCCATTGTCCTAAGGCTTGGAAAAATGCCAGGCCATGCATGAAGTAAATAGGTGTAATTCCATAGCAGTTGTAAAGATAAGTTACCCAAGTCCTGTCCCTCGGGAAAAAAACAAAGGAAGCCCTTTACCCCACGCGTATCGACGCTACTCAAGCGTCTTCATCAGAGGAAAAAGTGACACCCTACACGCTACACTCTACACTCTACACGCTACACTCTACACCCTACACGCTACACCCTACACTCTACACGCTACATGCTACACTCTACACCCTACACAATACACGCTACTTGCTACACCCTACATGCTACACTCTACACGCTACACGCTACACGCTACACCCTACACGCTACACCCTACACGCTACACCCTACACTCTACACCCTACACCCTACACGCTACACGCTACACCCTACACGCTACACCCTACACGCTACAATCTACACGCTACACGCTACACACTATACGCTACACGCTACACCCTACACTCTACACCCTACAACCTACAACGCTACACGCTACACGCTACACCCTACACGCTACACCCTACACTCTACACCCTACACCCTACACGCTACACGCTACACCCTACACGCTACACCCTACACTCTACACCCTACACGCTACACCCTACACGTGTGATAGAAATATATATATCATGTAGATCTCACTTGCATGTATACTCCTCTATAATCAAATATATACTTATATGCTCACAGCTAATATATACATTATAATCAATGGTTTAAAATGGCTGACACAAACTAATATAACCTAGACAGATCATAAAATGGCTGACATGAACTAATATAAACCAGACAGATCGTATGGGGTTTTCCATCCTTAAAAGCAGAAGAATGTCAGATGTTTGATGACTGCTGATCGAATGTCTCAGCTTAATCAGCAGTCATATGAGCATTAATCACAATATTCCATATATGTTTAGATAACCAATGACAGAGGAGCTAGACAATATGGTAATTAACTAACCACCCCTGACAACCCCTAACCACTCCTTTCTATGTGAAAATATAAAACTATGTATGTACAATAAAATTCAGTATTGATGGAATGTTGTTCTGTCACAGTTGTGTACAGTCCATTCTTGATGAGCGCTCTAAATACTCAGTCTAATTGGGAGCGGCCACAGCACACACAGGGATATATTTATCCAACCCTAATATTTCCATAACATTAATGGCGCCCAACAGCGAGGAACGGATGAACGCACGGGATCCTTCTCACCGGAGATACGGAGGTTGTGGGCGTGGCCTGGACACAGGGACAGGAGACTGCGCAGCTCCATAAGTAAGGTAAGAAAATGTTATCATCTTACCTGAAAGTCCCCTGTGCCCAGTCCTTGTCTATGCCTCTTGCCGGTGAGATGTGGTCACAAATTCCCAGGTAGTGTAAAAAATCCGTAGCCACGAATCCACCCTGGGAGGTGTCTGCTGTGGACCGTGTATGTGTTTGTGTAAAATCCGAGAGAGGAAGGAAAAAGTGACTTTTGTTTGTGGTTGCTGGAAACGGACCGCAGGAGGTCAAATCGCTCGATAAGTTATTGCAGGATTCCCGTGCATAGGAGGAACACGCAGAGTTCCGGGGCAGGTAGTCCCATGTTCCAGGCACGGGTAGTGATAACTTAAGAGGGCTACTGCAGATTCCCGTAGTGCCGGCGATCCAGTCAGGACGTCCGGACCGGGGTGGTAGATTTCCCGCTTGTTGTGCTTCTCAAGCACTCAGGTGGCCCGGGCGCAGGTGCGTCCAGTGCGATTGGCAGTAGTCTGTTCCCAGCGCAGCCTGCATGTGTCACAGAATTTAAAAGGGCATCTCTCGGATTGTCTATCTGTCTGTTTGTGCCATGTACTATTGCCGCTTTAAGAAGCAGAAATAGTTCTCTTGTCCGAACTTCCTCTTTCTCCGTGCTGTTTAGCAGAGAGATATGCATTGTAAATCAAACTGTCATATCTAGTTTTTTTTCCTGACTGTTTTCAGCTGCAATGCTGGGTATGCGTAGTTTTTTTTGTGAAGAAGTGAAATTTAAATTGTATCTATCATTTTTGATATGACAAACGGGATTTTAGTGACATTGCATATTAGAATATTATAGTATTAAAAAAGAGGAAGTGTGTCTCTGACTGCATTTGGGCGCAGAGATTCTAAAAAAAAAAAAAAAAAAGGGAAAAGCCGTTTTCATTTTTAATTCTTTTTACTCTCTTAAAGGGTCTTTTTTCCTTTTTGCGGCATTTTAAAATTTTTAATTAAGTTTTCCTCAATCTTCAATCTCTTTATCTTTTTATTTTTTATTTATTTATTTTTTGAAAAAAGTTTTTTCTTTACTCTTGTATCAAAGTTTGGAGTTTTTTGGTTGTGAACTAAGTTTTTGACGGTTTTTTTTATCGTTTTGAGTTTTTCTTAGTGTTTTATATACTCATTTTTAGAAGTTTTTTTTAGTACTGTTTTCTTTTCTCATTTTTGTGTGTTTTTCATTTTCATTTTTCGCTTTTGCCATGGGGAATAAAGTAGCCGAGCAACAGGAAAGTCTTTTTACTTCCTGATGAGAAAACAGCCCCTAGATAGTGACAGAATACGAAGGTATTAAGTATGTGAAGATTTTTGGAAGGTATAAAGTACGTGAAATTCATTAGAATGGCAGACTTCAAGCTGCAGAATGGCATGACGTAGAAAGCAAAATAAGGGAAGTAGCTGATGTTAGATTGCTGAATACTAATACATGGTGTGAAGTGGCAGCAGAGCTTACATCGTTTAGGTGGTACAGAAAGTTTATGTGAGCAAACCAGGAAGTGATTTTTGTGGGTATAAGACAGGAGAATCTGAGTAGTCTGCTTTTAGCAGAATCCATGGTGTAGGTAGTTATTTTTTTTGCACAGTATGTGGCGCACCCCATCTCTCCCTACAGGGAGAAGGCATCATTGCTCCACTCTATTGTTCTCATTCTGTTGTCAGTCTTTTCTCTCTGCATTCTTCTCTCTCTCTCTCTTTTCCTCTCCTCTTCCTCCACATATTTCTTCTCACCCTCCATCTTCTCCTCCCTTCTTCTCCACTTCACAACCACACCTATCTCCTCCTTCTTTTCCTTCTACACACCCATCTCTCCTCCCTCTTCTCCACACTCTCTCTCTCTCTCTCTCTCCCCTCCTACTATTCCTTTGTCTCACTCCTCAAACCCTCCCCCTTCTTCTTCCTCTTTTTCCCTCCTTGATGCCGGCTGGGCCAACGCCCAATTCAGACAATATGGTGCTTACAGCACAAAGTGTCCCTGGCACAGTCCAGCCATTGCCAGTTGTGATATCGGGGAAAGAAGGTGAAAGCCCCCCCTACAGTGGGCAGCCCCAGACATATCAGGCAGCAGTCAGCTCAGCCCTGGGTGCAGAGGGGGGAGGGGTGATATCAGAACGAGCTCACTGACAGATCCTCCGTTACCTCATTTCACAGTCAACAATATTGTAACCCTTAAGGTTTTACATGAACTTTGATATCACCATGTATTGATAATGTACAGCTTCAGCACCGGTCAGAGCTGCCTACATCCACATTCACACCAACATGAAACTATAATCCTAATCCATCATAGCTTCAGCAAGGGGGGAGACATCCTCACATAAAAAAGCAACTTCTAAGTCCAAAATCAGTCAGTGTACGACCCCAGTACAAGCTACCACAACTATTCTTCTGATGAAGATGAAGAGGGAACATCATACATGCTGTCCAGTACTAGAAAAGAAACCCACAGGCATCAAGAATGCAAGGGCAGATAGAGGCACCACCATTACACTATGTGCACTGCACTTCAAGTCAGGTGACAATAGTCCAGACCCAGGGATGCCATTTTACCGAAGAAAGTAGCAGAAGCAGCAAACATATGCAGCCACCTGGAATGATCTCTGGGCCATGAATAAAAATAGAAGCAGGTGATGCACTCTGGCCAATCATGAAGGAGCAATTCAAACTTCCAGCAGAATCAGACATACACACTTGGGAGTCAGGGCCACAGCTAATTGAACAGCTCAGAGAGTGGGCCAAAGGCAGATTGGCAGGACAAGCCATGACATGAGCCAAGATAAGACAGAGACTGTAAAGAAGTTTCATGGCAGAGTAATGCAAGTTTTCCAAGACTTGGGCTTCACCATTCATGAGTCATGACCAGATACACAGGCTTTTGGGCATGGACTGAGACAGCCAATCAGGAAACCACTGATAGTGGCTAGGCCTAGGAACAGGTCAATAGCAGTGGACTGACCCAGAAAAAATGTTTTATGTGCGCCTAGGAGACTGTTTATTGCTAATTGTTGCCAAAACTGCCGCCATTATAGCACCACAAAGAGCGCAAAGAAGGAAACAGGTGCCGTGCTGCTGACAACGCTGGAAGGGGAGCCAGAGGTGAAGACGCTGCAAAGTGCCGACCAACACACCAGAAGAACCGCTGCAGACTCCAGAGAGGAGACACCGACCTCAATAAGGTTAGCAAAGGGGAGAAGCTATGTCAGACCAGGGGTAAGAAGTGACGGCAGATGCAGCCGCAGCCCCTGTAATGCCCCAAGACCTTGGGTTGGATGCAGCCGCCGGTCTCATGGCACCCCGGGCCTCGTCACGAATGCACCTGCAGGCCCCGTCTTACCACCGCAGCTTCAATCAGCAGGCCGGACCCCGCTGCCGCTACAGTACCCATCATGCCGTTGTCCACAGTAGCCAAAAGGATTGAGTCCCAACCAGGGGTGCAGAAGACAGCCCCTCTCATGGTGACCACTGACCTGAAAGCACAACCACCCTACAAAGACAGAAGAAGTGTCAAGGGTTACATCTGTGGCAAGTTTGGCCATTACCAGAACCAGTGCAAAAGCACCCACGCCCCCGAAGAGACTGGACCCATGCAACTCAAGAGTTGGTCCAGAGAAACAGGTCAAGGAGGAAGTGCAGAAAGCAGTGAAGTACCCCGTCCATAGGACAGAGGCAAGCAAGCCAGGTCCGCAAGACACTACGCTCCTGACATGTAAAACTTCATCTGCAGGACCAATACCTCAAATTACCCTTAAAGTGGATGGCGTTGTCAGATCCAACGTGGTGCAGCCAGAAGTGTGATGACACCTGTGGAACTCGCTGATCCCACCTGCCTATCAGAATCCTCTGTGTCTCGCATGGGCATTGATGGTCAAGTCAGACATTCTCAGCTTACAAAGCCACTGAGCGTGTGCACTCAGCCAGGACACTCTATCCTGTCCCAGTTTGTGGTGTAAAGGACCTGCCACTCAACCTGCTGGGAGCGAACCTACTGCAGAAGCTGAAGGCAACCACAGTGTTCCAGGAAGATGGGACAGTGACACTTTCTTCATCCCTGACCCAAGAAGAGTCATGCTGGCGGCCCTACAAGAACATTAAGCAACCAATGAGGCCTACTCAAGGAGGTACTGGACATAGTACCAGAAAGTCTATGGTCTAAGGGACCCCAGCACGTGAGAAAACCTCAAGTTGCCCCAGTACGGGTGTCACTCAAGCCATGTACCCCGTACCCTCGTAAGGCCCAGGCCAGGCCTAGAGTCAAGCTGCCTCTGACCAACTGAAGGTCTACCTGGAAATAGGAATCATTGTTCCTCGCAAATCGCCTTGCAATACCCCGCTTTTCCCCGTCAAGAAAAAGACTGTAAAAGGAGAGCCAGCCAAGTTCAGAATGGTATATAACCTGAGAGCTGTGAATGACACCACAGTGTTTGAAACTGCAATTATGCCGAATCCGCACACTCTGCTCTCGAATGTGCCTGCCACAGCAAAAGTGTTCACAGTGACCGACCTGGCTAAGGTTTTCTTCAGTGTTCCCCCTCATCCGGAAGACCAGTTCCTGTTTACCTTAATGCACCAGGGGGGACACCACACATGGACAGTGATGCCACAGTGGGCCCAGAACAGCCCTTCACAGTTCACCAAAGCAATGTCCACAGTTCTCGCCAACTGAGTCACAGAACAAGCAGAAGTAACCCTGCTACAATACATGGACAATCTACTCCTTTGTGCAGTTGACTTTGACACGTGTAAAGCCCATTCCTTGTATCTCCTACTCTACCTGGCGGAGCAGCACTGCAAGATCTCAAAGAACAAAGTCCAGTGGTGTCTGAAGCAAGTTACGTTCCAGAGACACTGTATTGCTCACCAGGCGAAACACCTGACAGATGACCGGAAGACCACAGTGGAGAAGATGGTCCCTCCGACAACTCCAAAGGTGCTACAGGCCTTCCTTGGTCTAGTTTCATATTGCAGAGCCTGGATCCCTGATGCTTCCGTCCTAATGCAGCCTCTGTGTGAATACGTCAGTGTGACCCCGTTCCTCCAGACAGATGTGGCCTTCAGTTCGTTCAAGAAGTTAAAAGGCTCTGTAGTCTCAGCGCCAGCACTAGGCCTATCCGACTACAAGAAGCCATTCCATCTCTACTTGATGAGAAAAGAAGGCCTTGCTACTGGAGTCCTGACACAGCTTCAGGGGGGAAAGCAGAGACTTTCGGACTACTTTTCAGCTTGCCTGGATCCAGTTGCAAGGGAAGCCTCTTCCTCCCGCATGAAGGCAGCAGTTGCAGCACACGCCCTCCTGGACAGGACTACTGACATCAGTGGAAAAACCATTGGAAATCCTGGCTCTGCATGACATCTCAGCAATCCTCAACCAAACCCAGCCAAAACATCTCTCCACCGCCAGGCATCTTCGCCTCCAGTGCTCTCTACTCCTGCCCAACAATGTCACCATCTCCAAATGCACAGTCCTCAATCCGCCCACTCTACTCCCACTCCCAAGGGGGGATACAGATACGGATCCTCAGATAAAAAGTCTGATCAAAATCTGCATGATACCTTCTGCAGGGATCTGAATTTGCTCCGGACGGATGACCATGATTGCTTCAGCATCATGCAACAGGAAACAGCAGGACTACCCAAGGTGGCAG
Source organism: Ranitomeya variabilis (assembly GCF_051348905.1). Taxonomy (NCBI): domain Eukaryota; kingdom Metazoa; phylum Chordata; class Amphibia; order Anura; family Dendrobatidae; genus Ranitomeya; species Ranitomeya variabilis. Next base: position 105,364 of record NW_027508206.1, read on the forward strand.
AAGAGCCACTGACCGACCCAGAGTTGATCCTCTATGTGGATGGCTCCAGATTTGCAGATGATGAAGGAAGATTCCACACGGGAGGTGCAGCGACCAGCAATCAAGAGATCCTGTGGTCCAGAAGTCTGCCGCCCAGTCTGTCAGCCCAGGAAGCAGAACTGATAGCGCTGATGAAGGCCTACCATATGGCAGAAGACTAGACTGAGAAAATGTATACCGATTCAAGGTACTTGCATGGCATAGCACACGACTTCGGACCCATCTGGGCTGCAAGGGACTTCCTCACAGCAAGCGGAACAACTGTGAAGCATAATGGAGCCATTAAGGACCTGCTGAACACACTTTAACTTCCAAAAGTGGTGACAATGCTAAAAGTCAAAGCGCATGGAAAACTGAACACAGTAGGGGCACGAGGCAACAACATGGCGGATATGGCAGTCAAAGAAACAGTCAAGGAAAGACAATATGGACAAGTGGAAGAGGTCGTAGAGCCGGACGGCTACTACAGGACGGCTGAAGACAGGAAACCTGACAAGATGACGTCCTGTGATCTGCTCAAAAAAGTTGCAAGAGCAAGCCCCAAAGGACAAGAAGGAATGCTGGATGCAGAAGTGAGCAACACATGAAGAAGGAAGGGTATACTCAATGGACTACAAACCCTGTTTACCCCGAAGCATGTACCCTATGGTGGTCCAGTGGGCACATGGGCCCACACACAGATTAAAGACACAGATGAATGATCCGATTGGTGCTTACTGGTTCACTCCAGAAATCTCCACCCTAACAGCCAAGTTCATAAACAGCTGTCTGACCTGTGGCAAATGCAACCCTGGAAGAATCAAGAAAGTTCCCACTCATCAACTTGCCAGACCACTGTACCCCTTCCAGAGGATCCAGATAGACCACATCCAGATGCCGCCAAGTGGAGGATTCGAATATGCCCTTGTGGTCGTGGACGTGTTCTCAGGATGGCCAGAAGCTTTCCCAGTGAGGAACCAGTCAGCAAAGACTACTGCAAAGAAGCTACTCTCAGAGACGAGATATGCAGCTATGGGGTCCCAGAAGTGATAGAGAGTGACCAGGGACCTGCATTCACAGCAAATCTCACACGAGAGATCTAGTCAGCAGTAGGGTCAGACTTAGGCCTACACACTCCCAATCACACTACTCAGTGTTAGGCACACTCCCAGAGGCCCAGGAAAGCTGTCACCATATGAAATTTTGTTTGTGTCTAGTCCCAGGTTAGGGGTATCCTTTCCCTCAGCAGCTGATTATGTAATATGATACTTTGTCTGCTTATGTAATTGAAATCTCCAAGAAACTTGCTAACATCCATTCTCGAGTTTTTCTTCATTGCCAGATCCAGATTCAGTGTCCGGTATGCACTCCTAGAAGCCAGGAGACTGGGTGTTGGTGAAAAAGCTTGTAAGGAGAACACCACTCGATCCCAGATTTGATGGTCCTGCTCAAGTGCCGCTGATGACACCAAACTCTGTGAAACTGGAGGGAAGACTCGCTTGGATCCACTCATCGCATGGCAAGAAAAGCTCCCCTACCAGAAGATGACACCCAAGCCAGAATGATGTCGTGGATGCCCTGCCTGACCGGAAAAGATGACCTACCTGATAAAGACTACACATCGCTCACTACACATGCTATTGACTAAGAGACTGATTGCAATGAACCCCCGTTAGGGACAGATCTCCTGACCGCCCATTTGCGAAAAGTCTGTATGGAGTGGGGCACAGGCGTTAGGCTTGTGTCAGTTCGCCAACAGCACAAAAGAGTTGCAGCGCTTTGGGACAGGAGGCTAGGATTAGGGCAAGTGATATCTAAGGGGGGCTTGTGATAGAAATATATATATCATGTAGATCTCACTTGCATGTATACTCCTCTATAATCAAATATATACTTATATGCTCACAGCTAATATATACATTATAATCAATGGTTTAAAATGGCTGACACAAACTAATATAACCTAGACAGATCATAAAATGGCTGACATGAACTAATATAAACCAGACAGATCGTATGGGGTTTTCCATCCTTAAAAGCAGAAGAATGTCAGATGTTTGATGACTGCTGATCGAATGTCTCAGCTTAATCAGCAGTCATATGAGCATTAATCACAATATTCCATATATGTTTAGATAACCAATGACAGAGGAGCTAGACAATATGGTAATTAACTAACCACCCCTGACAACCCCTAACCACTCCTTTCTATGTGAAAATATAAAACTATGTATGTACAATAAAATTCAGTATTGATGGAATGTTGTTCTGTCACAGTTGTGTACAGTCCATTCTTGATGAGCGCTCTAAATACTCAGTCTAATTGGGAGCGGCCACAGCACACACAGGGATATATTTATCCAACCCTAATATTTCCATAACACACGCTACACGTTACACTCTACACCCTACACCCTACATTCTACACCCTACACCCTACTCTCTATACTCTACACTCTACACCCTACACGCTACACTCTACACCCTACACCCTACACGCTACACGCTACACTCTACACGCTAAACGCTACAGCTTATACCCTACACTCTACACCGTACACCCTACATGCTACACTCTACACCCTACACGCTACACCCTACACCCTACATGCTACACCCTACACTCTACACCCTACACCCTACACGCTACACCCTACGCCCTGCACGCCACACACTACACTCTACACGCTACACCCTACACCCTACACTGTACACCCTACACCCTACACGCTACACGCTACACTCTACACGCTACACCCTACACTCTACACCCTACATCCTACGCGCTAAACGCTACACTCTACACCTGCACGCTACACGCTACACCCTACACGCTACACTCTACACCCTACACGCTACACCCTACACTCTACACCCTACACCCTACACACTACACGCTACTCGCTACACTCTACACCCTACACGCTACACTCTACACTCTACTCCCTACTCTCTACACGCTACACTCTATACCCTACACCCTACACGCTACGCGCTACACGCTACACACTACACACTACACGCTACACTTTACACTCTACACGCTACACATTACACGCTACACGCTACACTCTACACCCTACACCCTACTCTACATGCTACACGCTACACGGTACATGATACACGCTACACCCTACTCGCTACACGCTACACCCTACACGCTACACGCTACACTCCACACCCTACACGCTACACCCTACACCCTTCTCCCTACACTCTACACTCTGCTCCCTACTCTCTACACGCTACACACTACACGCTACACCCTACACGCTACACTTTACACTCTACACGCTACACTCCACACTCTACACACTACACTCCACACTCTACACACTACACTCTACACCCTACACCCTACACCCTACTCTACATGCTACACGCTACACGGTACATGATACACGCTACACCCTACACGCTACACGCTACACCCTACATGCTACACGCTACACGCTACACTCTACACCCTACACGCTACACCCTACACCCTACTCCCTACACTCTACACGCTACACGCTACACCCTACACCCTACACTTTTCACCCTACACCCTGCACGCTACACTCTAAACTCTGCTCCCTACTCTGTACACGCTACACTCTATACCCTACACTCTACACGCTACGCGCTACACGCTACACACTACACGCTACACCCTACACGCTACACTTTACACTCTACACGCTACACTCTACACTCTACACACTACACTCTACACCCTACACCCTACACCCTACTCTACATGCTACACGCTACACGCTACATGCTACACCCTACACGCTACACCCTACACCCTACACGCTACACTCCACACCCTACACTCTACACCCTACACGCTACACGCTACACGCTACACGCTACACTCTACACGCTAAATGCTACAGCTTATACAATACTCTCTACACCGTACACCCTACACGCTACACTCTACACGCTACACCCTACACCCTACACCCTACATGCTACACCCTACACTCTACACCCTACACCCTACACGCTACACGCTACACCCTATGCCCTGCACGCCACACACTACACTCTACACGCTACACCCTACACGCTACACTCTACACGCTACACGCTACACGCTACACGCTACACTCTACACCCTACACGCTACACTCTACACCCTACACACTACACTCTACACGCTACACGGTACACGCTACACGCTACGCCCTACACCCTACACGCTACATGTTACACTCTACACCCTACACGCTACACTCTACACCCTACACGCTACACCCTACACCCTACACACTACACGCTACACTCTACACCCTACACGCTGCACTCTATACGCTACACGGTAAACGCTACACGCTACACCCTACACCCTACACGCTACACTCTACACGCTACATGCTACACCCTACACTCTACACCCTACACGCTATACGCTACACTCTACACCCTGCACGCTACACGCTACACGCTACACCCTACACGCTACACTCTACACCCTACACGCTACACTCTACATGCTACACGCTACACGCTACACCCTACACGCTACACTCTACACCCTACACGCTACACTCTACACGCTACACGCTACACCCTACACGCTACACTCTACACCCTACACGCTACACCCTACACCCTACACGCTACACTCTACACCCTACACGCTACACCCTGCACTCTACACCCTACACCCTACACGCTACTCGCTACACTCTACACCCTACCCGCTACACTCTACACGCTACACGCTACACTCTACACTCTACATGCTACACGCTACACTCTACACCCTACACGCAACACGTTACACTCTACACCCTACACGCTACACTCTGCACGCTACACGCTACACCCTACACCCTACACGCTACACTCTACACGCTACACGCTACACTCTACACCATACACGCTACACCCTACACTCTACACCCTACACCCTACACGCTATACACGACACCCTACACCCCACATGCTTCACCCTACACGCTACACTCTACACTCTACACCCTACACCCTACACGCTACATGCTACACCCTACACGCTACACTCTACACCCTACACGCTACACTCTACATCCTACACCCTACACGCTATACGCTACACTCTACACCCTGCACGCTACACGCTACACTCTACACCCTACACGCTACACTCTACACCCTACACGCTACACCCTACAATCTACACCCTCCACCCTACACGCTACACGCTACACGCTACACCCTACACGCTACACGCTACACTCTACACCCTACACGCAACACCCTACACTCTACACCCTACACCCTAAACCCTACACGCTACACCCTACACGCTACACTCTACACCCTACACCCTACACTCTACACCCTACACGCTTCACGCTACACTCTACACCCTACACCCTACACACGCTACACGCTACACGCTACACTCTACACCCTACACGCTACACTCTACACCCTACACGCTACACCCTACACTCTACACGCTACATGCTACACTCTACACCCTACACCCTACACGATACACGCTACACCCTATGCCCTGCACGCCACACACTAAACTCTACACGCTACACCCTACACCCTGCACGCTACACGCTACACCCTACACGCTACACTCTACACCCTACACGCTACACCCTACACTCTACACCCTACACCCTACACGCTACTCGCTACACTCTACACCCTACACGCTACACTCTACACTCTACTCCCTACTCTCTACACGCTACACTCTATACCCTACACTCTACACGCTACGCGCTACACGCTACACACTACACGCTACACTTTACACTCTACACGCTACACACTACACGCTACACGCTACACTCTACACCCTACACCCTACTCTACATGCTACACGCTACACGGTACATGATACACGCTACACCCTACACGCTACACGCTACACCCTACACGCTACACGCTACACTCCACACCCTACACGCTACACCCTACACCCTACTCCCTACACTCTACACGCTACACGCTACACCCTACACCCTACACTGTACACCCTACACCCTACATGCTACACTCTACACTCTGCTCCCTACTCTCTACACGCTACACTCTATACCCTACACTCTACACGCTACGCGCTACACGCTACACACTACACGCTACACCCTACACGCTACACTTTACACTCTACACGCTACACTCCACACTCTACACACTACACTCTACACCCTACACCCTACACCCTACTCTACATGCTACACGCTACACGCTACATGCTACACCCTACACGCTTCACCCTACACCCTACACGCTACACGCTACACGCTACACTCTACACCCTACTCTACACCCTACACGCTACACGCTACACGCTACACTCTACACGCTAAACGCTACAGCTTATACCCTACACTCTACACCGTACACCCTACACGCTACACTCTACACCCTGCACGCTACACCCTACACCCTACACCCTACATGCTACACCCTACACTCTACACCCTACACCCTACATGCTACACTCTACACCCTACACCCTACTCTACATGCTACACGCTACACGGTACATGATACACGCTACACTCTACACCCTACACGCTACACCCTACACCCTACTCCCTACACTCTACACGCTACACGCTACACCCTACACCCTACACTGTACACCCTACACCATGCACGCTACACTCTACACTCTGCTCCCTACTCTCTACACGCTACACTCTATAGCCTACACTCTACACGCTACGCGCTACACGCTACACACTACACGCTACACCCTACTCTACATGCTACACGCTACACGCTACATGCTACACCCTACACGCTACACCCTACACCCTACACGCTACACACTACACGCTACACTCTACACCCTACACTCTACACCCTACACGCTACACGCTACACGCTACACTCTACACGCTAAACGCTACAGCTTATACCCTACACTCTACACCGTACACCCTACACTCTACACCGTACACCCTACACGCTACACTCTACACGCTACATGCTACACCCTACACGCTACACCCTACACCCTACACGCTACACGCTACACGCTACACTCTACACCCTACACTCTACACCCTACACGCTACACGCTACACGCTACACTCTACACGCTAAACGCTACAGCTTATACCCTACACTCTACACCGTACACCCTACACGCTACACTCTACACCCTACACGCTACACCCTACACCCTACATCCTACATGCTACACCCTACACTCTACACCCTACACCCTACACGCTACACCCTACGCCCTGCACGCCACACACTACACTCTACACGCTACACCCTACACGCTACACTCTACACGCTACACGCTACACGCTACACTCTACACCCTACACGCTACACTCTACACCCTACACACTACACTCTACACGCTACACGGTACACGCTACACGCTACGCCCTACACCCTACACGCTACATGTTACACTCTACACCCTACATGCTACACTCTACACCCTACACGCTACACCCTACACCCTACACGCTACACACTACACGCTACACTCTAAACCCTACACGCTGCACTCTATACGCTACACGGTACACGCTACACGCTACACCCTACACCCTACATGCTACACGCTACACCCTACGCTGTACACCCTACACCCTACACGCTACACTCTACACGCTACCTGCTACACCCTACACTCTACACCCTACACGCTATACGCTACACTCTACACCCTGCACGCTACACGCTACACGCTACACCCTACACGCTACACTCTACACCCTACACGCTACACTCTACATGCTACACGCTACACGCTACATGCTACACGCTACACCCTACACGCTACACTCTACACCCTACACCTTACACTCTACACGCTACACTCTACACCCTACATGCTACACCCTACACTCTACACCCTACACCCTACACGCTACTCGCTACACTCTACACCCTACCCGCTACACTCTACACGCTACACGCTACACTCTACACTCTACACGCTACACGCTACACTCTGCACGCTACAAGCTACACCCTACACCCTACACGCTACACTCTACATGCTACACGCTACACTCTACACCATACACGCTACACTCTACATCCTACACCCTACACGCTATACGCTACACTCTACACCCTGCACGCTACACGCTACACTCTACACCCTACACCCTACACGCAACACCCTACACTCTACACCCTACACCCTAAATCCTACACGCTACACCCTACACGCTACACTCTACACCCTACACCCTACACTCTACACCCTACACGCTACACGCTACACTCTACACCCTACACCCTACACACGCTACACGCTACACCCTACACTCTACACGCTACATGCTACACTCTACACCCTACACGATACATGCTACACCCTACACGCTACAGCCTACACGCTACACTCTACACCCTACAAGCTACACGCTACACGCTACACCCTACACTCTACACCCTACACCGTACACGCTACAAGCTACACTCTACACGCTACACCCTTCACTCTACACCCTACACCCTACATGCTACACTCTACACCCTACACGATACACCCTACAATCTACACGCTACATGCTACACTCTACACTCTACACCCTACACCCTACACGCTACATGCTACACTCTACACCCTACACGCTACACTCTACACCCTACACGCTACATGCTACACTCTACACCATACACCCTACACGCTACATGCTACACGCTACACTCTACACCCTACACGCTACACGCTAGGGTGTAGAGTGTAATATGTAGCGTGTAGTTTGTAGCGTTTAGCTTGTAGGGTGTAGCGTGTAGCGTGTAGGGTGTAGAGTGTAGCGTGTAGCGTGTAGCATGTAGGGTGTAGGGTGTAGAGTGTAGAGTGTAGCGTGTAGGGTGTAGAGTGTAGGGTGTAGGGTTTAGAGTGTAATGTGTAGCGTGTAGGGTGTAGCGTGTAGCATGTAGGGTGTAGGGTGTGGAGTGTAGGGTGTAGCGTGTAGGGTGTAGAGTGTAGCGTGTAGCGTGTAGGGTGTAGAGTGTAGCGTGTAGCGTGTAGCATGTAGGGTGTAGGGTGTAGAGTGTAGAGTGTAGCGTGTAGCGTGTAGCATGTAGGGTGTAGGGTTTAGAGTGTAATGTGTAGCGTGTAGGGTGTAGCGTGTAGCATGTAGGGTGTAGGGTGTGGAGTGTAGGGTGCAGCGTGTAGGGTGTAGAGTGTAGCGTGTAGCGTGTAGGGTGTAGAGTGTAGGGTGTAGCGTGTAGGGTGTAGAGTGTAGCGTGTAGGGTGTAGCGTGTAGCGTGCAGGGTGTAGAGTGTAGCGTATAGCGTGTAGGGTGTAGAGTGTAGGGTGTAGCGTGTAGGGTGTAGAGTGTAGGGTGTAGCGTGTAGGGTGTAGAGTGTAGCGTGTAGCGTGTAGGGTGTAGGGTGTAGGGTGTAGCGTGTAGGGTGTAGAGTGTAGCGTGTAGCGTGTAGGGTGTAGGGTGTAGGGTGTTAGCATGTAGTGTGTAGCGTGTAGCGTGTAGGGTGTAGCGTGTAGCATGTAGCGTGTAGCGTGTAGCATGTAGAGTGTAGGGTGTAGGGTGTAGCATGTAGAGTGTAGGGTTGTAGGGTGTAGCGTGTAGAGTGTAGGGTATAGAGTGTAGCGTCTAGGGTGTAGAGTGTAGCGTGTACCGTGTAGGGTGTAGAGTGTAGCGTGTAGGGTGTAGAATATAGCGTGTAGAGAGTAGGGTGTAGGGTGTAGCGTGTAGGGTGTAGGGTGTAGAGTGTAACGTGTAGCGTGTAGGGTGTAGCGTGTAGCGTGTAGGGTGTAGGGTGTAGAGTGTAGGGTGTAGCGTGTAGGGTGTAGCGTGTAGCGTGTAGGGTGTAGGGTGTAGAGTGTAGGGTGTAGCGTGTAGGGTGTAGCGTGTATCGTGTAGCGTGTAGAGTGTAGCGTCTAGCGTATAGGGTGTAGCGTGTAGCATGTAGATTGTAGCGTGTAGGGTGCAATGTGTAGGGTGTAGCGTGTAGCGTGTAGGGTGTAGAGTGTAGCGTGTAGTGTGTAGGGTGTAGCATGTAGTGTGTAGCGTGTAGGGTGTAGGGTGTAGAGTGTAGCGTGTAGGGTGTAGGGTGTAGAGTGCAGAGTGTAGGGTGTAGAGTGTAGCGTGTAGAGTGTAGGGTGTAGAGTGTAGGGTGTAGAGTGTAACGTGTAGTGTGTATGGTGTAGCGTGTAGCGTGTAGGGTGTAGCGTGTAGCGTGTAGGGAGCAGGGTGTAGAGTGTAGCGTGTAGGGTGTAGAGTGTAACGTGTAGCGTGTAGGGTGTAGTGTGTAGGGTGTAGGGTGTAGAGTGTAACGTGTAGCGTGTAGGGTGTAGCGTGTAGCGTGTAGGGTGTAGCGTGTAGCGTGTAGTGTGTAGCGTGTAGGGTGTAGGGTGTAGAGTGTAGCGTGTTGCGTGTAGGGTGTAGAGTGTAGCGTGTAGAGTGTAGCGTGTAGCGTGTAGCGTGTAGAGTGTAGCGTGTAGGGTGTAGAGTATAGTGTGTAGCGTGTAGGGTGTATGGTGTAGAGTGTAGAGTGTAGCATGTAGCGTGTAGCGTGTAGAGTGTAGCGTGTAGGGTGTAGAGTGTAGCGTGTTGCATGTAGGGTGTACAGTGTAGCGTGTAGCGTGTAGAGTGTAGGGTGTAGAGTGTAGCGTGTAGCGTGTAGAGTGTAGGGTGTAGAGTGTAGCGTGTTGCGTGTAGAGTGTAGCGTGTAGCGTGTAGGTTGTAGAGTGTAGCGTGTAGCGTGTAGGGTGTAGGGTGTAGCGTGTAGTGTGTAGAGTGTAGAGTGTAGCGTGTAGCATGTAGAGTGTAGAGTGTAGCGTGTAGGGTGTAGAGTGTAGCGCGTAGCGTGTAGGGTGTAGGGTGTAGAGTGTAGCGTGTAGCGTGTAGAGTGTACGGTGTAGAGTGTAGGGTGTAGCGTGTAGGGTGTAGAGTGTAGCGTGTAGCGTGTAGCGTGTAGGGTGTAGGGTGTAGATTGTAGCGTGTAGGGTGCAGGGTGTAGAGTGTAGCATGTAGGGTGTAGGGTGTAACGTGTAGCGTGTAGGGTGTAGCGTGTAGCGTGTAGGGTGTAGGGTGTAGAGTGTAACGTGTAGCGTGTAGGGTGTAGCGTGTAGCGTGTAGGGTGTAGCGTGTAGCGTGTAGTGTGTAGCGTGTAGAGTGTAGGGTGTAGAGTGTAGCGTGTAGGGTGTAGCATGTAGCGTGTAGGGTGTAGGGTGTAGAGTGTAGAGTGTAGCGTGTAGGGTGAAGCATGTAGGGTGTAGGGTGTCGGGTATAGCGTGTAGGGTGTAGGGTGTAGAGTGTATGGTGTAGCGTGTATGGTGTAGAGTGTAGCGTGTAGCGTGCAGAGTATAGCGTGTAGGGTGTAGCGTGTAGAGTGTAGCGTGTAGGGTGTAGAGTATAGCGTGTAGCGTGTAGGGTGTAGGGTGTAGAGTGTAGAGTGTAGCATGTAGCGTGTAGCGTGTAGAGTGTAGCGTGTAGCGTGTAGCGTGTAGCATGTAGGGTGTAGGGTGTAGAGTGTAGAGTGTAGCGTGTAGGGTGTAGAGTGTAGGGTGTAGGATGTAGAGTGTAGGGTTTAGAGTGTAATGTGTAGCGTGTAGGGTGTAGCGTGTAGCATGTAGGGTGTAGGGCGTGGAGTGTAGGGTGTAGCGTGTAGGGTGTAGAGTGTAGCGTGTAGCGGGTAGGGTGTAGAGTGTAGGGTGTAGCGTGTAGGGTGTAGAGTGTAGCGTGTAGGGTGTAGCGTGTAGCGTGCAGGGTGTAGAGTGTAGCGTATAGCGTGTAGGGTGTAGCGTGTAGGGTGTAGAGTGTAGGGTGTAGCGTGTAGGGTGTAGAGTGTAGCGTGTAGCGTGTAGGGTGTAGAGTGTAGCGTGTAGCGTGTAGAGTGTAGAGTGTAGCGTGTAGCGTGTAGAGTGTAGCGTGTAGGGTGTAGAGTATAGCGTGTAGCGTGTAGGGTGTAGGGTGTAGAGAGTAGAGTGTAGCATGTAGCGTGTAGCGTGTAGAGTGTAGCGTGTAGCGTGTAGAGTGTAGGGTGTAGCGTGTAGCGTGTAGCATGTAGGGTGTAGGGTGTAGAGTGTAGAGTGTAGCGTGTAGGGTGTAGAGTGTAGGGTGTAGGATGTAGAGTGTAGGGTTTAGAGTGTAATGTGTAGCGTGTAGGGTGTAGCGTGTAGCATGTAGGGTGTAGAGTGTGGAGTGTAGGGTGTAGCGTGTAGGGTGTAGAGTGTAGCGTGTAGCGTGTAGGGTGTAGAGTGTAGGGTGTAGCGTGTAGGGTGTAGAGTGTAGCGTGTAGGGTGTAGCGTGTAGCGTGCAGGGTGTAGAGTGTAGCGTATAGCGTGTAGGGTGTAGGGTGTAGCGTGTAGGGTGTAGAGTGTAGGGTGTAGCGTGTAGGGTGTAGAGTGTAGCGTGTAGCGTGTAGGGTGTAGGGTGTAGGGTGTAGCATGTAGGGTGTAGAGTGTAGCGTGTAGCGTGTAGGGTGTAGGGTGTAGGGTGTAGCATGTAGTGTGTAGCGCGTAGCGTGTAGGGTGTAGCGTGTAGCATGTAGCGTGTAGCGTGTAGCATGTAGAGTGTAGGGTGTAGGGTGTAGCATGTAGAGTGTAGGGTGTAGGGTGTAGCGTGTAGAGTGTAGGGTATAGAGTGTAGCGTCTAGGGTGTAGAGTGTAGCGTGTAGCGTGTAGGGTGTAGAGTGTAGCGTGTAGGGTGTAGAATATAGCGTGTAGAGAGTAGGGTGTAGGGTGTAGAGTGTAGGGTGTAGGGTGTAGAGTGTAACGTGTAGCGTGTAGGGTGTAGCGTGTAGCGTGTAGGGTGTAGGGTGTAGAGTGTAGGGTGTAGCGTGTAGGGTGTAGCGTGTAGCGTGTAGGGTGTAGGGTGTAGAGTGTAGGGTGTAGCGTGTAGGGTGTAGCGTGTATCGTGTAGCGTGTAGAGTGTAGCGTCTAGCGTATAGGGTGTAGCGTGTAGATTGTAGCGTGTAGGGTGTAGGGTGTAGCGTGTAGCGTGTAGGGTGTAGAGTGTAGGGTGTAGGATGTAGAGTGTAGGGTTTAGAGTGTAATGTGTAGCGTGTAGGGTGTAGCGTGTAGCATGTAGGGTGTAGAGTGTGGAGTGTAGGGTGTAGCGTGTAGGGTGTAGAGTGTAGGGTGTAGGGTGTAGAGTGTAGCGTGTAGGGTGTAGGGTGTAGAGTGTAGGGTGTAGCGTGTAGGGTGTAGCGTGTATCGTGTAGCGTGTAGAGTGTAGCGTCTAGCGTATAGGGTGTAGCGTGTAGATTGTAGCGTGTAGGGTGTAGGGTGTAGGGTGTAGCGTGTAGCGTGTAGGGTGTAGAGTGTAGCGTGTAGAGTGTAGGGTGTAGGGTGTAGAGTGCAGAGTGTAGGGTGTAGAGTGTAGCGTGTAGAGTGTAGAGTGTAGAGTGTAGGGTGTAGAGTGTAACGTGTAGTGTGTAGGGTGTAGCGTGTAGCGTGTAGGGTGTAGCGTGTAGCGTGTAGGGTGCAGGGTGCAGAGTGTAACGTGTAGCGTGTAGGGTGTAGCGTGTAGCGTGTAGGGTGTAGCGTGTAGCGTGTAGCGTGTAGCGTGTAGCATGTAGGGTGTAGGGTGTAGAGTGTAAAGTGTAGCGTGTAGGGTGTAGAGTGTAGGGTGTAGGATGTAGAGTGTAGGGTTTAGAGTGTAATGTGTAGCGTGTAGGGTGTAGCGTGTAGCATGTAGGGTGTAGGGTGTGGAGTGTAGGGTGTAGCGTGTAGGGTGTAGAGTGTAGCGTGTAGCGTGTAGGGTGTAGAGTGTAGGGTGTAGCGTGTAGGGTGTAGAGTGTAGCGTGTAGGGTGTAGCGTGTAGCGTGCAGGGTGTAGAGTGTAGCGTATAGCGTGTAGGGTGTAGAGTGTAGGGTGTAGCGTGTAGGGTGTAGAGTGTAGGGTGTAGCGTGTAGGGTGTAGAGTGTAGCGTGTAGCGTGTAGGGTGTAGAGTGTAGCGTGTAGCGTGTAGAGTGTAGAGTGTAGCGTGTAGCGTGTAGAGTGTAGCGTGTAGGGTGTAGAGTGTGGAGTGTAGGGTGTAGCGTGTAGGGTGTAGAGTGTAGTGTGTAGCGTGTAGGGTGTAGAGTGTAGGGTGTAGCGTGTAGGGTGTAGAGTGTAGCGTGTAGGGTGTAGCGTGTAGCGTGCAGGGTGTAGAGTGTAGCGTATAGCGTGTAGGGTGTAGGGTGTAGCGTGTAGGGTGTAGAGTGTAGGGTGTAGCGTGTAGGGTGTAGAGTGTAGCGTGTAGCGTGTAGGGTGTAGGGTGTAGGGTGTAGCGTGTAGGGTGTAGAGTGTAGCGTGTAGCGTGTAGGGTGTAGGGTGTAGGGTGTAGCATGTAGTGTGTAGCGCGTAGCGTGTAGGGTGTAGCGTGTAGCATGTAGCGTGTAGCGTGTAGCATGTAGAGTGTAGGGTGTAGGGTGTAGCATGTAGAGTGTAGGGTGTAGGGTGTAGCGTGTAGAGTGTAGGGTATAGAGTGTAGCATCTAGGGTGTAGAGTGTAGCGTGTAGCGTGTAGGGTGTAGAGTGTAGCGTGTAGGGTGTAGAATATAGCGTGTAGAGAGTAGGGTGTAGGGTGTAGAGTGTAGGGTGTAGGGTGTAGAGTGTAACGTGTAGTGTGTAGGGTGTAGCGTGTAGCGTGTAGGGTGTAGCGTGTAGGGTGCAGGGTGCAGAGTGTAACGTGTAGCGTGTAGGGTGTAGCGTGTAGGGTGTAGCGTGTAGCGTGTAGTGTGTAGCGTGTAGGGTGTAGAGTGTAGAGTGTAGCGTGTAGGGTGTAGGGTGTAGAGTGCAGAGTGTAGGGTGTAGAGAGTAGCGTGTAGAGTGTAGGGTGTAGAGTGTAGGGTGTAGAGTGTAACGTGTAGTGTGTAGGGTGTAGCGTGTAGCGTGTAGGGTGTAGCGTGTAGCGTGTAGGGAGCAGGGTGTAGAGTGTAGCGTGTAGGGTGTAGAGTGTAACGTGTAGCGTGTAGGGTGTAGTGTGTAGGGTGTAGGGTGTAGAGTGTAATGTGTAGCGTGTAGGGTGTAGCGTGTAGCGTGTAGGGTGTAGCGTGTAGCGTGTAGTGTGTAGCGTGTAGGGTGTAGGGTGTAGAGTGTAGCGTGTTGCGTGTAGGGTGTAGAGTGTAGCGTGTAGAGTGTAGCGTGTAGCGTGTAGAGTGTAGCGTGTAGGGTGTAGAGTATAGTGTGTAGCGTGTAGGGTGCATGGTGTAGAGTGTAGCGTGTTGCATGTAGGGTGTACAGTGTAGCGTGTAGCGTGTAGAGTGTAGGGTGTAGAGTGTAGCGTGTAGCGTGTAGGGTGTAGAGTGTAGCGTGTTGCGTGTAGAGTGTAGCGTGTAGCGTGTAGGTTGTAGAGTGTAGCGTGTAGCGTGTAGGGTGTAGGGTGTAGCGTGTAGCGTGTAGAGTGTAGAGTGTAGCGTGTAGCATGTAGAGTGTAGAGTGTAGCGTGTAGGGTGTAGAGTGTAGCGCGTAGCGTGTAGGGTGTAGGGTGTAGAGTGTAGCGTGTAGCGTGTAGAGTGTACGGTGTAGAGTGTAGGGTGTAGCGTGTAGGGTGTAGAGTGTAGCGTGTAGCGTGTAGCGTGTAGGGTGTAGGGTGTAGATTGTAGCGTGTAGGGTGCAGGGTGTAGAGTGTAGCGTGTAGGGTGTAGAGTGTAACGTGTAGCGTGTAGGGTGTAGCGTGTAGCGTGTAGGGTGTAGGGTGTAGAGTGTAACGTGTAGCGTGTAGGGTGTAGTGTGTAGCGTGTAGAGTGTAGGGTGTAGAGTGTAGCGTGTAGGGTGTAGCATGTAGCGTGTAGGGTGTAGGGTGTAGAGTGTAGAGTGTAGCGTGTAGGGTGAAGCATGTAGGGTGTAGGGTGTCGGGTATAGCGTGTAGGGTGTAGGGTGTAGAGTGTAGGGTGTAGCGTGTATGGTGTAGAGTGTAGCGTGTAGCGTGCAGAGTATAGCGTGTAGGGTGTAGCGTGTAGCGTGCAGAGTGTAGCGTGTAGGGTATAGAGTGTAGCGTGTTGCGTGTAGGGTGTAGAGTGTAGCGTGTAGCGTGTAGAGTGTAGAGTGTAGCGTGTAGCGTGTAGAGTGTAGCGTGTAGGGTGTAGAGTATAGCGTGTAGCGTGTAGGGTGTAGGGTGTAGAGTGTAGCATGTAGCGTGTAGCGTGTAGAGTGTAGCGTGTAGCGTGTAGAGTGTAGGGTGTAGCGTGTAGCGTGTAGAGTGTACGGTGTAGAGTGTAGCGTGTAGCGTGTAGAGTGTAGTGTAGCGTGTAGAGTGTAGAGTGTAGCGTGTAGCGTGTAAGGTGTAGGGTGTAGCGTGTAGCGTGTAGAGTGTACGGTGTAGAGTGTAGGGTGTAGCGTGTAGGGTGTAGAGTGTAGCGTGTAGCGTGTAGGGTTAAGCTACACACTACACACTAAACACAAAAAGAAAAGGATATGCAAACCAATGGGATCCACGTTAAATAGTCAATGTTATTGTACAAAAACAGTAATCCACAAACAGAACCAGGCAAAACATGCATTTAAAAACATTTAAAACACTAGTATGGCTGAATAGGCCATAAGTAATTTTACCCGAGGGAATGAAGGAAGCTAATACTTTACAGCATATGTGAGACAGGAGAAATAACCAGAGAGAAAAAATTGCTAGGTATGCGGGTACACCAATCTTAGTCAAATCTACATATAAGAAGCCTATTGTTTACTGCCAACTGTGACCCCCTGAGTACTATGACAGGAAACATATACTCCAGCCTAGTATCTGGAAGAAATACATCATGGATCCTATTTTGTTCAACACAGCATGCGTGCGCACAGTTGGTAAGCAAATGAAAGCAGACCCCTATAGAAAGGTAATCAGGGAAATAGATATGCTGCAGTACTACAAAATCCTAGTTATTTGGATAAATGTATGCATACAGACGCCTTGTGGAAATACAAAGAATCAGGATCCATTGTCCTAAGGCTTGGAAAAATGCCAGGCCATGCATGAAGTAAATAGGTGTAATTCCATAGCAGTTGTAAAGATAAGTTACCCAAGTCCTGACCCTCGGGAAAAAAACAAAGGAAGCCCTTTACCCCACGCGTATCGACACTACTCAAGCGTCTTCATCAGAGGAAAAAGTGACACCCTACACGCTACACTCTACACTCTACACGCTACACTCTACACCCTACACGCTACACCCTACACTCTACACGCTACATGCTACACTCTACACCCTAAACAATACACGCTACTTGCTACACCCTACATGCTACACTCTACACGCTACACGCTACACCCTACACGGTACACCCTACACCCTACACCCTACACGCTACAATCTACACGCTACACGCTACACACTATACGCTACACGCTACACCCTACACTCTACACCCTACAACCTACACGCTACACGCTACACGCTACACCCTACACGCTACACCCTACACTCTACACCCTACACCCTACACGCTACACGCTACACCCTACACGCTACACCCTACACTCTACACCCTACACGCTACACCCTACACGCTACACGTTACACTCTACACCCTACACCCTACATTCTACACCCTACACCCTACTCTCTACACTCTACACTCTACACCCTACACGCTACACTCTACACCCTACACCCTACACGCTACACGCTACACTCTACACGCTAAACGCTACAGCTTATACCCTACACTCTACACCGTACACCCTACATGCTACACTCTACACCCTACACGCTACACCCTACACCCTACATGCTACACCCTACACTCTACACCCTACACCCTACACGCTACACCCTACGCCCTGCACGCCACACACTACACTCTACACGCTACACCCTACACCCTACACTGTACACCCTACACCCTACACGCTACACCCTACACGCTACACTCTACACCCTACACGCTACACCCTACACCCTACACACTACACGCTACTCGCTACACTCTACACCCTACACGCTACACTCTACACTCTACTCCCTACTCTCTACACGCTACACTCTATACCCCACACTCTACACGCTACGCGCTACACGCTACACACTACACACTACACGCTACACTTTACACTCTACACGCTACACATTACACGCTACACGCTACACTCTACACCCTACACCCTACTCTACATGCTACACGCTACACGGTACATGATACACGCTACACCCTACTCGCTACACGCTACACCCTACACGCTACACGCTACACTCCACACCCTACACGCTACACCCTACACCCTTCTCCCTACACTCTACACTCTGCTCCCTACTCTCTACACGCTACACACTACACGCTACACCCTACACGCTACACTTTACACTCTACACGCTACACTCCACACTCTACACACTACACTCTACACCCTACACCCTACACCCTACTCTACATGCTACACGCTACACGGTACATGATACACGCTACACCCTACACGCTACACGCTACACCCTACATGCTACACGCTACACGCTACACTCTACACCCTACACGCTACACCCTACACCCTACTCCCTACACTCTACACGCTACACGCTACACCCTACACCCTACACTTTTCACCCTACACCCTGCACGCTACACTCTAAACTCTGCTCCCTAGTCTGTACACGCTACACTCTATACCCTACACTCTACACGCTACGCGCTACACGCTACACACTACACGCTACACCCTACACGCTACACTTTACACTCTACACGCTACACTCTACACTCTACACACTACACTCTACACCCTACACCCTACACCCTACTCTACATGCTACACGCTACACGCTACATGCTACACCCTACACGCTATACCCTACACCCTACACGCTACACTCCACACCCTACACTCTACACCCTACACGCTACACGCTACACGCTACACGCTACACTCTACACGCTAAACGCTACAGCTTATACAATACTCTCTACACCGTACACCCTACACGCTACACTCTACACGCTACACCCTACACCCTACACCCTACATGCTACACCCTACACTCTACACCCTACACCCTACACGCTACACGCTACACCCTATGCCCTGCACGCCACACACTACACTCTACACTCTACACCCTACACGCTACACTCTACACGCTACACGCTACACGCTACACGCTACACGCTACACTCTACACCCTACACGCTACACTCTACACCCTACACACTACACTCTACACGCTACACGGTACACGCTACACGCTACGCCCTACACCCTACACGCTACATGTTACACTCTACACCCTACACGCTACACTCTACACCCTACACGCTACACCCTACACCCTACACACTACACGCTACACTCTACACCCTACACGCTGCACTCTATACGCTACACGGTAAACGCTACACGCTACACCCTACACCCTACACGCTACACTCTACACGCTACATGCTACACCCTACACTCTACACCCTACACGCTATACGCTACACTCTACACCCTGCACGCTACACGCTACACGCTACACCCTACACGCTACACTCTACACCCTACACGCTACACTCTACATGCTACACGCTACACGCTACACCCTACACGCTACACTCTACACCCTACACGCTACACTCTACACGCTACACGCTACACCCTACACGCTACACTCTACACCCTACACGCTACACCCTACACCCTACACGCTACACTCTACACCCTACACGCTACACCCTACACTCTACACCCTACACCCTACACGCTACTCGCTACACTCTACACCCTACCCGCTACACTCTACACGCTACACGCTACACTCTACACTCTACATGCTACACGCTACACTCTACACCCTACACGCAACACGTTACACTCTACACCCTACACGCTACACTCTGCACGCTACACGCTACACCCTACACCCTACACGCTACACTCTACACGCTACACGCTACACTCTACACCATACACGCTACACCCTACACTCTACACCCTACACCCTACACGCTATACCCGACACCCTACACCCCACATGCTTCACCCTACACGCTACACTCTACACTCTACACCCTACACCCTACACGCTACATGCTACACCCTACACGCTACACTCTACACCCTACACGCTACACTCTACATCCTACACCCTACACGCTATACGCTACACTCTACACCCTGCACGCTACACGCTACACTCTACACCCTACACGCTACACTCTACACCCTACACGCTACACCCTACAATCTACACCCTCCACCCTACACGCTACACGCTACACGCTACAGCCTACACGCTACACGCTACACTCTACACCCTACACGCAACACCCTACACTCTACACCCTACACCCTAAACCCTACACGCTACACCCTACACGCTACACTCTACACCCTACACCCTACACTCTACACCCTACACGCTTCACGCTACACTCTACACCCTACACCCTACACACGCTACACGCTACACGCTACACTCTACACCCTACACGCTACACTCTACACCCTACACGCTACACCCTACACTCTACACGCTACATGCTACACTCTACACCCTACACCCTACACGATACACGCTACACCCTATGCCCTGCACGCCACACACTAAACTCTACACGCTACACCCTACACCCTGCACGCTACACGCTACACCCTACACGCTACACTCTACACCCTACACGCTACACCCTACACTCTACACCCTACACCCTACACGCTACTCGCTACACTCTACACCCTACACGCTACACTCTACACTCTACTCCCTACTCTCTACACGCTACACTCTATACCCTACACTCTACACGCTACGCGCTACACGCTACACACTACACACTACACGCTACACTTTACACTCTACACGCTACACACTACACGCTACACGCTACACTCTACACCCTACACCCTACTCTACATGCTACACGCTACACGGTACATGATACACGCTACACCCTACACGCTACACGCTACACCCTACACGCTACACGCTACACTCCACACCCTACACGCTACACCCTACACCCTACTCCCTACACTCTACACGCTACACGCTACACCCTACACCCTACACTGTACACCCTACACCCTACATGCTACACTCTACACTCTGCTCCCTACTCTCTACACGCTACACTCTATACCCTACACTCTACACGCTACGCGCTACACGCTACACACTACACGCTACACCCTACACGCTACACTTTACACTCTACACGCTACACTCCACACTCTACACACTACACTCTACACCCTACACCCTACACCCTACTCTACATGCTACACGCTACACGCTACATGCTACACCCTACACGCTTCACCCTACACCCTACACGCTACACGCTACACGCTACACTCTACACCCTACTCTACACCCTACACGCTACACGCTACACGCTACACTCTACACGCTAAACGCTACAGCTTATACCCTACACTCTACACCGTACACCCTACACGCTACACTCTACACCCTGCACGCTACACCCTACACCCTACACCCTACATGCTACACCCTACACTCTACACCCTACACCCTACATGCTACACTCTACACCCTACACCCTACTCTACATGCTACACGCTACACGGTACATGATACACGCTACACTCTACACCCTACACGCTACACCCTACACCCTACTCCCTACACTCTACACGCTACACGCTACACCCTACACCCTACACTGTACACCCTACACCATGCACGCTACACTCTACACTCTGCTCCCTACTCTCTACACGCTACACTCTATAGCCTACACTCTACACGCTACGCGCTACACGCTACACACTACACGCTACACCCTACTCTACATGCTACATGCTACACGCTACATGCTACACCCTACACGCTACACCCTACACCCTACACGCTACACACTACACGCTACACTCTACACCCTACACTCTACACCCTACACGCTACACGCTACACGCTACACTCTACACGCTAAACGCTACAGCTTATACCCTACACTCTACACCGTACACCCTACACTCTACACCGTACACCCTACACGCTACACTCTACACCCTACACGCTACACGCTACACGCTACACTCTACACCCTACACTCTACACCCTACACGCTACACGCTACACGCTACACTCTACACGCTAAACGCTACAGCTTATACCCTACACTCTACACCGTACACCCTACACGCTACACTCTACACCCTACACGCTACACCCTACACCCTACATCCTACATGCTACACCCTACACTCTACACCCTACACCCTACACGCTACACCCTACGCCCTGCACGCCACACACTACACTCTACACGCTACACCCTACACGCTACACTCTACACGCTACACGCTACACGCTACACTCTACACCCTACACTACACCCTACACGCTACACTCTACACCCTACACACTACACTCTACACGCTACACGGTACACGCTACACGCTACGCCCTACACCCTACACGCTACATGTTACACTCTACACCCTACACGCTACACTCTACACCCTACACGCTACACCCTACACCCTACACGCTACACACTACACGCTACACTCTACACCCTACACGCTGCACTCTATACGCTACACGGTACACGCTACACGCTACACCCTACACCCTACATGCTACACGCTACACCCTACACTGTACACCCTACACCCTACACGCTACACTCTACACGCTACCTGCTACACCCTACACTCTACACCCTACACGCTATACGCTACACTCTACACCCTGCACGCTACACGCTACACGCTACACCCTACACGCTACACTCTACACCCTACACGCTACACTCTACATGCTACACGCTACACGCTACATGCTACACGCTACACCCTACACGCTACACTCTACACCCTACACCTTACACTCTACACACTACACTCTACACCCTACATGCTACACCCTACACTCTACACCCTACACCCTACACGCTACTCGCTACACTCTACACCCTACCCGCTACACTCTACACGCTACACGCTACACTCTACACTCTACACGCTACACGCTACACTCTACACCCT
Organism: Ranitomeya variabilis; assembly: GCF_051348905.1. Classification (NCBI taxonomy): domain Eukaryota; kingdom Metazoa; phylum Chordata; class Amphibia; order Anura; family Dendrobatidae; genus Ranitomeya; species Ranitomeya variabilis. The sequence goes on from NW_027508206.1 coordinate 128,189, forward strand.
ACACGCAACACGCTACACTCTACACCTTACACGCTACACTCTGCACGCTACAAGCTACACCCTACACCCTACACGCTACACTCTACACGCTACACGCTACACTCTACACCATACACGCTACACTCTACATCCTACACCCTACACGCTATACGCTACACTCTACACCCTGCACGCTACACGCTACACTCTACACCCTACACCCTACACGCAACACCCTACACTCTACACCCTACACCCTAAATCCTACACGCTACACCCTACACGCTACACTCTACACCCTACACCCTACACTCTACACCCTACACGCTACACGCTACACTCTACACCCTACACCCTACACACGCTACACGCTACACCCTACACTCTACACGCTACATGCTACACGCTACACGCTACACCCTACACTCTACACCCTACACCGTACACGCTACACGCTACACTCTACACGCTACACCCTACACTCTACACCCTACACCGTACACGCTACACGCTACACTCTACACGCTACACCCTTCACTCTACACCCTACACCCTACATGCTACACTCTACACACTACACGATACACCCTACAATCTACACGCTACATGCTACACTCTACACTCTACACCCTACACCCTACACGCTACATGCTACACTCTACACCCTACACGCTACACTCTACACCCTACACGCTACATGCTACACTCTACACCATACACCCTACACGCTACATGCTACACGCTACACTCTACACCCTACACGCTACACGCTAGGGTGTAGAGTGTAATATGTAGCGTGTAGTTTGTAGCGTTTAGCTTGTAGGGTGTAGCGTGTAGCGTGTAGGGTGTAGAGTGTAGCGTGTAGCGTGTAGCATGTAGGGTGTAGGGTGTAGAGTGTAGAGTGTAGCGTGTAGGGTGTAGAGTGTAGGGTGTAGGGTTTAGAGTGTAATGTGTAGCGTGTAGGGTGTAGCGTGTAGCATGTAGGGTGTAGGGTGTGGAGTGTAGGGTGTAGCGTGTAGGGTGTAGAGTGTAGCGTGTAGCGTGTAGGGTGTAGAGTGTAGCGTGTAGCGTGTAGCATGTAGGGTGTAGGGTGTAGAGTGTAGAGTGTAGCGTGTAGCGTGTAGCATGTAGGGTGTAGGGTTTAGAGTGTAATGTGTAGCGTGTAGGGTGTAGCGTGTAGCATGTAGGGTGTAGGGTGTGGAGTGTAGGGTGCAGCGTGTAGGGTGTAGAGTGTAGCGTGTAGCGTGTAGGGTGTAGAGTGTAGGGTGTAGCGTGTAGGGTGTAGAGTGTAGCGTGTAGGGTGTAGCGTGTAGCGTGCAGGGTGTAGAGTGTAGCGTATAGCGTGTAGGGTGTAGAGTGTAGGGTGTAGCGTGTAGGGTGTAGAGTGTAGGGTGTAGCGTGTAGGGTGTAGAGTGTAGCGTGTAGCGTGTAGGGTGTAGGGTGTAGGGTGTAGCGTGTAGGGTGTAGAGTGTAGCGTGTAGCGTGTAGGGTGTAGGGTGTAGGGTGTTAGCATGTAGTGTGTAGCGTGTAGCGTGTAGGGTGTAGCGTGTAGCATGTAGCGTGTAGCGTGTAGCATGTAGAGTGTAGGGTGTAGGGTGTAGCATGTAGAGTGTAGGGTTGTAGGGTGTAGCGTGTAGAGTGTAGGGTATAGAGTGTAGCGTCTAGGGTGTAGAGTGTAGCGTGTACCGTGTAGGGTGTAGAGTGTAGCGTGTAGGGTGTAGAATATAGCGTGTAGAGAGTAGGGTGTAGGGTGTAGCGTGTAGGGTGTAGGGTGTAGAGTGTAACGTGTAGCGTGTAGGGTGTAGCGTGTAGCGTGTAGGGTGTAGGGTGTAGAGTGTAGGGTGTAGCGTGTAGGGTGTAGCGTGTAGCGTGTAGGGTGTAGGGTGTAGAGTGTAGGGTGTAGCGTGTAGGGTGTAGCGTGTATCGTGTAGCGTGTAGAGTGTAGCGTCTAGCGTATAGGGTGTAGCGTGTAGCATGTAGATTGTAGCGTGTAGGGTGCAATGTGTAGGGTGTAGCGTGTAGCGTGTAGGGTGTAGAGTGTAGCGTGTAGTGTGTAGGGTGTAGCATGTAGTGTGTAGCGTGTAGGGTGTAGGGTGTAGAGTGTAGCGTGTAGGGTGTAGGGTGTAGAGTGCAGAGTGTAGGGTGTAGAGTGTAGCGTGTAGAGTGTAGGGTGTAGAGTGTAGGGTGTAGAGTGTAACGTGTAGTGTGTATGGTGTAGCGTGTAGCGTGTAGGGTGTAGCGTGTGGCGTGTAGGGAGCAGGGTGTAGAGTGTAGCGTGTAGGGTGTAGAGTGTAACGTGTAGCGTGTAGGGTGTAGTGTGTAGGGTGTAGGGTGTAGAGTGTAACGTGTAGCGTGTAGGGTGTAGCGTGTAGCGTGTAGGGTGTAGCGTGTAGCGTGTAGTGTGTAGCGTGTAGGGTGTAGGGTGTAGAGTGTAGCGTGTTGCGTGTAGGGTGTAGAGTGTAGCGTGTAGAGTGTAGCGTGTAGCGTGTAGCGTGTAGAGTGTAGCGTGTAGGGTGTAGAGTATAGTGTGTAGCGTGTAGGGTGTATGGTGTAGAGTGTAGAGTGTAGCATGTAGCGTGTAGCGTGTAGAGTGTAGCGTGTAGGGTGTAGAGTGTAGCGTGTTGCATGTAGGGTGTACAGTGTAGCGTGTAGCGTGTAGAGTGTAGGGTGTAGAGTGTAGCGTGTAGCGTGTAGAGTGTAGGGTGTAGAGTGTAGCGTGTTGCGTGTAGAGTGTAGCGTGTAGCGTGTAGGTTGTAGAGTGTAGCGTGTAGCGTGTAGGGTGTAGGGTGTAGCGTGTAGTGTGTAGAGTGTAGAGTGTAGCGTGTAGCATGTAGAGTGTAGAGTGTAGCGTGTAGGGTGTAGAGTGTAGCGCGTAGCGTGTAGGGTGTAGGGTGTAGCGTGTAGGGTGTAGCGTGTAGCGTGTAGTGTGTAGCGTGTAGAGTGTAGGGTGTAGAGTGTAGCGTGTAGGGTGTAGCATGTAGCGTGTAGGGTGTAGGGTGTAGAGTGTAGAGTGTAGCGTGTAGGGTGAAGCATGTAGGGTGTAGGGTGTCGGGTATAGCGTGTAGGGTGTAGGGTGTAGAGTGTATGGTGTAGCGTGTATGGTGTAGAGTGTAGCGTGTAGCGTGCAGAGTATAGCGTGTAGGGTGTAGCGTGTAGAGTGTAGCGTGTAGGGTGTAGATTATAGCGTGTAGCGTGTAGGGTGTAGGGTGTAGAGTGTAGAGTGTAGCATGTAGCGTGTAGCGTGTAGAGTGTAGCGTGTAGCGTGTAGCGTGTAGCATGTAGGGTGTAGGGTGTAGAGTGTAGAGTGTAGCGTGTAGGGTGTAGAGTGTAGGGTGTAGGATGTAGAGTGTAGCGTGTAGCGTGTAGCGTGTAGGGTGTAGGGTGTAGATTGTAGCGTGTAGGGTGCAGGGTGTAGAGTGTAGCATGTAGGGTGTAGGGTGTAACGTGTAGCGTGTAGGGTGTAGCGTGTAGCGTGTAGGGTGTAGGGTGTAGAGTGTAACGTGTAGCGTGTAGGGTGTAGCGTGTAGCGTGTAGGGTGTAGCGTGTAGCGTGTAGTGTGTAGCGTGTAGAGTGTAGGGTGTAGAGTGTAGCGTGTAGGGTGTAGCATGTAGCGTGTAGGGTGTAGGGTGTAGAGTGTAGAGTGTAGCGTGTAGGGTGAAGCATGTAGGGTGTAGGGTGTCGGGTATAGCGTGTAGGGTGTAGGGTGTAGAGTGTATGGTGTAGCGTGTATGGTGTAGAGTGTAGCGTGTAGCGTGCAGAGTATAGCGTGTAGGGTGTAGCGTGTAGAGTGTAGCGTGTAGGGTGTAGAGTATAGCGTGTAGCGTGTAGGGTGTAGGGTGTAGAGTGTAGAGTGTAGCATGTAGCGTGTAGCGTGTAGAGTGTAGCGTGTAGCGTGTAGCGTGTAGCATGTAGGGTGTAGGGTGTAGAGTGTAGAGTGTAGCGTGTAGGGTGTAGAGTGTAGGGTGTAGGATGTAGAGTGTAGGGTTTAGAGTGTAATGTGTAGCGTGTAGGGTGTAGCGTGTAGCATGTAGGGTGTAGGGTGTGGAGTGTAGGGTGTAGCGTGTAGGGTGTAGAGTGTAGCGTGTAGCGTGTAGGGTGTAGAGTGTAGGGTGTAGCGTGTAGGGTGTAGAGTGTAGCGTGTAGGGTGTAGCGTGTAGCGTGCAGGGTGTAGAGTGTAGCGTATAGCGTGTAGGGTGTAGAGTGTAGGGTGTAGCGTGTAGGGTGTAGAGTGTAGGGTGTAGCGTGTAGGGTGTAGAGTGTAGCGTGTAGCGTGTAGGGTGTAGAGTGTAGCGTGTAGCGTGTAGAGTGTAGAGTGTAGCGTGTAGCGTGTAGAGTGTAGCGTGTAGGGTGTAGAGTATAGCGTGTAGCGTGTAGGGTGTAGGGTGTAGAGAGTAGAGTGTAGCATGTAGCGTGTAGCGTGTAGAGTGTAGCGTGTAGCGTGTAGAGTGTAGGGTGTAGCGTGTAGCGTGTAGCATGTAGGGTGTAGGGTGTAGAGTGTAGAGTGTAGCGTGTAGGGTGTAGGGTGTACAGTGTAGGGTGTAGGGTGCAGCGTGTAGAGTTTAGTGTGTGGCGTGCAGGGCATAGGGTGTAGCGTGTAGGGTGTAGGGTGTAGAGTGTAGGGTGTAGCATGTAGGGTGTAGGGTGTAGCGTGTAGGGTGTAGAGTGTAGCATGTAGGGTGTACGGTGTAGAGTGTAGGGTATAAGCTGTAGCGTTTAGCGTGTAGAGTGTAGCGTGTAGCGTGTAGCGTGTAGGGTGTAGGGTGTAGAGTGTAGAGTGTAGCGTGTAGGGTGTAGAGTGTAGCGTGTAGAGAGTACGGTGTAGGGTGCAGAGTGTAGGGTGTAGGGTGTAGAGTGTAACGTGTAGCGTGTAGGGTGTAGCGTGTAGAGTGTAGGATGTAGCGTGTAGGGTGTATCGTGTAGCGTGTAGCGTGTAGGGTGTAGGGTGTAGAGTGTAGGGTGTATAGCGTGTAGGGTGTAGCGTGTAGCGTGTAGCGTGTAGGGTGTAGAGTGTAGGATGTAGCGTGTAGGGTGTAGCGTGTATCGTGTAGCGTGTAGAGTGTAGCATCTAGCGTGTAGCGTATAGTGTGTAGCGTGTAGCGTGTAGATTGTAGCGTGTAGGGTGTAGGGTGTAGGGTGTAGCGTGTTGCGTGTAGGGTGTAGGGTGTAGGGTGTAGCGTGTAGCGTGTAGCGTGTAGAGTGTAGCATGTAGGGTGTAGCAAGTAGCGTGTTCCGTGTAGGGTGTAGCGTGTAGCGTGTAGAGTGTAGCATGTAGGGTGTAGCAAGTAGCGTGTATTGTGTAGGGTGTAGAGTGTAGCGTGTAGCGTGTAGGGTGTCACTTTTTCCTCTGATGAAGACGCTTGAGTAGCGTCGATACGCGTGGGGTTCAGGGCTTCCTTTGTTTTTTTCCCGAGGGACAGGACTTGGGTAACTTATCTTTACAACTGCTATGGAATTACACCTATTTACTTCATGCATGGCCTGGCATTTTTCCAAGCCTTAGGACAATGGATCCTGATTCTTTGTATTTCCACAAGGCGTCTGTATGCATACATTTATCCAAATAACTAGGATTTTGTAGTACTGCAGCATATCTATTTCCCTGATTACCTTTCTATAGGGGTCTGCTTTCATTTGCTTACCAACTGTGCGCACGCATGCTGTGTTGAACAAAATAGGATCCATGATGTATTTCTTCCAGATACTAGGCTGGAGTATATGTTTCCTGTCATAGTACTCAGGGGGTCACAGTTGGCAGTAAACAATAGGCTTCTTATATGTAGATTTGACTAAGATTGGTGTACCCGCATACCTAGCAATTTTTTCTCTCTGGTTATTTCTCCTGTCTCACATATGCTGTAAAGTATTAGCTTCCTTCATTCCCTCGGGTAAAATTACTTATGGCCTATTCAGCCATACTAGTGTTTTAAATGTTTTTAAATGTATGTTTTGCCTGGTTCTGTTTGTGGATTACTATTTTTGTACAATAAAATTGACTATTTAACGTGGATCCCATTGGTTTGCATATCCTTTTCTTTTTGTGTTTAGTGTGTAGCGTGTAACTTAACCCTACACGCTACACCCTACACGCTACACCCTACACTCTACACCGTACACTCTACACGCTACACGCTACACTCTACACCCTACACCCTACACGCTACACGCTACACTCTACACCCTACACTCTACACGCTACACGCTACACGCTACACCCTACACTCTACACGCTACACGCTACACTCTACACGCTACACGCTACATGCTACACTCTACACTCTACACCCTACACCCTACACGCTACACGCTATACTCTACACCCTACACGCTACACTCTACACGCTACATGCTACACTCCACACTCTACACGCTACACGCTACACTCTACACCCTACACGCTACACTCTGCACGCTACACGCTACACCCTACACGCTATACTCTGCACGCTACACGCTACACTCTACACCATACACGCTACACCCTACACTCTACACCCTACACCCTACACGCTATACCCGACACCCTACACCCTACATGCTTCACCCTACACGCTACACTCTACACTCTACACCCTACACCCTACACGCTACATGCTACACCCTACACGCTACAATCTACACCCTACACCCTACACGCTACACGCTACACGCTACACCCTTCACCCTACACTCTACACCCTACACCCTACACGCTACACGCTACACCCTACACGCTACACGTTACACTCTACACCCTACACCCTACACCCTACTCTCTACATGCTATACTCTACACCCTACACGCTACACTCTACACCCTACACGCTACACGCTACACCCTACACGCTAAACGCTACAGCTTATACCCTACACTCTACACCGTACACCCTACACGCTACACTCTACACCCTACATGCTACACCCTACACCCTACACCCTACATGCTACACCCTACACTCTACAACCTACACCCTACACACTACACGCTACACCCTACACCCTACACGCTACACTCTACACGCTACACGCTACACTCTACACCCTACACGCAACACCCTACACCCTACACCCTACAAACTACACGCTACACCCTACACCCTACACCCGACACGCTACACCCTACACGCTACACTCTACACGCTACACTCTACACCCTACACGCTACACTCTACACCCTACACTCTACACGCTACATGCTACTCTACATTCTACACAATACACTCTACACGCTACACTCTACACCCTACACGCTACACTCTACACTCTACACCCTACTCTCTACACGCTACACTCTATACCCTACACTCTACACGCTACACCCTACACCCTACACTCTACATGCTACACCCTACACCCTACACCCTACACTCTACATGCTACACGCTACACGATACATGCTACACGCTACACCCTACACGCTACACCCTACAGCCTACACCCTACACGCTACACGCTACACTCTACACCCTACACGCTACACCCTACACCCTACACGCTACACGCTACACTCTACACCCTACACGCTACACCCTACACTCTACACCCTACACGCTACACCCTACACTCTACACGCTACACGCTACACTCTACACGCTACACGCTACACCCTACACCCTACACTGTACACCCTACACCCTACATGCTACACTCTACACTCTGCTCCCTACTCTCTACACGCTACACTCTATACCCTACACTCTACACGCTACGCGCTACACGCTACACACTACACGCTACACCCTACACGCTACACTACACTCTACACGCTACACTCCACACTCTACACACTACACTCTACACCCTACACCCTACACCCTACTCTACATGCTACACGCTACACGTTACATGCTACACCCTACACGCTTCACCCTACACCCTACACGCTACACGCTACACGCTACACTCTACACCCTACACTCTACACGCTACACGCTACACGCTACACTCTACACGCTAAACGCTACAGCTTATACCCTACACTCTACACCGTACACCCTACACGCTACACTCTACACCCTGCACGCTACACCCTACACCCTACACCCTACATGCTACACCCTACACTCTACACCCTACACCCTACATGCTACACTCTACACCCTACACCCTACTCTACATGCTACACGCTACACGGTACATGATACACGCTACACCCTACACGCTACACGCTACACCCTACACGCTACACGCTACACGCTACACTCTACACCCTACACGCTACACCCTACACCCTACTCCCTACACTCTACACGCTACACACTACACCCTACACCCTACACTGTACACCCTACACCCTGCACGCTACACTCTACACTCTGCTCCCTACTCTCTACACGCTACACTCTATACCCTACACTCTACACGCTACGCGCTACACGCTACACACTACACGCTACACCCTACACGCTACACTTTACACTCTACACGCTACACTCTACACTCTACACACTACACTCTACACCCTACACCCTACACGCTATACCCGACACCCTACACCCTACATGCTTCACCCTACACGCTACACTCTACACTCTACACCCTACACCCTACACGCTACATGCTACAACCTACACGCTACACTCTACACCCTACACTCTACACGCTACACACTACACGCTACACCCTACACGCTACACGCTACACCCTACACGCTACACGTTACACTCTACACCCTACACCCTACACGCTACACGCTACACCCTACACGCTACACGTTACACTCTACACCCTACACGCTACACTCTACACCCTGCACCCTACACGCTACACGCTACACCCTACATGCTACACGCTACACAATACACGCTACACGTTACACTCTACACCCTACACTCTACACCCTACACTCTACACGCTACACTCTACACCCTACACTCTACACTCTACACCCTACACCCTACACGCTACACGCTACACTCTACACCCTACACCCTACACGCTACACGCTACACCCTACACCCTACACGCTACAATCTACACCCTACACCCTACACGCTACACGCTAGACCCTACACTCTACACCCTACACCCTACACGCTACACACTATACTCTACACCCTACACGCTACACCCTACACGCAACACGCTACACTCTACACCCTACACGCTACACTCTGCACGCTACACGCTACACCCTACACCCTACACGCTACACTCTACACGCTACACTCTACACCATACACGCTACACCCTACACTCTACACCCTACACCCTACACGCTATACCCGACACCCTACACCCTGCATGCTTCACACTACACGCTACACTCTACACTATACACCCTACACCCTACACGCTACATGCTACACCCTACACCCTACACGCTACACACTACACGCTACACGCTACACCCTACACACTACACATTACACTCTACACCCTACACTCTGCACTCTACACCCTACACCCTACACGCTACACGCTACAATCTACACCCTACACGCTACACCCTACACCCTACACGCTACAATCTACACGCTACACGCTACACCCTCTACGCTAGACGCTACACTCTACACGCTACACGATACACGCTACACCCTACACACTACACCCTACACTCTACACCCTACACCCTACACGCTACACGCTACACGCTACACGCTACACCCTACACGCTACACCCTACACTCTACACCCTACACCCTACACGCTACACGCTACACCCTACACGCTACACGTTACACTCTACACCCTACACCCTACACTCTACACCCTACACCCTACTCTCTACACGCTATATTCTACACCCTACACGCTACACTCTACACCCTACACGCTACACGCTACACTCTACACCCTAGACGCTACACTCTATACCCTACACTCTACACGCTACACCCTACACGCTACACCCTACACCCTACACTCTACATGCTACACCCTACACCCTACACCCTACACTCTACATGCTACACGCTACACGCTACATGCTACACGCTACACCCTACACGCTACACGCTGCACACAACACGCTACACCCTACACCCTACACCCTACACGCTACACGCTACACTCTACACCCTACACGCTACACCCTACACCCTACACCCTACACGCTACACGCTACACTCTACACCCTACACGCTACACCCTACACTCTACACCGTACACTCTACACGCTACACGCTACACTCTACACCCTACACCCTACACGCTACACGCTACACTCTACACCCTACACTCTACACGCTACACGCTACACGCTACACCCTACACTCTACACGCTACACGCTACACTCTACACGCTACACGCTACATGCTACACTCTACAATCTACACCCTACACCCTACACGCTACACGCTATACTCTACACTCTACACGCTACACTCTACACGCTACACGCTACACTCTACACTCTACACGCTACACGCTACACTCTACACCCTACACGCAACACGCTACACTCTACACCCTACACGCTACACTCTGCACGCTACACGCTACACCCTACACGCTATACTCTGCACGCTACACGCTACACTCTACACCATACACGCTACACCCTACACTCTACACCCTACACCCTACACGCTATACCCGACACCCTACACCCTACATGCTTCACCCTACACGCTACACTCTACACTCTACACCCTACACCCTACACGCTACATGCTACACCCTACACGCTACAATCTACACCCTACACCCTACACGCTACACGCTACACGCTACACCCTTCACCCTACACTCTACACCCTACACCCTACACGCTACACGCTACACCCTACACGCTACACGTTACACTCTACACCCTACACCCTACACCCTACTCTCTACATGCTATACTCTACACCCTACACGCTACACTCTACACCCTACACGTTACACGCTACACCCTACACGCTAAACGCTACAGCTTATACCCTACACGCTACACCGTACACCCTACACGCTACACCCTACATGCTACACCCTACACCCTACACCCTACATGCTACACCCTACACTCTACAACCTACACCCTACACACTACACGCTACACCCTACACCCTACACGCTACACTCTACACGCTACACGCTACACTGTACACCCTACACGCAACACCCTACACCCTACACCCTACAAACTACACGCTACACCCTACACCCTACACCCGACACGCTACACCCTACACGCTACACTCTACACGCTACACTCTACACCCTACACGCTACACTCTACACCCTACACTCTACAAGCTACATGCTACACTCTACATTCTACACAATACACTCTACACGCTACACTCTACACCCTACACGCTACACTCTACACTCTACACCCTACTCTCTACACGCTACACTCTATACCCTACACTCTACACGCTACACCCTACACCCTACACTCTACATGCTACACCCTACACCCTACACCCTACACCCTACACTCTACATGCTACACGCTACACGATACATGCTACACGCTACACCCTACACGCTACACGCTACACTCTACACACTACACGCTACACCCTACAGCCTACACCCTACACGCTACACGCTACACTCTACACCCTACACGCTACACCCTACACCCTACACCCTACACGCTACTCGCTACACGCTACACTCTACACCCTACACGCTACACTCTACACGCTACACGCTACACTCTACACTCTACACCCTACACCCTACACGCTACACGCTATACTCTACACCCTACATGCTACACTCTACACGCTACACGCTACACTCTACACGCTACACGCTACACTCTACACCCTACACGCAACACGCTACACTCCACACCCTACACGCTACACGCTACACGCTACACTCTACACCCTACACGCTACACTCTACACGCTACACGCTACACTCTACACTCTACACCCTACACGCTACACGCTACACGCTATACTCTACACCCTACATGCTACACTCTACACGCTACACGCTACACTCTACACGCTACACGCTACACTCTACACCCTACACGCAACACGCTACACTCCACACCCTACACGCTACACTCTGCATTCTACACGCTACACCCTACACCCTGCACGCTACACTCTGCACGCTACACGCTACACTCTACACTCTACACCCTACACCCTACACGCTACACGCTATACTCTACACCCTACACGCTACACTCTACACGCTACACGCTACACTCTACACGCTACACGCTACACTCTACACCCTACACGCAACACGCTACACTCTACACCCTACACGCTACACTCTGCATTCTACACGCTACACCCTACACCATACACGCTACACCCTACACTCTACACCCTACACTCTACACGCTACACTCTACACCCTACACTCTACACTCTACACCCTACACCATACACGCTACACGCTACACTCTGCATTCTACACGCTACACCCTACACCCTGCACGCTACACTCTGCACGCTACACGCTACACTCTACACCATACACGCTACACACTACACTCTATACCCTACACCCTACACGCTATACCCGACACCCTACACCCTACATGCTTCACCCTACACGCTACACTCTACACTCTACACCCTACACCCTACACGCTACATGCTACAACCGACACGCTACACTCTACACCCTACACTCTACACGCTACACACTACACGCTACACCCTACACGCTACACGCTACACCCTACACGCTACACGTTACACTCTACACCCTACACCCTACACGCTACACGCTACACCCTACACGCTACACGTTACACTCTACACCCTACACGCTACACTCTACACCCTGCACCCTACACGCTACACGCTACACCCTACATGCTACACGCTACACAATACACGCTACACGTTACACTCTACACCCTACACTCTACACCCTACACTCTACACGCTACACTCTACACCCTACACTCTACACTCTACACCCTACACCCTACACGCTACACGCTACACTCTACACCCTACACCCTACACGCTACACGCTACACCCTACACCCTACACGCTACAATCTACACCCTACACCCTACACGCTACACGCTACACCCTACACTCTACACCCTACACCCTACACGCTACACACTATACTCTACACCCTACACGCTACACCCTACACGCAACACGCTACACTCTACACCCTACACGCTACACTCTGCACGCTACACGCTACACCCTACACCCTACACGCTACACTCTACACGCTACACCCTACACTCTACACCCTACACCCTACACGCTACACGCTACACCCTACACGCTACACGTTACACTCTACACCCTACACCCTACACTCTACACCCTACACCCTACTCTCTACACGCTATATTCTACACCCTACACGCTACACTCTACACCCTACACGCTACACGCTACACTCTACACCCTAGACGCTACACTCTATACCCTACACTCTACACGCTACACCCTACACCCTACACTCTACATGCTACACCCTACACCCTACACTCTACATGCTACACGCTACACGCTACATGCTACACGCTACACCCTACACGCTACGCGCTACACACTACATGCTACACCCTACACCCTACACGCTACACGCTACACTCTACACCCTACACGCTACACCCTACACCCTACACCCTACACGCTACACGCTACACTCTACACCCTACACCCTACACTCTACACCCTACACACTACACCCTACACTCTACACCCTACACGCTATACGCTACACTCTACACCCTGCACGCTACACGCTACACCCTACACGCTACACTCTACACCCTACACGCTACACCCTACACTCTACACCCTACACGCTACACGCTACACTCTACACCCTACACGCTACACCCTACACTCCACACCCTACACCCTACATGCTACACGCTACACCCTACACGCTACACATTACACTCTAAACCCTACACTCTACATCCTACACCCTACACTCTACACCCTACACGCTACACTCTACACTCTACACCCTACACCCTACATGCTACACGCTACATGCTACACCCTACACTCTACACGCTACACGCTACACTCTACACGCTACACGCTACATGCTACACTCTACACTCTACACCCTACACCCTACACGCTACACGCTATACTCTACACCCTACACGCTACACTCTACACGCTACACGCTACACTCTACACTCTACACGCTACACTCTACACCCTACACGCTACACGCTACACTCTACACCCTACACGCTACACTCTACACCCTACACGCTACACCCTACACTCTACACCCTACACGCTATACGCTACACTCTACACCCTGCACGCTACACGCTACACCCTACACGCTACACTCTACACCCTACACGCTACACCCTACACTCTGCACCCTACACGCTACACGCTACACTCTACACCCTACACGCTACACCCTACACTCTACACCCTACACCCTACATGCTACACGCTACACCCTACACGCTACACATTACACTCTAAACCCTACACTCTACATCCTACACCCTACACTCTACACCCTACACGCTACACTCTACACTCTACACCCTACACCCTACATGCTACACGCTACACGCTACACCCTACACTCTACACGCTACACGCTACACTCTACACGCTACACGCTACATGCTACACTCTGCACTCTACACCCTACACCCTACACGCTACACGCTATACTCTACACCCTACACTCTACACTCTACACGCTACACCCTACACGCTATACTCTGCACCATACACGCTACACCCTACACTCTACACCCTACACCCTACACGCTATACCCGACTCCCTACACCCTACATGCTTCACCCTACACGCTACACTCTACACTCTACACCCTACACCCTACACGCTACATGCTACACCCTACACGCTACACTCTACACCCTACACTCTACACGCTACACACTACACGCTACACGCTACACCCTACACGCTACACGCTACACCCTACACGCTACACGTTACACTCTACACCCTACACCCTACACGCTACACGCTACACCCTACACGCTACACGTTTCACCCTACACCCTACACGCTACACTCTACACCCTGCACCCTACACGCTACAATCTACACCCTACACCCTACACGCTACACGCTACACGCTACACTCTACACCCTACACGCTACACCCTACACTCTACACCGTACACTCTACACGCTACACGCTACACTCTACACCCTACACCCTACACGCTACGCGCTACACTCTACACCCTACACGCTACACTCTACACTCTACATGCTACACGCTACACTCTACACTCTACACGCTACACGCTACACCCTACACCCTACACGCTACACGCTACACTCTACAACCTACACGCTACACGCTACACTCTACACGCAACACGCTACACTCTACACCCTACACTCTACACGCTACACGCTACACTCTACACCCTACACTCTACACGCTACACGCTACACTGTACACCCTACATGCAACACGCTACACTCTACACCCTACACGCTACACTCTACACGCTACACGCTACATGCTACACTCTACACTCTACACCATACACCCTACACGCTACACACTATACTCTACACCCTACACGCTACACTCTACACGCTACACGCTACACGCTACACTCTACACGCTACACTCTACACCCTACACGCAACACGCTACACTCTACACCCTACACCCTACACGCTACACACTACACGCTACACGCTACACCCTACACGCTACACGCTACACCCTACACGCTACACGTTACACTCTACACCCTACACGCTACACGTTACACTCTACACCCTACACGCTACACTCTACACCCTGCTCCCTACACGCTACACGCTACACCCTACACGCTACACGCTACACCGTACACACTACACGTTACACTCTACACCCTACACTCTACACCCTACACTCTACACGCTACACTCTACACCCTACACTCTGCACTCTACACCCTACACCCTACACGCTACACTCTACACCCTACACCCTACACGCTACACACTACACGCTACACCCTACACACTACACGCTACACTCTACACCCTACACGCTACACGCTACACCCTACACCCTACACCCTACACGCTACAATCTACATGCTACACGCTACACCCTATACGCTAGACGCTACACTCTACACGCTACACGATACACGCTACACCCTACACGCTACACCCTACACTCTACACGCTACACTCTACACCCTACACTCTGCACTCTACACCCTACACCCTACACACTACACGCTACACTCTACACCCTACACGCTACACGCTACACCCTACACCCTACACCCTACACGCTACAATCTACACGCTACACCCTATACGCTAGACGCTACACTCTACACGCTACACGATACACGCTACACCCTACACGCTACACCCTACACTCTACACCCTACACCCTACACGCTACACGCTACACCCTACACGCTACACCCTACACTCTACACCCTACACCTTACACGCTACACGCTACACCCTACACGCTACACGTTACACTCTACACCCTACACCCTACACTCTACACCCTACACCCTACTCTCTACACGCTATATTCTACACCCTACACGCTATACTCTACACCCTACACGCTACACGCTACACTCTACACCCTAGACGCTACACTCTATACCCTACACTCTACACGCTACACCCTACACCCTACACTCTACATGCTACACCCTACACCCTACACTCTACATGCTACACGCTACACGCTACATGCCACACGCTACACCCTACACGCTACGCGCTACACACTACATGCTACACCCTACACCCTACACCCTACACGCTACACGCTACACTCTACACCCTACACGCTACACCCTACACCCTACACCCTACACGCTACACGCTACACTCTACACCCTACACGCTACACCCTACACTCTACACCCTACACGCTACACCCTACACTCTACACCCTACACGCTATACGCTACACTCTACACCCTGCACGCTACACGCTACACCCTACACGCTACACTCTACACCCTACACGCTACACCCTACACTCTACACCCTACACGCTACACTCTACACCCTACACGCTACACCCTACACTCCACACCCTACACCCTACATGCTACACGCTACACCCTACACGCTACACATTACACTCTAAACCCTACACTCTACATCCTACACCCTACACTCTACACCCTACACGCTACACTCTACACTCTACACCCTACACCCTACATGCTACACGCTACACGCTACACCCTACACTCTACACGCTACACGCTACACTCTACACGCTACACGCTACATGCTACACTCTACACTCTACACGCTACACTCTACACGCTACACGCTACACTCTACACTCTACACGCTACACGCTACACTCTACACCCTACACGCTACACGCTACACTCTACACCCTACACGCTACACCCTACACTCTACACCCTACACGCTACACCCTACACTCTACACCCTACACGCTATACGCTACACTCTACACCCTGCACGCTACACGCTACACCCTACACGCTACACTCTACACCCTACACGCTACACCCTACACTCTACACCCTACACGCTACACGCTACACTCTACACCCTACACGCTACACCCTACACTCCACACCCTACACCCTACATGCTACACGCTACACCCTACACGCTACACATTACACTCTAAACCCTACACTCTACATCCTACACCCTACACTCTACACCCTACACGCTACACTCTACACTCTACACCCTACACCCTACATGCTACACGCTACACGCTACACCCTACACTCTACACGCTACACGCTACACTCTACACGCTACACGCTACACCCTACACGCTACACGTTACACTCTACACCCTACACCCTACACACTACACCCTACATGCTACACGTTACACTCTACACCCTACACGCTACACTCTACACCCTGCTCCCTACACGCTACATGCTACACCCTACACGCTACACGCTACACCCTACACACTACACGTTACACTCTACACCCTACACTCTGCACCCTACACTCTACACGCTACACTCTACACCCTACACTCTGCACTCTACACCCTACACGCTACACGCTACACCCTACACGCTAAACGCTACAGCTTATACCCTACACTCTACACCGTACACCCTACACGCTACACTCTACACCCTACATGCTACACCCTACACCCTACACCCTACATGCTACACCCTACACTCTACACCCTACACCCTACACACTACACGCTACACCCTACACCCTACACGCTACACTCTACACGCTACATGCTACACTCTACACCCTACACGCAAGACCCTACACCCTACACCCTACAAACTACACGCTACACCCTACACCCTACACCCGACACGCTACACCCTACACGCTACACTCTACACGCTACACTCTACACCCTACACGCTACACTCTACACCCTACACTCTACACGCTACATGCTACACTCTACATTCTACACAATACACTCTACACGCTACACTCTACACCCTACACGCTACACTCTACACTCTACACCCTACTCTCTACACGCTACACGCTACACTCTATACCCTACACTCTACACGCTACACCCTACACCCTACACTCTACATACTACACCCTACACCCTACACCCTACACTCTACATGCTACACGCTACACGATACATGCTACACGCTACACCCTACACGCTACACGCTACACTCTACACACTACACGCTACACCCTACAGCCTACACCCTACACGCTACACGCTACACTCTACACCCTACACGCTACACTCTGCATTCTACACGCTACACCCTACACCCTGCACGCTACACTCTGCACGCTACACGCTACACTCTACACTCTACACCCTACACCCTACACGCTACACGCTATACTCTACACCCTACACGCTACACTCTACACGCTACACGCTACACTCTACACGCTACACGCTACACTCTACACCCTACACGCAACACGCTACACTCTACACCCTACACGCTACACTCTGCATTCTACACGCTACACCCTACACCATACACGCTACACCCTACACTCTACACCCTACACTCTACACGCTACACTCTACACCCTACACTCTACACTCTACACCCTACACCATACACGCTACACGCTACACTCTGCATTCTACACGCTACACCCTACACCCTGCACGCTACACTCTGCACGCTACACGCTACACTCTACACCATACACGCTACACACTACACTCTATACCCTACACCCTACACGCTATACCCGACACCCTACACCCTACATGCTTCACCCTACACGCTACACTCTACACTCTACACCCTACACCCTACACGCTACATGCTACAACCAACACGCTACACTCTACACCCTACACTCTACACGCTACACACTACACCCTACACGCTACACTCTACACCCTGCACCCTACACGCTACACGCTACACCCTACATGCTACACGCTACACAATACACGCTACACGTTACACTCTACACCCTACACTCTACACCCTACACTCTACACGCTACACTCTACACCCTACACTCTACACTCTACACCCTACACCCTACACGCTACACGCTACACTCTACACCCTACACCCTACACGCTACACGCTACACCCTACACGCTACAATCTACACCCTACACCCTACACGCTACACGCTACACCCTACACTCTACACCCTACACCCTACACGCTACACACTATACTCTACACCCTACACGCTACACCCTATACGCAACACGCTACACTCTACACCCTACACGCTACACTCTGCACGCTACACGCTACACCCTACACCCTACACGCTACACTCTACACGCTACACCCTACACTCTACACCCTACACCCTACACGCTACACGCTACACCCTACACGCTACACGTTACACTCTACACCCTACACCCTACACTCTACACCCTACACCCTACTCTCTACACGCTATATTCTACACCCTACACGCTACACTCTACACCCTACACGCTACACGCTACACTCTACACCCTAGACGCTACACTCTATACCCTACACTCTACACGCTACACCCTACACCCTACACTCTACATGCTACACCCTACACCCTACACTCTACATGCTACACGCTACACGCTACATGCTACACGCTACACCCTACACGCTACGCGCTACACACTACATGCTACACCCTACACCCTACACCCTACACGCTACACGCTACACTCTACACCCTACACGCTACACCCTACACCCTACACCCTACACGCTACACGCTACACTCTACACCCTACACGCTACACCCTACACTCTACACCCTACACGCTACACGCTACACTCTACACCCTACACGCTACACCCTACACTCCACACCCTACACGCTACTCGCTACACTCTACACCCTACACCCTACACGCTACGCGCTACACTCTACACCCTACACGCTACACTCTACACTCTACATGCTACACGCTACACTCTACACTCTACACGCTACACGCTACACCCTACACCCTACACGCTACACGCTACACTCTACAACCTACACGCTACACGCTACACTCTACACGCAACACGCTACACTCTACACCCTACACTCTACACGCTACACGCTACACTCTACACCCTACACTCTACACGCTACACGCTACACTGTACACCCTACATGCAACACGCTACACTCTACACCCTACACGCTACACTCTACACGCTACACGCTACATGCTACACTCTACACTCTACACCATACACCCTACACGCTACACACTATACTCTACACCCTACACGCTACACTCTACACGCTACACGCTACACGCTACACTCTACACGCTACACTCTACACCCTACACGCAACACGCTACACTCTACACCCTACACCCTACACGCTACACACTACACGCTACACGCTACACCCTACACGCTACACGCTACACCCTACACGCTACACGTTACACTCTACACCCTACACGCTACACGTTACACTCTACACCCTACACGCTACACTCTACACCCTGCTCCCTACACGCTACACGCTACACCCTACACGCTACACGCTACACCGTACACACTACACGTTACACTCTACACCCTACACTCTACACCCTACACTCTACACGCTACACTCTACACCCTACACTCTGCACTCCACACCCTACACCCTACACGCTACACTCTACACCCTACACCCTACACGCTACACACTACACGCTACACCCTACACACTACACGCTACACTCTACACCCTACACGCTACACGCTACACCCTACACCCTACACCCTACACGCTACAATCTACATGCTACACGCTACACCCTATACGCTAGACGCTACACTCTACACGCTACACGATACACGCTACACCCTACACGCTACACCCTACACTCTACACGCTACACTCTACACCCTACACTCTGCACTCTACACCCTACACCCTACACACTACACGCTACACTCTACACCCTACACGCTACACGCTACACCCTACACCCTACACCCTACACGCTACAATCTACACGCTACACCCTATACGCTAGACGCTACACTCTACACGCTACACGATACACGCTACACCCTACACGCTACACCCTACACTCTACACCCTACACCCTACACGCTACACGCTACACCCTACACGCTACACCCTACACTCTACACCCTACACCTTACACGCTACACGCTACACCCTACACGCTACACGTTACACTCTACACCCTACACCCTACACTCTACACCCTACACCCTACTCTCTACACGCTATATTCTACACCCTACACGCTATACTCTACACCCTACACGCTACACGCTACACTCTACACCCTAGACGCTACACTCTATACCCTACACTCTACACGCTACACCCTACACCCTACACTCTACATGCTACACCCTACACCCTACACTCTACATGCTACACGCTACACGCTACATGCCACACGCTACACCCTACACGCTACGCGCTACACACTACATGCTACACCCTACACCCTACACCCTACACGCTACACGCTACACTCTACACCCTACACGCTACACCCTACACCCTACACCCTACACGCTACACGCTACACTCTACACCCTACACGCTACACCCTACACTCTACACCCTACACGCTACACCCTACACTCTACACCCTACACGCTATACGCTACACTCTACACCCTGCACGCTACACGCTACACCCTACACGCTACACTCTACACCCTACACGCTACACCCTACACTCTACACCCTACACGCTACACGTTACACTCTACACCCTACACGCTACACTCTACACCCTGCTCCCTACACGCTACACGCTACACCCTACACGCTACACGCTACACCGTACACACTACACGTTACACTCTACACCCTACACTCTACACCCTACACTCTACACGCTACACTCTACACCCTACACTCTGCACTCCACACCCTACACCCTACACGCTACACTCTACACCCTACACCCTACACGCTACACACTACACGCTACACCCTACACACTACACGCTACACTCTACACCCTACACGCTACACGCTACACCCTACACCCTACACCCTACACGCTACAATCTACATGCTACACGCTACACCCTATACGCTAGACGCTACACTCTACACGCTACACGATACACGCTACACCCTACACGCTACACCCTACACTCTACACGCTACACTCTACACCCTACACTCTGCACTCTACACCCTACACCCTACACACTACACGCTACACTCTACACCCTACACGCTACACGCTACACCCTACACCCTACACCCTACACGCTACAATCTACACGCTACACCCTATACGCTAGACGCTACACTCTACACGCTACACGATACACGCTACACCCTACACGCTACACCCTACACTCTACACCCTACACCCTACACGCTACACGCTACACCCTACACGCTACACCCTACACTCTACACCCTACACCTTACACGCTACACGCTACACCCTACACGCTACACGTTACACTCTACACCCTACACCCTACACTCTACACCCTACACCCTACTCTCTACACGCTATATTCTACACCCTACACGCTATACTCTACACCCTACACGCTACACGCTACACTCTACACCCTAGACGCTACACTCTATACCCTACACTCTACACGCTACACCCTACACCCTACACTCTACATGCTACACCCTACACCCTACACTCTACATGCTACACGCTACACGCTACATGCCACACGCTACACCCTACACGCTACGCGCTACACACTACATGCTACACCCTACACCCTACACCCTACACGCTACACGCTACACTCTACACCCTACACGCTACACCCTACACCCTACACCCTACACGCTACACGCTACACTCTACACCCTACACGCTACACCCTACACTCTACACCCTACACGCTACACCCTACACTCTACACCCTACACGCTATACGCTACACTCTACACCCTGCACGCTACACGCTACACCCTACACGCTACACTCTACACCCTACACGCTACACCCTACACTCTACACCCTACACGCTACACGCTACACTCTACACCCTACACGCTACACCCTACACTCCACACCCTACACCCTACATGCTACACGCTACACCCTACACGCTACACATTACACTCTAAACCCTACACTCTACATCCTACACCCTACACTCTACACCCTACACGCTACACTCTACACTCTAAACCCTACACCCTACATGCTACACGCTACACGCTACACCCTACACTCTACACGCTACACGCTACACGCTACACTCTACACTCTACACGCTACACGCTACACTCTACACCCTACACGCTACACGCTACACTCTACACCCTACACGCTACACCCTACACTCTACACCCTACACGCTACACCCTACACTCTACACCCTACACGCTATACGCTACACTCTACACCCTGCACGCTACACGCTACACCCTACACGCTACACTCTACACCCTACACGCTACACCCTACACTCTACACCCTACACGCTACACGCTACACTCTACACCCTACACGCTACACCCTACACTCCACACCCTACACCCTACATGCTACACGCTACACCCTACACGCTACACATTACACTCTAAACCCTACACTCTACATCCTACACCCTACACTCTACACCCTACACGCTACACTCTACACTCTACACCCTACACCCTACATGCTACACGCTACACGCTACACCCTACACTCTACACGCTACACGCTACACTCTACACGCTACACGCTACACCCTACACGCTACACGTTACACTCTACACCCTACACCCTACACACTACACCCTACATGCTACACGTTACACTCTACACCCTACACGCTACACTCTACACCCTGCTCCCTACACGCTACATGCTACACCCTACACGCTACACGCTACACCCTACACACTACCCGTTACACTCTACACCCTACACTCTGCACCCTACACTCTACACGCTACACTCTACACCCTACACTCTGCACTCTACACCCTACACCCTACACGCTACACGCTACACCCTACACGCTAAAAGCTACAGCTTATACCCTACACTCTACACCGTACACCCTACACGCTACACTCTACACCCTACATGCTACACCCTACACCCTACACCCTACATGCTACACCCTACACTCTACACCCTACACCCTACACACTACACGCTACACCCTACACCCTACACGCTACACTCTACACGCTACATGCTACACTCTACACCCTACACGCAAGACCCTACACCCTACACCCTACAAACTACACGCTACACCCTACACCCTACACCCGACACGCTACACCCTACACGCTACACTCTACACGCTACACTCTACACCCTACACGCTACACTCTACACCCTACACTCTACACGCTACATGCTACACTCTACATTCTACACAATACACTCTACACGCTACACTCTACACCCTACACGCTACACTCTACACTCTACACCCTACTCTCTACACGCTACACGCTACACTCTATACCCTACACTCTACACGCTACACCCTACACCCTACACTCTACATACTACACCCTACACCCTACACCCTACACTCTACATGCTACACGCTACACGATACATGCTACACGCTACACCCTACACGCTACACGCTACACTCTACACACTACACGCTACACCCTACAGCCTACACCCTACACGCTACACGCTACACTCTACACCCTACACGCTACACCCTACACCCTACACCCTACACGCTACACGCTACACGCTACACTCTACACCCTACACGCTACACCCTACACTCTACACCCTACACGCTACACCCTACACTCTACACGCTACACGCTACACGCTACACTCTACACGCTACACTCTACACGCTACACGCTACACGCTACACTCTACACCCTACACGCAACACGCTACACTCTACACCCTACACGCTACACTCTACACCCTACACGCTACACCCTACACCCTGCACGCTACACTCTGCACGCTACACGCTACACTCTACACCATACACGCTACACCCTACACTCTACACCCTACACCCTACACGCTATACCCGACACCCTACACCCTACATGCTTCACCCTACACGCTACACTCTACACTCTACACCCTACACCCTACACGCTACATGCTACAACCTACACGCTACACTCTACACCCTACACTCTTCACGCTACACACTACACGCTACACCCTACACGCTACACGCTACACCCTACACGCTACACGTTACACTCTACACCCTACACCCTACACGCTACACGCTACACCCTACACGCTACACGTTACACTCTACACCCTACACGCTACACTCTACACCCTGCACCCTACACGCTACACGCTACACCCTACATGCTACACGCTACACAATACACGCTACACGTTACACTCTACACCCTACACTCTACACCCTACACTCTACACGCTACACTCTACACCCTACACTCTACACTCTACACCCTACACCCTACACGCTACACGCTACACTCTACACCCTACACCCTACACGCTACACGCTACACCCTACACCCTACACGCTACAATCTACACCCTACACCCTACACGTTACACGCTACACCCTACACTCTACACCCTACACCCTACACGCTACACACTATACTCTACACCCTACACGCTACACCCTACACGCAACACGCTACACTCTACACCCTACACGCTACACTCTGCACGCTACACGCTACACCCTACACGCTACACTCTACACGCTACACTCTACACCATACACGCTACACCCTACACTCTACACCCTACACCCTACACGCTATACCCGACACCCTACACCCTGCATGCTTCACACTACACGCTACACTCTACACTATACACCCTACACCCTACACGCTACATGCTACACCCTACATGCTACACTCTACACCCTACACCCTACACGCTACACACTACACGCTACACGCTACACGCTACACCCTACACACTACACGTTACACTCTACACCCTACACTCTGCACTCTACACCCTACACCCTACACGCTACACGCTACAATCTACACCCTACACGCTACACGCTACACCCTACACCCTACACCCTACACGCTACAATCTACACGCTACACGCTACACCCTATACGCTACACGCTACACCCTACACTCTACACCCTACACCCTACACGCTACACACTATACTCTACACCCTACACGCTACACCCTACACGCAACACGCTACACTCTACACCCTACACGCTACACTCTGCACGCTACACGCTACACCCTACACGCTACACTCTACACGCTACACTCTACACCATACACGCTACACCCTACACTCTACACCCTACACCCTACACGCTATACCCGACACCCTACACCCTGCATGCTTCACACTACACGCTACACTCTACACTATACACCCTACACCCTACACGCTACATGCTACAACCTACACGCTACACTCTACACCCTACACTCTACACGCTACACACTACACGCTACACCCTACACGCTACACGCTACACCCTACACGCTACACGTTACACTCTACACCCTACACCCTACACGCTACACCCTGCACCCTACACGCTACACGCTACACCCTACATGCTACACGCTACACAATACACGCTACACGTTACACTCTACACCCTACACTCTACACCCTACACTCTACACGCTACACTCTACACCCTACACTCTACACTCTACACCCTACACCCTACACGCTACACGCTACACTCTACACCCTACACCCTACACGCTACACGCTACACCCTACACCCTACATGCTACAATCTACACCCTACACCCTACACGCTACACGCTACACCCTACACTCTACACCCTACACCCTACACGCTAAACACTATACTCTACACCCTACACGCTACACCCTACACGCAACACGCTACACTCTACACCCTACACGCTACACTCTGCACGCTACACGCTACACCCTACACCCTACACGCTACACTCTACACGCTACACTCTACACCATACACGCTACACCCTACACTCTACACCCTACACCCTACACGCTATACCCGACACCCTGCATGCTTCACACTACACGCTACACTCTACACTATACACCCTACACCCTACACGCTACATGCTACACCCTACATGCTACACTCTACACCCTACACCCTACACGCTACACACTACACGCTACACGCTACACGCTACACCCTACACACTACACGTTACACTCTACACCCTACACTCTGCACTCTACACCCTACACCCTACACGCTACACGCTACAATCTACACCCTACACGCTACACGCTACACCCTACACCCTACACGCTACAATCTACACGCTACACGCTACACCCTATACGCTAGACGCTACACTCTACACGCTACACGATACACGCTACACCCTACACACTACACCCTACACTCTACACCCTACACCCTACACGCTACACGCTACACGCTACACCCTACACGCTACACCCTACACTCTACACCCTACACCCTACACGCTACACGCTACACCCTACACGCTACACGTTACACTCTACACCCTACACCCTACACTCTACACCCTACACCCTACTCTCTACACGCTATATTCTACACCCTACACGCTAAACTCTACACCCTACACGCTACACGCTACACTCTACACCCTAGACGCTACACTCTATACCCTACACTCTACATGCTACACCCTACACCCTACACTCTACATGCTACACCCTACACCCTACACCCTACACTCTACATGCTACACGCTACACGCTACATGCTACACGCTACACCCTACACGCTACACGCTACACACTACACGCTACACCCTACACCCTACACCCTACACGCTACACGCTACACTCTACACCCTACACGCTACACCCTACACCCTACACCCTACACGCTACACGCTAAACTCTACACCCTACACGCTACACCCTACACTCTACACCCTACACGCTACACCCTACACTCTACACCCTACACGCTATACGCTACACTCTACACCCTGCACGCTACACGCTACACCCTACACGCTACACTCTACACCCTACACGCTACACCCTACACTCTACACCCTACACCCTACACGCTACACGCTACACTCTACACCCTACACGCTACACCCTACACTCCACACCCTACACCCTACATGCTACACGCTACACCCTACACGCTACATATTACACTCTAAACCCTACACTCTACATCCTACACCCTACACTCTACACCCTACACGCTACACTCTACACTCTACACCCTACACCCTACATGCTACACGCTACACGCTACACTCTACACCCCACACGCTACACGCTACACCCTACAAGCTAAACGCTACAAACTACACGCTACATATTACACTCTACACCCTAGCGTGTAGCGTGTAGGGTGTAGAGTGTAGCGTGTAGCATGTAGCGTGTAGGGTGTAGGGTGTAGAGTGTAGCGTGTAGCGTGTAGGGTGTAGAGTGTAGTGTGTAGGGTGTAGAGTGTAGCATGTAGCGTGTAGGGTGTAGGGTGTAGAGTGTAGAGTGTAGCATGTAGCGTGTAGATTGTAGGGTGTACCGTGTAGGGTGTAGAGTGTAGCATGTAGGGTGTAGGGTGTAGAGTGAAGGTTGTAGCGTGTAGAGTGTAGCGTGTAGCGTGTACGGTGTAGGGTGTAGAGTGTAGGGTGTAGCGTGTAGCGTGTAGCTTGTAGGGTGTAGAGTGTAGCGTGTAGCGTGTAGGCTGTAGCGTGTAGGGTGTAGCATGTATCATGTAGGGTGTAGGGTGTAGAGTGTAGCATGTAGCGTGTAGAGTGTAGGGTGTAGCGTGTAGGGTGTAGAGTGTAGCGTGTAGGGTGTAGAGTGTAGCATGTAGCGTGTAGCGTGTGTAGGGTGTAGGGTGTAGAGTGTAGCGTGTAGCGTGTAGGGTGTAGAGTGTAGGGTGTAGGGTGTAGAGTGTAGCGTGTAGGGTGTAGCGTGTAGGGTTTAGGGTGTAGGGTGTAGAGTGTAGGCTGTTGCGTGTAGGGTGTAGAGTGTAGCGTGTAGCGTGTAGGGTGTAGCGTGTAGAGTGTAGCGTGTAGCGTGTAGGGTGGAGGGTGTAGAGTGTAGGGTGTAGCGTGTAGGGTGTACAGTGTAGAGTGTAGAGTGTAGCGTGTAGGGTGAAGCACGTAGGGTGTAGGGTGTCGGGTATAGCGTGTAGGGTGTAGGGTGTAGAGTGTAGGGTGTAGCGTGTATGGTGTAGAGTGTAGCGTGTAGCGTGTAGAGTGTAGCGTGTAGGGTGTAGGGTGTAGCGTGTAGCGTGCAGAGTGTAGCGTGTAGGGTGTAGAGTGTAGCGTGTTGCGTGTAGGGTGTAGAGTGTAGCGTGTAGCGTGTAGAGTGTAGAGTGTAGCGTGTAGCGTGTAGAGTGTAGTGGGTAGGGTGTAGAGTGTAGCGAGTAGCGTGTAGGGCGTAGGGTGTAGAGTGTCGGGTGTAGCGTGTAGGGTGTAGAGTGTAGCGTGTAGGGTGTAGGGTGTAGCGTGTAGGGTGTAGAGTGTAGCGTGTAGGGTGTAGCGTGTAGCGTGTAGAGTGTAGCGTGTTGGGTGTAGAGTGTAGCGTGTAGGGTGTAGCGTGTAGCGTGTAGCATGTAGAGTGTAGCGTGTAGGGTGTAGAGTGTAGCGTGTAGGGTGTAGCGTGTAGCGTGTAGCGTGCAGGGTGTAGAGTGTAGCGTATAGCGTGTAGGGTGTAGAGTGTAGGGTGTAGCATGTAGCGTGTAGAGTGTAGCGTGTAGGGTGTAGGGTGTAGCGTGTAGCGTTTACCGTGTAGCGTATAGAGTGCAGCGTGTAGGGTGTAGAGTGTAGCGTGTAGTGTGTAGCGTGTAGGGTGTAGGGTGTAGCGTGTAGGGTGTAGAGTGTAGCGTGTAGGGTGTAGAGTGTAACATGTAGCTTGTAGGGTGTAGGGCGTAGCTTGTAGCGTGTACCGTGTAGTGTGTAGAGTGTAGTGTGTAGGGTGTAGAGTGTAGCGTGTAGGGTGTAGAGTGTAGCGTGTAGCGTGTAGCGTGTAGAGTGTAGCGTGTAGGGTGTAGCGTGTAGAGTGTAGTGTGTGGCGTGCAGGGCATAGGGTGTAGCGTGTAGCGTGTAGGGTGTACGGTGTAGAGAGTATGGTATAAGCTGTAGCGTTTAGCGTGTAGAGTGTAGCGTGTAGCGTGTAGCGTGTAGCGTGTAGGGTGTAGAGTGTAGGGTGTGGAGTGTAGCGTGTATGGTGTAGGGTGTAGCGTGTAGGGTGTAGCATGTAGCGTGTAGCGTGTAGCATGTAGAGTAGGGTGTAGGATGTAGAGTGTAGTGTGTAGAGTGTAGAGTGTAGCGTGTAGAGTGTAAAGTGTAGCGTGTAGGGTGTAGCGTGTAGTGTGTAGCGTGTAGCGCGTAGTGTGTAGAGTGTAGGGTATAGAGTGTAGCGTGTAGAGAGTAGGGAGCAGAGTGTAGAGTGTAGCGTGCAGGGTGTAGGGTGTACAGTGTAGGGTGTAGGGTGTAGCGTGTAGCGTGTAGAGTGTAGGGAGTAGGGTGTAGGGTGTAGCGTGAAGGGTGTAGAGTGTAGCGTGTAGTGTGTAGCGTGTAGGGTGTAGCGTGTAGGGTGTAGCGTGTATCATGTACCGTGTAGCGTGTAGCATGTAGAGTAGGGTGTAGGGTGTAGAGTGTAGCGTGTAGGGTGTAGGGTGTAGAGTGTAGGGTGTAGCATGTAGGGTGTAGGGTGTAGGGTGTAGCGTGTAGGGTGTAGAGTGTAGCGTGTAGGGTGTACGGTGTAGAGTGTAGGGTATAAGCTGTAGCGTTTAGCGTGTAGAGTGTAGCGTGTAGCGTGTAGCGTGTAGGGTGTAGAGTGTAGGGTGTAGAGTGTAGCGTGTAGCGTGTAGCGTGTAGGGTGTAGGGTGAAGCGTGTAGGGTGTAGCATGTAGCGTGTAGCGTGTAGCATGTAGAGTAGGGTGTAGGGTGTAGGGTGTAGAGTGTAGTTTGTAGAGTGTGGAGTGTAGCGTGTAGAGTGTAAAGTGTAGCGTGTAGGGTGTAGCGTGTAGTGTGTAGCGTGTAGCGCGTAGCGTGTAGAGTGTAGGGTATAGAGTGTAGCGTGTAGAGAGTAGGGAGCAGAGTGTAGAGTGTAGCGTGTAGGGTGTAGGGTGTACAGTGTAGGGTGTAGGGTGTAGCGTGTAGCGTGTAGAGTGTAGGGAGTAGGGTGTAGGGTGTAGCGTGTAGGGTGTGGAGTGTAGCGTGTAGCGTGTAGGGTGTAGCGTGTAGCGTGTAGGGTGTAGCGTGTATCATGTACCGTGTAGCGTGTAGCATGTAGAGTAGGGTGTAGGGTGTAGAGTGTAGCGTGTAGCGTGTAGTGTGTAGCGTGTAGAGTGTAAAGTGTAGTGTGTAGTGTGTAGTGTGTAGCGTGTAGTGCGTAGCGTGTAGAGTGTAGGGTATAGAGTGTAGCGTGTAGAGAGTAGGGAGTAGAGTGTAGAGTGTAGCGTGTAGGGTGTAGAGTGTAGCGAGTAGCGTGTAGTGTGTAGGGTGTAGGGTGTAGAGTGTAGGGTGTAGCGTGTAGGGTGTAGAGTGTAGCGTCTAGCGTGTAGCGTATAGTGTGTAGCGTGTAGCGTGTAGATTGTAGCGTGTAGGGTGTAGGGTGTAGGGTGTAGGGTGTACCGTGTAGGGTGTAGCGTGTAGAGAGTAGGGAGTAGAGTGTAGAGTGTAGCGTGTAGGGTGTAGAGTGTAGCGTGTAGTGTGTAGGGTGTAGGGTGTAGAGTGTAGGGTGTAGCGTGTAGGGTGTAGAGTGTAGCGTGTAGGGTGTAGCGTGTAGCGTGCAGGTGTAGAGTGTAGCGTATAGCGTGTAGGGTGTAGGGTGTAGAGTGTAGGGTGTAGCGTGTAGAGTGTAGCGTGTAGCGTGTAGGGTGTAGGGTGTACAGTGTAGGGTGTAGGGTGTAGCGTGTAGAGTGTAGTGTGTGGCGTGCAGGGCGTAGGGTGTAGCGTGTAGGGTGTAGGGTGTAGAGTGTAGGGTGTAGCATGTAGGGTGTAGGGTGTAGGGTGTAGCGTGTAGGGTGTAGAGTGTAGCATGTAGGGTGTACGGTGTAGAGTGTAGGGTATAAGCTGTAGCGTTTAGCGTGTAGAGTGTAGCGTGTAGCGTGTAGGGTGTAGGGTGTAGAGTGTAGCGTGTAGGGTGTAGAGTGTAGAGTGTAGAGAGTAGGGTGTAGGGTGTAGAGTGTAGGGTGTAGGGTGTAGAGTGTAACGTGTAGCGTGTAGGGTGTAGCGTGTAGGGTGTAGAGTGTAGGGTGTAGCGTGTAGGGTGTAGCGTGTAGCGTGTAGCGTGTAGGGTGTAGGGTGTAGAGTGTAGGGTGTAGCGTGTAGGGTGTAGCGTGTAGCGTGTAGCGTGTAGCGAGTAGGTTGTAGGGTGTAGAGTGTAGGGTGTAGCAAGTAGGGTGTAGCGTGTATCGTGTAGCGTGTAGAGTGTAGCGTCTAGCGTGTAGCGTATAGTGTGTAGCGTGTAGCGTGTAGATTGTAGCGTGTAGGGTGTAGGGTGTAGGGTGTACCGTGTAGGGTGTAGCGTGTAGTGTGTAGCGTGTAGAGAGTAGCATGTAGGGTGTAGCAAGTAGCGTGTATTGTGTAGGGTGTAGAGTGTAGCATGTAGCGTGTAGAGTGTAGGGTGTAGCCGGTAGGGTGTAGAGTGTAGCGTGTAGGGTGTAGAGTGTAGCGTGTAGCGTGTAGGGTGTCACTTTTTCCTCTGATGAAGACGCTTGAGTAGCGTCGATACGCGTGGGGTAAAGGGCTTCCTTTGTTTTTTTCCCGAGGGACAGGACTTGGGTAACTTATCTTTACAACTGCTATGGAATTACACCTATTTACTTCATGCATGGCCTGGCATTTTTCCAAGCCTTAGGACAATGGATCCTGATTCTTTGTATTTCCACAAGGCGTCTGTATGCATACATTTATCCAAATAACTAGGATTTTGTAGTACTGCAGCATATCTATTTCCCTGATTACCTTTCTATAGGGGTCTGCTTTCATTTGCTTACCAACTGTGCGCACGCATGCTGTGTTGAACAAAATAGGATCCATGATGTATTTCTTCCAGATACTAGGCTGGAGTGAATGTTTCTTGTCATAGTACTCAGGGGGTCACAGTTGGCAGTAAACAATAGGCTTCTTATATGTAGATTTGACTAAGATTGGTGTACCCGCATACCTAGCAATTTTTTCTCTCTGGTTATTTCTCCTGTCTCACATATGCTGTAATGTATTAGCTTCCTTCATTCCCTCGGGTAAATGGCCTATTCAGCCATACTAGTGTTTTAAATGTTTTTAAATGTATGTTTTGCCTGGTTCTGTCTGTGGATTACTATTTTTGTGCAATAAAATTGACTATTTAAGGTGGATCCCATTGGTTTGCATATCCTTTTCTTTTTGTGTTTAGTGTGTAGCGTGTAGCTTAACCCTACACGCTACACGCTACACTCTACACCCTACACGCTACACCCTACACTCTACACCGTACACTCTACACGCTACACGCTACACTCTACACCCTACACCCTACACGCTACGCGCTACACTCTACACCCTACACGCTACACTCTACACTCTACATGCTACACGCTACACTCTACACTCTACACGCTACACGCTACACCCTACACCCTACACCCTACACTCTACACGCTACACGCTACACTCTACACCCTACACTCTACACGCTACACGCTACACTGTACACCCTACATGCAACACGCTACACTCTACACCCTACACGCTACACTCTACACGCTACACGCTACATGCTACACTCTACACTCTACACCATACACCCTACACGCTACACACTATACTCTACACCCTACACGCTACACTCTACACGCTACACGCTACACGCTACACTCTACACTCTACACGCTACACTCTACACCCAACACGCAACACGCTACACTCTACACCCTACACGCTACACTCTGCACGCTACACGCTACACCCTACACCCTACACGCTACACTCTACACGCTACACTCTACACCATACACGCTACTTCCTACACTCTACACCCTACACCCTACACGCTATACCTGACACCCTACACCCTGCATGCTTCACACTACACGCTACACTATACACCCTACACCCTACACGCTACATGCTACACCCTACACGCTACACTCTACACCCTACACCCTACACGCTACACACTACACGCTACACGCTACACCCTACACGCTACAC
This sequence comes from Ranitomeya variabilis, assembly GCF_051348905.1. NCBI lineage: Eukaryota > Metazoa > Chordata > Amphibia > Anura > Dendrobatidae > Ranitomeya > Ranitomeya variabilis. Next base: position 162,518 of record NW_027508206.1, read on the forward strand.
GCTACACCCTACACGCTACACGTTACACTCTACACCCTACACCCTACACACTACACCCTACACGCTACACGTTACACTCTACACCCTACACGCTACACTCTACACCCTACACCCTACACGCTACACACTACACGCTACACGCTACACCCTACACGCTACACGCTACACCCTACACGCTACACGTTACACTCTACACCCTACACCCTACACGCTACACCTTACACACTACACGTTACACTCTACACCCTACACTCTACACCCTACACTCTACACGCTACACTCTACACCCTACACTCTGCACTCTACACCCTACACCCTACACGCTACACGCTACACTCTACACCCTACACCCTACACGCTACACACTACACGCTACACCCTACACGCTACACGCTACACCCTACACGCTACACGTTACACTCTACACCCTGCACCCTACACGCTACACGCTACACCCTACACGCTACACGCTACACCCTACACACTACACGTTACACTCTACACCCTACACTCTACACCCTACACTCTACACGCTACACTCTACACCCTACACTCTGCACTCTACACCCTACACCCTACACACTACACGCTACACTCTACACCCTACACGCTACATGCTACACCCTACACCCTACACCCTACAAGCTACAATCTACACGCTACACGCTACACCCTATATGCTAGACGCTACACTCTACACGCTACACGATACACGCTACACCCTACACGCTACACCCTACACTCTACACCCTACACCCTACACGCTACTCGCTACACCCTACACGCTACACCCTACACTCTACACCCTACACCCTACACTCTACACCCTACACCCTACTCTCTACACGCTATATTCTACACCCTACACGCTACACTCTACACCCTACACGCTACACGCTACACTCTACACCCTAGACGCTACACTCTATACCCTACACTCTACACGCTACACCCTACGCCCTACACTCTACATGCTACACCCTACACCCTACACCCTACACTCTACATGCTACACGCTACACGCTACATGCTACACGCTACACCATACACGCTACACGCTACACACTACATGCTACACCCTACACCCTACACCCTACACGCTACACGCTACACTCTACACCCTACACGCTACACCCTACACCCTACACCCTACACGCTACACACTACACTCTACACCCTACACGCTACACCCTACACCCTACACCCTACACGCTACACCCTACACTCTACACCCTACACGCTATACGCTACACTCTACACCCTGCACGCTACACGCTACACCCTACACGCTACACTCTACACCCTACACGCTACACCCTACACTCTACACTCTACAACCTACACGCTACACCCTACACTCCACACCCTACACCCTACATGCTACACGCTACACCCTACACGCTACACATTACACTCTAAACCCTACACTCTACATCCTACACCCTACACTCTACACCCCACACGCTACACTCTACACTCTACACCCTACACCCTACATGCTACACGCTACACGCTACACTCTACACCCTACACGCTACCCGCTACACCCTACAAGCTAAACGCTACAAACTACACGCTACATATTACACTCTACACCCTAGCGTGTAGCGTGTAGGGTGTAGAGTGTAGCGTGTAGCATGTAGCGTGTAGGGTGTATGGTGTAGAGTGTAGCATGTAGCGTGTAGGGTGTAGAGTGTAGCGTGTAGGGTGTAGAGTGTAGCATGTAGCGTGTAGGGTGTAGGGTGTAGAGTGTAGAGTGTAGCATGTAGCGTGTAGATTGTAGGGTGTACCGTGTAGGGTGTAGAGTGTAGCATGTAGAGTGTAGGGTGTAGAGTGAAGGGTGTAGCGTGTAGAGTGTAGCGTGTAGCGTGTACGGTGTAGGGTGTAGAGTGTAGGGTGTAGCGTGTAGCTTGTAGGGTGTAGAGTGTAGCGTGTAGCGTGTAGGCTGTAGCGTGTAGGGTGTAGCATGTATCGTGTAGGGTGTAGAGTGTAGCATGTAGCGTGTAGAGTGTAGGGTGTAGCGTGTAGCGTGTGTAGGGTGTAGGGTGTAGAGTGTAGCGTGTAGCGTGTAGGGTGTAGAGTGTAGGGTGTAGGGTGTAGAGTGTAGCGTGTAGGGTGTAGCGTGTAGGGTTTAGGGTGTAGGGTGTAGAGTGTAGGGTGTTGCGTGTAGGGTGTAGAGTGTAGCGTGTAGGGTGTAGCGTGTAGAGTGTAGCGTGTAGCGTGTAGGGTGGAGAGTGTAGAGTGTAGGGTGTAGCGTGTAGGGTGTAGAGTGTAGCGTTTAGGGTGTAGAGTGTAGCGTGTAGCGTGCAGGGTGTAGAGTGTAGCATATAGCGTGTAGGGTGTAGGATGTAGAGTGTAGCATGTAGGGTGTAGAGTGTAGCATGTAGCGTGTAGGGTGTAGAGTGTAGAGTGTAGCGTGTAGGGTGAAGCATGTAGGGTGTAGGGTGTCGGGTATAGCGTGTAGGGTGTAGGGTGTAGAGTGTAGGGTGTAGCGTGTATGGTGTAGAGTGTAGCGTGTAGCGTGTAGAGTGTAGTGTGTAGGGTGTAGGGTGTAGCGTGTAGCGTGCAGAGTGTAGCGTGTAGGGTGTAGAGTGTAGCGTGTTGCGTGTAGGGTGTAGAGTGTAGCGTGTAGCGTGTAGAGTGTAGCGTGTAGCGTGTAGAGTGTAGCGGGTAGGGTGTAGAGTGTAGCGAGTAGCGTGTAGGGTGTAGGGTGTAGAGTGTAGGGTGTAGCGTGTAGGGTGTAGAGTGTAGCGTGTAGGGTGTAGAGTGTAGCGTGTAGGGTGTAGCGTGTAGCATGTAGCGTGTAGCGTGTAGCATGTAGAGTGTAGCGTGTAGGGTGTAGAGTGTAGCGTGTAGGGTGTAGCGTGTAGCGTGTAGCGTGCAGGGTGTAGAGTGTAGCGTATAGCGTGTAGGGTGTAGAGTGTAGGGTGTAGCATGTAGCGTGTAGAGTGTAGCGTGTAGGGTGTAGGGTGTACAGTGTAGGGTGTAGCGTGTAGCGTGTACCGTGTAACGTATAGAGTGCAGCGTGTAGGGTGTAGAGTGTAGCGTGTAGTGTGTAGCGTGTAGGGTGTAGGGTGTAGCGTGTAGGGTGTAGAGTGTAGCGTGTAGGGTGTAGAGTGTAACATGTAGCGTGTAGGGTGTAGGGCGTAGCGTGTAGCGTGTACCGTGTAGCGTGCAGAGTGTAGTGTGTAGGGTGTAGAGTGTAGCGTGTAGGGTGTACGGTGTAGAGTGTAGGGTATAAGCTGTAGCGTTTAGCGTGTAGAGTGTAGCGTGTAGCGTGTAGCGTGTAGGGTGTAGAGTGTAGGGTGTAGAGTGTAGCGTGTAGCGTGTAGCGTGTAGGGTGTAGGGTGAAGCGTGTAGGGTGTAGCATGTAGCGTGTAGCGTGTAGCATGTAGAGTAGGGTGTAGGGTGTAGGGTGTAGAGTGTAGTGTGTAGAGTGTGGAGTGTAGCGTGTAGAGTGTAAAGTGTAGCGTGTAGGGTGTAGCGTGTAGTGTGTAGCGTGTAGCGCGTAGCGTGTAGAGTGTAGGGTATAGAGTGTAGCGTGTAGAGAGTAGGGAGCAGAGTGTAGAGTGTAGCGTGTAGGGTGTAGGGTGTACAGTGTAGGGTGTAGGGTGTAGCGTGTAGCGTGTAGAGTGTAGGGAGTAGGGTGTAGGGTGTAGCGTGTAGGGTGTGGAGTGTAGCGTGTAGCGTGTAGGGTGTAGCGTGTAGCGTGTAGGGTGTAGCGTGTATCATGTACCGTGTAGCGTGTAGCATGTAGAGTAGGGTGTAGGGTGTAGAGTGTAGCGTGTAGCGTGTAGTGTGTAGCGTGTAGAGTGTAAAGTGTAGTGTGTAGTGTGTAGTGTGTAGCGTGTAGCGCGTAGCGTGTAGAGTGTAGGGTATAGAGTGTAGCGTGTAGAGAGTAGGGAGTAGAGTGTAGAGTGTAGCGTGTAGGGTGTAGAGTGTAGCGAGTAGCGTGTAGTGTGTAGGGTGTAGGGTGTAGAGTGTAGGGTGTAGCGTGTAGGGTGTAGAGTGTAGCGTGTAGGGTGTAGCGTGTAGCGTGCAGGTGTAGAGTGTAGCGTATAGCGTGTAGGGTGTAGGGTGTAGAGTGTAGGGTGTAGCGTGTAGAGTGTAGCGTGTAGCGTGTAAGGTGTAGGGTGTACAGTGTAGGGTGTAGGGTGTAGCGTGTAGAGTGTAGTGTGTGGCGTGCAGGGCGTAGGGTGTAGCGTGTAGGGTGTAGGGTGTAGAGTGTAGGGTGTAGCATGTAGGGTGTAGGGTGTAGGGTGTAGCGTGTAGGGTGTAGAGTGTAGCATGTAGGGTGTACGGTGTAGAGTGTAGGGTATAAGCTGTAGCGTTTAGCGTGTAGAGTGTAGCGTGTAGCGTGTAGCGTGTAGGGTGTAGAGTGTAGGGTGTAGAGTGTAGCGTGTAGCGTGTAGCGTGTAGGGTGTAGGGTGTAGCGTGTAGGGTGTAGCATGTAGCGTGTAGCGTGTAGCGTGTAGCATGCAGAGTAGGGTGTAGAGTGTAGTGTGTAGAGTGTAGAGTGTAGCGTGTAGAGTGTAAAGTGTAGCGTGTAGGGTGTAGCGTGTAGTGTGTAGCGTGTAGCGCGTAGCGTGTAGAGTGTAGGGTATAGAGTGTAGCGTGTAGAGAGTAGGGAGCAGAGTGTAGAGTGTAGCGTGCAGGGTGTAGGGTGTACAGTGTAGGGTGTAGGGTGTAGCGTGTAGCGTGTAGAGTGTAGGGAGTAGGGTGTAGGGTGTAGCGTGTAGGGTGTAGAGTGTAGCGTGTAGCGTGTAGGGTGTAGCGTGTAGCGTGTAGGGTGTAGCGTGTATCATGTACCGTGTAGCGTGTAGCATGTAGTGTAGGGTGTAGGGTGTAGAGTGTAGCATGTAGGGTGTAGGGTGTAGAGTGTAGGGTGTAGCATGTAGGGTGTAGGGTGTAGGGTGTAGCGTGCAGGGTGTAGAGTGTAGCGTGTAGGGTGTACGGTGTAGAGTGTAGGGTATAAGCTGTAGCGTTTAGAGTGTAGAGTGTAGCGTGTAGCGTGTAGCGTGTAGGGTGTAGAGTGTAGGGTGTAGAGTGTAGCGTGTAGCGTGTAGCCTGTAGGGTGTAGGGTGAAGCGTGTAGGGTGTAGCATGTAGCGTGTAGCGTGTAGCATGTAGAGTAGGGTGTAGGGTGTAGAGTGTAGTGTGTAGAGTGTGGAGTGTAGCGTGTAGAGTGTAAAGTGTAGCGTGTAGGGTGTAGCGTGTAGTGTGTAGCGTGTAGCGCGTAGCGTGTAGAGTGTAGGGTATAGAGTGTAGCGTGTAGAGAGTAGGGAGCAGAGTGTAGAGTGTAGCATGTAGGGTGTAGTGTGTACAGTGTAGGGTGTAGGGTGTAGCGTGTAGCGTGTAGAGTGTAGGGAGTAGGGTGTAGGGTGTAGCGTGTAGGGTGTGGAGTGTAGCGTGTAGCGTGTAGGGTGTAGCGTGTAGCGTGTAGCGTGTAGGGTGTAGCGTGTATCATGTACCGTGTAGCGTGTAGCATGTAGAGTAGGGTGTAGGGTGTAGAGTGTAGCGTGTAGCGTGTAGTGTGTAGCGTGTAGAGTGTAAAGTGTAGCGTGTAGTGTGTAGTGTGTAGCGTGTAGCGCGTAGCGTGTAGAGTGTAGGGTATAGAGTGTAGCGTGTAGAGAGTAGGGAGTAGAGTGTAGAGTGTAGCGTGTAGGGTGTAGAGTGTAGCGAGTAGCGTGTAGTGTGTAGGGTGTAGGGTGTAGAGTGTAGGGTGTAGCGTGTAGGGTGTAGAGTGTAGCGTGTAGGGTGTAGCATGTAGGGTGTAGGGTGTCGGGTATAGCGTGTAGGGTGTAGGGTGTAGAGTGTAGGGTGTAGCGTGTATGGTGTAGAGTGTAGCGTGTAGGGTGTAGAGTGTAGCGTGTTGCGTGTAGGGTGTAGAGTGTAGCGTGTAGCGTGTAGAGTGTAGAGTGTAGCGTGTAGCGTGTAGAGTGTAGCGGGTAGGGTGTAGAGTGTAGCGAGTAGCGTGTAGGGTGTAGGGTGTAGAGTGTAGGGTGTAGCGTGTAGGGTGTAGAGTGTAGCGTGTAGGGTGTAGGGTGTAGGGTGTAGAGTGTAGCGTGTAGGGTGTAGCGTGTAGCATGTAGCGTGTAGCGTGTAGCATGTAGAGTGTAGCGTGTAGGGTGTAGAGTGTAGCGTGTAGGGTGTAGCGTGTAGCGTGCAGGGTGTAGAGTGTAGCGTATAGCGTGTAGGGTGTAGAGTGTAGGGTGTAGCATGTAGCGTGTAGAGTGTAGCGTGTAGGGTGTAGGGTGTACAGTGTAGGGTGTAGCGTGTAGGGTGTAGGGTGTAGTGTAGGGTGTAGCGTGTAGGGTGTAGAGTGTAGCGTGTAGGGTGTAGCGTGTAGCGTGTAGCGTGCAGGGTGTAGAGTGTAGCGTATAGCGTGTAGGGTGTAGAGTGTAGGGTGTAGCATGTAGCGTGTAGAGTGTAGCGTGTAGGGTGTAGGGTGTACAGTGTAGGGTGTAGCGTGTAGGGTGTAGGGTGTAGGGTGTCGGGTATAGCGTGTAGGGTGTAGGGTGTAGAGTGTAGGGTGTAGCGTGTATGGTGTAGAGTGTAGCGTGTAGGGTGTAGAGTGTAGCGTGTTGCGTGTAGGGTGTAGAGTGTAGCGTGTAGCGTGTAGAGTGTAGAGTGTAGCGTGTAGCGTGTAGAGTGTAGCGGGTAGGGTGTAGAGTGTAGCGAGTAGCGTGTAGGGTGTAGGGTGTAGAGTGTAGGGTGTAGCGTGTAGGGTGTAGAGTGTAGCGTGTAGGGTGTAGGGTGTAGGGTGTAGAGTGTAGCGTGTAGGGTGTAGCGTGTAGCATGTAGCGTGTAGCGTGTAGCATGTAGAGTGTAGCGTGTAGGGTGTAGAGTGTAGCGTGTAGGGTGTAGCGTGTAGCGTGCAGGGTGTAGAGTGTAGCGTATAGCGTGTAGGGTGTAGAGTGTAGGGTGTAGCATGTAGCGTGTAGAGTGTAGCGTGTAGGGTGTAGGGTGTACAGTGTAGGGTGTAGCGTGTAGCATGTAGGGTGTAGGGTGTAGCGTGTAGCGTGTACCGTGTAGCGTAAAGAGTGCAGCGTGTAGGGTGTAGAGTGTAGCGTGTAGTGTGTAGCGTGTAGGGTGTAGGGTGTAGCGTGTAGGGTGTAGAGTGTAGCGTGTAGGGTGTAGAGTGTAACATGTAGCGTGTAGGGTGTAGGGCGTAGCGTGTAGCGTGTACCATGTAGCGTGTAGAGTGTAGTGTGTAGGGTGTAGAGTGTAGCGTGTAGGGTGTAGAGTGTAGCGTGTAGCGTGTAGCGTGTAGAGTGTAGCGTGTAGGGTGTAGCGTGTAGAGTGTAGTGTGTGGCGTGCAGGGCGTAGGGTGTAGCGTGTAGGGTGTAGAGTGTAGCGTGTAGGGTGTACGGTGTAGAGTGTAGGGTATAAGCTGTAGCGTTTAGCGTGTAGAGTGTAGCGTGTAGCGTGTAGCGTGTAGCGTGTAGGGTGTAGAGTGTAGGGTGTAGAGTGTAGCGTGTAGCGTGTAGCGTGTAGGGTGTAGGGTGTAACGTGTAGGGTGTAGCATGTAGCGTGTAGCGTGTAGCATGTAGAGTAGGGTGTAGGGTGTAGAGTGTAGTGTGTAGAGTGTAGCGTGTAGAGTGTAAAGTGTAGCGTGTAGGGTGTAGCGTGTAGTGTGTAGCGTGTAGCGCGTAGCGTGTAGAGTGTAGGGTATAGAGTGTAGCGTGTAGAGAGTAGGGAGCAGAGTGTAGAGTGTAGCGTGCAGGGTGTAGGGTGTACAGTGTAGGGTGTAGGGTGTAGCGTGTAGCGTGTAGAGTGTAGGGAGTAGGGTGTAGGGTGTAGCGTGTAGGGTGTAGAGTGTAGCGTGTAGCGTGTAGCGTGTAGGGTGTAGCGTGTAGCGTGTAGCGTGTAGCGTGTAGGGTGTAGCGTGTATCATGTACCGTGTAGCGTGTAGCATGTAGAGTAGGGTGTAGGGTGTAGAGTGTAGCATGTAGGGTGTAGGGTGTAGAGTGTAGGGTGTAGCATGTAGGGTGTAGGGTGTAGGGTGTAGGGTGCAGGGTGTAGAGTGTAGCGTGTAGGGTGTACGGTGTAGAGTGTAGGGTATAAGCTGTAGCGTTTAGCGTGTAGAGTGTAGCGTGTAGCGTGTAGCGTGTAGCGTGTAGGGTGTAGAGTTTAGGGTGTAGGGTGTAGCATGTAGCGTGTAGCGAGTAGCATGTAGAGTAGGGTGTAGGGTGTAGAGTGTAGTGTGTAGAGTGTGGAGTGTAGCGTGTAGAGTGTAAAGTGTAGCGTGTAGGGTGTAGCGTGTAGTGTGTAGCGTGTAGCGCGTAGCGTGTAGAGTGTAGGGTATAGAGTGTAGCGTGTAGAGAGTAGGGAGCAGAGTGTAGAGTGTAGCATGTAGGGTGTAGGGTGTACAGTGTAGGGTGTAGGGTGTAGCGTGTAGCGTGTAGAGTGTAGGGAGTAGGGTGTAGGGTGTAGCGTGTAGGGTGTGGAGTGTAGCGTGTAGCGTATAGGATGTAGCGTGTAGCGTGTAGGGTGTAGCGTGTATCATGTACCGTGTAGCGTGTAGCATGTAGAGTAGGGTGTAGGGTGTAGATTGTAGCGTGTAGCGTGTAGCGTGTAGCGTGTAGAGTGTAAAGTGTAGCGTGTAGTGTGTAGTGTGTAGCGTGTAGCGCGTAGCGTGTAGAGGGTAGGGTATAGAGTGTAGCATGTAGAGAGTAGGGAGTAGAGTGTAGAGTGTAGCGTGTAGGGTGTAGAGTGTAGCGAGTAGCGTGTAGTGTGTAGGGTGTAGGGTGTAGAGTGTAGGGTGTAGCGTGTAGGGTGTAGAGTGTAGCGTGTAGGGTGTAGCGTGTAGCGTGCAGGGTGTAGAGTGTAGCGTATAGCGTGTAGGGTGTAGGGTGTAGAGTGTAGGGTGTAGCGTGTAGAGTGTAGCGTGTAGCGTGTAGGGTGTAGGGTGTACAGTGTAGGGTGTAGGGTGTAGCGTGTAGAGTGTAGTGTGTGGCGTGCAGGGCATAGGGTGTAGCGTGTAGGGTGTAGGGTGTAGAGTGTAGGGTGTAGCATGTAGGGTGTAGGGTGTAGGGTGTAGCGTGTAGGGTGTAGAGTGTAGCATGTAGGGTGTACGGTGTAGAGTGTAGGGTATAAGCTGTAGCGTTTAGCGTGTAGAGTGTAGCGTGTAGCGTGTAGCGTGTAGGGTGTAGGGTGTAGAGTGTAGAGTGTAGCGTGTAGGGTGTAGAGTGTAGCGTGTAGAGAGTAGGGTGCAGGGTGTAGAGTGTAGGGTGTAGAGTGTAACGTGTAGCGTGTAGGGTGTAGCGTGTAGGGTGTAGAGTGTAGGGTGTAGCGTGTAGGGTGTAGGGTGTAGAGTGTAGCGTGTAGCGTGTAGCGTGTGTAGGGTGTAGAGTGTAGCGTGTAGCGTGTAGGGTGTAGAGTGTAGGGTGTAGGGTGTAGAGTGTAGCGTGTAGGGTGTAGCGTGTAGGGTTTAGGGTGTAGGGTGTAGAGTGTAGGGTGTTGCGTGTAGGGTGTAGAGTGTAGCGTGTAGCGTGTAGGGTGTAGGGTGTAGAGTGTAGGGTATAAGCTGTAGCGTTTAGCGTGTAGAGTGTAGCGTGTAGCGTGTAGCGTGTAGCGTGTAGGGTGTAGAGTGTAGGGTGTAGAGTGTAGCGTGTAGCGTGTAGCGTGTAGCGTGTAGGGTGTAGGGTGTAGCGTGTAGGGTGTAGCATGTAGCGTGTAGCGTGTAGAGTGTAGCGTGTAGAGTGTAAAGTGTAGCGTGTAGGGTGTAGCGTGTAGTGTGTAGCGTGTAGCGCGTAGCGTGTAGAGTGTAGGGTATAGAGTGTAGCGTGTAGAGAGTAGGGAGCAGAGTGTAGAGTGTAGCGTGCAGGGTGTAGGGTGTACAGTGTAGGGTGTAGGGTGTAGCGTGTAGCGTGTAGAGTGTAGGGAGTAGGGTGTAGGGTGTAGCGTGTAGGGTGTAGATTGTAGCGTGTAGCGTGTAGCGTGTAGGGTGTAGCGTGTAGCGTGTAGGGTGTAGCGTGTATCATGTACCGTGTAGCGTGTAGCATGTAGAGTAGGGTGTAGGGTGTAGAGTGTAGCATGTAGGGTGTAGGGTGTAGAGTGTAGGGTGTAGCATGTAGGGTGTAGGGTGTAGGGTGTAGCGTGCAGGGTGTAGAGTGTAGCGTGTAGGGTGTACGGTGTAGAGTGTAGGGTATAAGCTGTAGCGTTTAGCGTGTAGAGTGTAGCGTGTAGCGTGTAGCGTGTAGGGTGTAGAGTGTAGGGTGTAGAGTGTAGCGTGTAGCGTGTAGCGTGTAGGGTGTAGGGTGAAGCGTGTAGGGTGTAGCATGTAGCGTGTAGCGTGTAGCATGTAGAGTAGGGTGTAGGGTGTAGGGTGTAGAGTGTAGTGTGTAGAGTGTGGAGTGTAGCGTGTAGAGTGTAAAGTGTAGTGTGTAGGGTGTAGCGTGTAGTGTGTAGCGTGTAGCGCGTAGCGTGTAGAGTGTAGGGTATAGAGTGTAGCGTGTAGAGAGTAGGGAGCAGAGTGTAGAGTGTAGCATGTAGGGTGTAGGGTGTACAGTGTAGGGTGTAGGGTGTAGCGTGTAGCGTGTAGAGTGTAGGGAGTAGGGTGTAGGGTGTAGCGTGTAGGGTGTGGAGTGTAGCGTGTAGCGTGTAGGGTGTAGCGTGTAGCGTGTAGGGTGTAGCGTGTATCATGTACCGTGTAGCGTGTAGCATGTAGAGTAGGGTGCAGGGTGTAGAGTGTAGCGTGTAGCGTGTAGTGTGTAGCGTGTAGAGTGTAAAGTGTAGCGTGTAGTGTGTAGTGTGTAGCGTGTAGCGCGTAGCGTGTAGAGTGTAGGGTATAGAGTGTAGCGTGTAGAGAGTAGGGAGTAGAGTGTAGAGTGTAGCGTGTAGGGTGTAGAGTGTAGCGAGTAGCGTGTAGTGTGTAGGGTGTAGGGTGTAGAGTGTAGGGTGTAGCGTGTAGGGTGTAGAGTGTAGCGTGTAGGGTGTAGAGTGTAGCATGTAGGGTGTACGGTGCAGAGTGTAGGGTATAAGCTGTAAGCGTTTAGCGTGTAGAGTGTAGCGTGTAGGGTGTAGAGTGTAGGGTGTAGCGTGTAGGGTGTATCGTGTAGCGTGTAGCGTGTAGGGTGTAGGGTGTAGAGTGTAGGGTGTAGCGTGTAGGGTGTAGCGTGTAGCGTGTAGCGTGTAGCGTGTAGGGTGTAGGGTGTAGAGTGTAGAGTGTAGCGTGTAGGGTGTAGAGTGTAGCGTGTAGAGAGTAGGGTGTAGGGTGCAGAGTGTAGGGTGTAGGGTGTAGAGTGTAACGTGTAGCGTGTAGGGTGTAGCGTGTAGGGTGTAGAGTGTAGGGTGTAGCGTGTAGGGTGTATCGTGTAGCGTGTAGCGTGTAGGGTGTAGGGTGTAGAGTGTAGGGTGTAGCGTGTAGGGTGTAGCGTGTAGCGTGTAGCGTGTAGCGTGTAGGGTTTAGGGTGTAGAGTGTAGGATGTAGCGTGTAGGGTGTAGCGTGTATCGTGTAGCGTGTAGAGTGTAGCGTCTAGCGTGTAGCGTATAGTGTGTAGCGTGTAGCGTGTAGATTGTAGCGTGTAGGGTGTAGGGTGTAGGGTGTAGGGTGTAGCGTGTAGGGTGTAGGGTGTAGGGTGTAGCGTGTAGCGTGTAGCGTGTAGAGTGTATCATGTAGGGTGTAGCAAGTAGCGTGTTCCGTGTAGGGTGTAGCGTGTAGCGTGTAGCGTGTAGAGTGTAGCATGTAGGGTGTAGCAAGTAGCGTGTATTGTGTAGGGTGTAGAGTATAGCGTGTAGCGTGTAGGGTGTCAATTTTTCCTCTGATGAAGACGCTTGAGTAGCGTCGATACGCGTGGGGTTCAGGGCTTCCTTTGTTTTTTTCCCGAGGGACAGGACTTGGGTAACTTATCTTTACAACTGCTATGGAATTACACCTATTTACTTCATGCATGGCCTGGCATTTTTCCAAGCCTTAGGACAATGGATCCTGATTCTTTGTATTTCCACAAGGCGTCTGTATGCATACATTTATCCAAATAACTAGGATTTTGTAGTACTGCAGCATACCTATTTCCCTGATTACCTTTCTATAGGGGTCTGCTTTCATTTGCTTACCAACTGTGCGCACGCATGCTGTGTTGAACAAAATAGGATCCATGATGTATTTCTTCCAGATACTAGGCTGGAGTATATGTTTCCTGTCATAGTACTCAGGGGGTCACAGTTGGCAGTAAACAATAGGCTTCTTATATGTAGATTTGACTAAGATTGGTGTACCCGCATACCTAGCAATTTTTTCTCTCTGGTTATTTCTCCTGTCTCACATATGCTGTAAAGTATTAGCTTCCTTCATTCCCTCGGGTAAAATTACTTATGGCCTATTCAGCCATACTAGTGTTTTAAATGTTTTTAAATGTATGTTTTGCCTGGTTCTGTTTGTGGATTACTATTTTTGTACAATAAAATTGACTATTTAACGTGGATCCCATTGGTTTGCATATCCTTTTCTTTTTGTGTTTAGTGTGTAGTGTGTAGCTTAACCCTACACGCTACACGCTACACTCTACACCCTACACGCTACACCCTACACTCTACACCGTACACTCTACACGCTACACGCTACACTCTACACCCTACACCCTAAACGCTACACGCTACACTCTACACCCTACATGCTACACTCTACACTCTACACGCTACACGCTACACTCTACACCCTACACTCTACACGCTACACGCTACACGCTACACCCTACAATCTACACGCTACACGCTACACTCTACACGCTACACACTACATGCTACACTCTACACTCTACACCCTACACCCTACACGCTACACGCTATACTCTACACCCTACACTCTACACGCTACACGCTACACTCTACACTCTACACTCTACACGCTACACGCTACACTCTACACCCTACACGCAACACGCTACACTCTATACCCTACACGCTACACTCTGCACGCTACACGCTACACCCTACACGCTATACTCTGCACGCTACACTCTACACCATACACGCTACACCCTACACTCTACACCCTACACCCTACACGCTATACCCGACACCCTACACCCTACATGCTTCACCCTAAACGCTACACTCTACACTCTACACCCTACACCCTACACGCTACATGCTACACCCTACACGCTACACTCTACACCCTACACTCTACACGCTACACACAACACGCTACACGCTACACCCTACACGCTACACGCTACACCCTACACGCTACACGTTACACTCTACACCCTACACCCTACACGCTACACGCTACACCCTACACGCTACACGTTACACTCTACACCCTACACGCTACACTCTACACCCTGCACCCTACACGCTACAATCTACACCCTACACCCTACACGCTACACGCTACACGCTACACTCTACACCCTACACGCTACACCCTACACTCTACACCGTACACTACACGCTACACGCTACACTCTACACCCTACACCCTACACGCTACGCGCTACACTCTACACCCTACACGCTACACTCTAAACTCTACATGCTACACGCTACACTCTACACTCTACACGCTACACGCTACACCCTACACCCTACACGCTACACGCTACACTCTACAACCTACACGCTACACGCTACACTCCACACGCAACACGCTACACTCTACACCCTACACTCTACACGCTACACGCTACACTCTACACCCTACACTCTACACGCTACACGCTACACTGTACACCCTACATGCAACACGCTACACTCTACACCCTACACGCTACACTCTACACGCTACACGCTACATGCTACACTCTACACTCTACACCATACACCCTACACGCTACACACTATACTCTACACCCTACACGCTACACTCTACACGCTACACGCTACACGCTACACTCTACACGCTACACTCTACACCCTACATGCAACACGCTACACTCTACACCCTACACCCTACACGCTACACGCTACACCCTACACGCTACACGTTACACTCTACACCCTACACCCTACACACTACACCCTACACGCTACACGTTACACTCTACACCCTACACGCTACACTCTACACCCTGCTCCCTACACGCTACACGCTACACCCTACACGCTACACGCTACACCCTACACACTACACGTTACACTCTACACCCTACACTCTACACCCTACACTCTACACGCTACACTCTACACCCTACACTCTGCACTCTACACCCTACACCCTACACGCTACACTCTACACCCTACACGCTACACTCTACACCCTACACCCTACACGCTACACACTACACGCTACACGCTACACCATACACGCTACACGCTACACCCTACACGCTACATGTTACACTCTACACCCTGCACCCTACACGCTACACGCTACACCCTACACGCTACACGCTACACCCTACACACTACACGTTACACTCTACACCCTACACTCTACACCCTACACTCTACACGCTACACTCTACACCCTACACTCTGCACTCTACACCCTACACCCTACACACTACACGCTACACTCTACACCCTACACGCTACACGCTACACCCTACACCCTACACCCTACACGCTACAATCTACACGCTACACGCTACACCCTATACGCTAGACGCTACACTCTACACGCTACACGATACACGCTACACCCTACACGCTACACCCTACACTCTACACCCTACACCCTACACGCTACACGCTACACCCTACACGCTACACCCTACACTCTACACCCTACACCCTACACGCTACATGCTACACCCTACACGCTACACGTTACACTCTACACCCTACACCCTACACTCTACACCCTACACCCCACACGCTACACGCTACACACTACATGCTACACCCTACACCCTACACCCTACACGCTACACGCTACACCCTACACCCTACACTGTACACCCTACACCCTACACGCTACACTACACTCTGCTCCCTACTCTCTACACGCTACACTCTATACCCTACACTCTACACGCTACGCGCTACACGCTACACACTACACGCTACACCCTACACGCTACACTTTACACTCTACACGCTACAATCCACACTCTACACACTACACTCTACACCCTACACCCTACACCCTACTCTACATGCTACACGCTACACGCTACATGCTACACCCTACACGCTTCACCCTACACGCTACACGCTACACGCTACACTCTACACGCTAAACGCTACAGCTTATACCCTACACTCTACACCGTACACCCTACACGCTACACTCTACACCCTACACGCTACACCCTACACCCTACACCCTACATGCTACACCCTACACTCTACACCCTACACCCTACACGCTACACTCTACACCCTACACCCTACTCTATATGCTACACGCTACACGGTACATGATACACGCTACACCCTACACGCTACACCCTACACGCTACACACTACACGCTACACTCTACACCCTACACGCTACACCCTACACCCTACTCCCTACACTCTACACGCTACACGCTACACCCTACACCCTACACTGTACACCCTACACCCTGCACGCTACACTCTACACTCTGCTCCCTACTCTCTACACGCTACACTCTATACCCTACACTCTACACGCTACGCGCTACACGCTACACACTACACGCTACACCCTACACGCTACACTTTACACTCTACACGCTACACTCTACACTCTACACACTACACTCTACACCCTACACCCTACTCTACATGCTACACGCTACACGCTACATGCTACACCCTACACGCTACACCCTACACCCTACACCCTACACGCTACACGCTACACTCTACACCCTACACGCTACACCCTACACTCTACACCCTACACGCTACACCCTACACTCTACACCCTACACGCTATACGCTACACTCTACACCCTGCACGCTACACGCTACACCCTACACGCTACACTCTACACCCTACACGCTACACCCTACACTCTACACCCTACACGCTACACGCTACACTCTACACCCTACACGCTACACCCTACACTCCACACCCTACACCCTACATGCTACACGCTACACCCTACACGCTACAAATTACACTCTAAACCCTACACTCTACATCCTACACCCTACACTCTACACCCTACACGCTACACTCTACACTCTACACCCTACACCCTACATGCTACACGCTACACGCTACACTCTACACCCTACACGCTACACGCTACACCCTACAAGCTAAACGCTACAAACTACACGCTACATATTACACTCTACACCCTAGCGTGTAGCGTGTAGGGTGTAGAGTGTAGCGTGTAGCATGTAGCGTGTAGGGTGTATGGTGTAGAGTGTAGCATGTAGCGTGTAGGGTGTAGAGTGTAGCGTGTAGGGTGTAGAGTGTAGCTTGTAGCGTGTAGGGTGTAGGGTGTAGAGTGTAGAGTGTAGCATGTAGCATGTAGATTGTAGGGTGTACCGTGTAGGGTGTAGAGTGTAGCATGTAGGGTGTAGGGTGTAGAGTGAAGGGTGTAGCGTGTAGAGTGTAGCGTGTAGCGTGTACGGTGTAGGGTGTAGAGTGTAGGGTGTAGCGTGTAGCGTGTAGCTTGTAGGGTGTAGAGTGTAGCGTGTAGCGTGTAGGCTGTAGCGTGTAGGGTGTAGCATGTATCGTGTAGGGTGTAGAGTGTAGCATGTAGCGTGTAGAGTGTAGGGTGTAGCGTGTAGCGTGTGTAGGGTGTAGGGTGTAGAGTGTAGCGTGTAGCGTGTAGGGTGTAGAGTGTAGGGTGTAGGGTGTAGAGTGTAGCGTATAGCGTGTAGGGTGTAGGATGTAGAGTGTAGCATGTAGGGTGTAGAGTGTAGCGTGTAGAGTGTAGCATGTAGCGTGTAGGGTGTAGAGTGTAGCGTGTAGCGTGTAGGGTGAAGCATGTAGGGTGTAGGGTGTCGGGTATAGCGTGTAGGGTGTAGGGTGTAGAGTGTAGGGTGTAGCGTGTATGGTGTAGAGTGTAGCGTGTAGCGTGTAGAGTGTAGCGTGTAGGGTGTAGGGTGTAGCGTGTAGCATGCAGAGTGTAGCGTGTAGGGTGTAGAGTGTAGCGTGTTGCGTGTAGAGTGTAGCGTGTAGCGTGTAGAGTGTAGAGTGTAGCGTGTAGCGTGTAGAGTGTAGCGGGTATGGTGTAGAGTGTAGCGAGTAGCGTGTAGGGTGTAGGGTGTAGAGTGTAGGGTGTAGCGTGTAGGGTGAAGAGTGTAGCGTGTAGGGGGTAGGGTGTAGGGTGTAGAGTGTAGCGTGTAGGGTGTAGCGTGTAGCATGTAGCGTGTAGCGTGTAGCATGTAGAGTGTAGCGTGTAGGGTGTAGAGTGTAGCGTGTAGGGTGTAGCGTGTAGCGTGTAGCGTGCAGTGTGTAGAGTGTAGCGTATAGCGTGTAGGGTGTAGAGTGTAACATGTAGCGTGTAGGGTGTAGGGCGTAGCGTGTAGCGTGTACCGTGTAGCGTATAGAGTGTAGTGTGTAGGGTGTAGAGTGTAGCGTGTAGGGTGTAGAGTGTAGCGTGTAGCGTGTAGAGTGTAGTGTGTAGGGTGTAGCGTGTAGAGTGTAGTGTGTGGCGTGCAGGGCGTAGGGTGTAGCGTGTAGGGTGTAGGGTGTAGAGTGTAGGGTGTAGCATGTAGGGTGTAGGGTGTAGGGTGTAGCGTGTAGGGTGTAGAGTGTAGCGTGTAGGGTGTACGGTGTAGAGTGTAGGGTATAAGCTGTAGCGTTTAGCGTGTAGAGTGTAGCGTGTAGCGTGTAGCGTGTAGCGTGTAGGGTGTAGAGTGTAGGGTGTAGAGTGTAGCGTGTAGCGTGTAGCGTGTAGCGTGTAGGGTGTAGGGTGTAGCGTGTAGGGTGTAGCATGTAGCGTGTAGCGTGTAGCATGTAGAGTAGGGTGTAGGGTGTGGGGTGTAGAGTGTAGTGTGTAGAGTGTAGAGTGTAGCGTGTAGCGTGTAGAGTGTAAAGTGTAGCGTGTAGGGTGTAGCATGTAGTGTGTAGCGTGTAGCGCGTAGCGTGTAGAGTGTAGGGTATAGAGTGTAGCGTGTAGAGAGTAGGGAGCAGAGTGTAGAGTGTAGCGTGCAGGGTGTAGGGTGTACAGTGTAGGGTGTAGGGTGTAGCGTGTAGCGTGTAGAGTGTAGGGAGTAGGGTGTAGGGTGTAGCGTGTAGGGTGTAGATTGTAGCGTGTAGCGTGTAGCGTGTAGGGTGTAGCGTGTAGCGTGTAGGGTGTAGCGTGTATCATGTACCGTGTAGCGTGTAGCATGTAGAGTAGGGTGTAGAGTGTAGCATGTAGGGTGTAGGGTGTAGAGTGTAGGGTGTAGCATGTAGGGTGTAGGGTGTAGCGTGCAGGGTGTAGAGTGTAGCGTGTAGGGTGTACGGTGTAGAGTGTAGGGTATAAGCTGTAGCGTTTAGCGTGTAGAGTGTAGCGTGTAGCGTGTAGCGTGTAGCGTGTAGAGTGTAGGGTGTAGAGTGTAGCGTGTAGCGTGTAGCGTGTAGGGTGTAGGGTGAAGCGTGTAGGGTGTAGCATGTAGCGTGTAGCGTGTAGCATGTAGAGTAGGGTGTAGGGTGTAGGGTGTAGAGTGTAGTGTGTAGAGTGTGGAGTGTAGCGTGTAGAGTGTAAAGTGTAGTGTGTAGGGTGTAGCGTGTAGTGTGTAGCGTGTAGCGCGTAGCGTGTAGAGTGTAGGGTATAGAGTGTAGCGTGTAGAGAGTAGGGAGCAGAGTGTAGAGTGTAGCATGTAGGGTGTAGGGTGTACAGTGTAGGGTGTAGGGTGTAGCGTGTAGCGTGTAGAGTGTAGGGAGTAGGGTGTAGGGTGTAGCGTGTAGGGTGTGGAGTGTAGCGTGTAGCGTGCAGGGTGTAGCGTGTAGCGTGTAGGGTGTAGCGTGTATCATGTACCGTGTAGCGTGTAGCATGTAGAGTAGGGTGCAGGGTGTAGAGTGTAGCGTGTGGCGTGTAGTGTGTAGCGTGTAGAGTGTAAAGTGTAGCGTGTAGTGTGTAGTGTGTAGCGTGTAGCGCGTAGCGTGTAGAGTGTAGGGTATAGAGTGTAGCGTATAGAGAGTAGGGAGTAGAGTGTAGAGTGTAGCGTGTAGGGTGTAGAGTGTAGCGAGTAGCGTGTAGTGTGTAGGGTGTAGGGTGTAGAGTGTAGGGTGTAGCGTGTAGGGTGTAGAGTGTAGCGTGTAGGGTGTAGAGTGTAGCATGTAGGGTGTACGGTGTAGAGTGTAGGGTATAAGCTGTAGCGTTTAGCGTGTAGAGTGTAGCGTGTAGCGTGTAGGGTGTAGCGTGTAGGGTGTAGAGTGTAGGGTGTAGCGTGTAGGGTGTATCGTGTAGCGTGTAGCGTGTAGGGTGTAGGGTGTAGAGTGTAGGGTGTAGCGTGTAGGGTGTAGCGTGTAGCGTGTAGCGTGTAGCGTGTAGGGTGTAGGGTGTAGAGTGTAGGATGTAGCGTGTAGGGTGTAGCGTGTATCGTGTAGCGTGTAGAGTGTAGCGTCTAGCGTGTAGCGTATAGTGTGTAGCGTGTAGCGTGTAGATTGTAGCGTGTAGGGTGTAGGGTGTAGGGTGTAGCGTGTAGCGTGTAGGGTGTAGGGTGTAGCGTGTAGCGTGTAGCGTGTAGAGTGTAGCATGTAGGGTGTAGCAAGTAGCGTGTACCGTGTAGGGTGTAGCGTGTAGCGTGTAGCGTGTAGAGTGTAGCATGTAGGGTGTAGCAAGTAGCGTGTATTGTGTAGGGTGTAGAGTGTAGCGTGTAGCGTGTAGGGTGTCAATTTTTCCTCTGATGAAGACGCTTGAGTAGCGTCGATACGCGTGGGGTTCAGGGCTTCCTTTGTTTTTTTCCCGAGGGACAGGACTTGGGTAACTTATCTTTACAACTGCTATGGAATTACACCTATTTACTTCATGCATGGCCTGGCATTTTTCCAAGCCTTAGGACAATGGATCCTGATTCTTTGTATTTCATTTCAATTAGATTTTTATTGAGTTTAAACAAAGAAAACGAATAACAAAACATAACTGTATCTGTATAACTGTAGTAAATATTCTATAGCAGGTACAAGTGTACAATCAGGAAAAGAAACCGTCAAATTGCTTTTTTAATTGTGACCATTTACCCCATCTGGCATGAAAACGATCTTTGGATAGAAGATTAGTATAATAAATTTCCTCATATACAAAATGTCTATCGATCAACAATATCAAATGTTTCACGTTGGGCGGGCGAATGTTATTCCACTCTTTCACAATCAAATAGCTTGCGGACATTAGAACATGAGCTGCTAGAAATCTGTCCATTTTGAATTGATGTAGATTAATAAGCAATAAGGCCATATCAGGGCATGGCAATATAGTTTCCCCAGTCAGAAGTGAAATTATTAAGAAAATCTCAGACCAGAAATTTTTCAGAAGGGGACAGGACCAGAAAACATGTAGCAAATCTGCTGACTGACCACATTTCCTCCAACACATCCCATCATGACCCTTAATAAAATGTTTAAGTCTATTGGGAGTTAAATAATATCTCTGAATTAGTTTATAATGGGTTTCCAGGGTATTCGAGCATCTGGAGGCTTTCGTAGCTAATTTGAATGATTGTGTCCATTGAGATGGTGAAATTGTTTTATTTAATCTTTGTGCCCATTTCTCAAAGGAACCCGAGCTGCTAAAAGTATATTTGTCAGTCAATATATTATAGAAGGACCTCAGACAGCTCTTGTTTTTTAGAGGTGGGATTTTGAAAAAATTAATGGCAGTTTGATTAAGTAATATTTTTTTGGGAGTGTTTAGTTCTAATCTTTTATACTCTTCTTTAAGCAAATAATAATTCATAAATTCACAACTCTCAATCTTAAATTTATCTTTCAGTATTTGAAAGGGAACAAATTTATTAGCTTCCAGCATATCATGGATATACTTAATCCCTAGTGTCGACCACTTTTCAAAACGAAATCTAAGTGTGGGCCTAACCGGGAGCAAGTATGAAATGGGGAGTGGGTAGACAGGATGAGGAGGTCTGTTGGATTTATGAGCTTGAAAATGTATCCAGCTTTGAACTGCCGCCTTGATGATGGGATTATGAATACTCTCAACTTTCTGATGCTTTATAAAGAATCTATATAGATATAAAAGGGGTTCCTGGTTGGGCATGGAGGTTAATTCCATTTTGGGCCATTCCAAATTTTCAGTATTCCTGAACCATAATTTGGTTTGGTCAAGGATACTGGAGTGGTAATATGCGCTTATATCCGGAAGAGCAATTCCCCCGTTCTCTTTAGAACGAATCAAAATTTGTTTTTTTATCCTCGATTTCCCCTTAGGCCATATAAATCTGTTCATTTGTTTAATCAAATTTTGTAAAATAAGATTGGGAAGTGGTAGGGGGACATTCCTAAAGAAATATAGAATTTTAGGAAGGAGAAGCATTTTATACAAGGTAATTTTTCCAAGCCATGAGGAAGGGGATTTTGAAATGGTTTTAATAGTTTGTTCTATTTCGTTATAAACGTGATCAGCGTTGATCTTGTATAGATTGTGTATATCATTCGTCAATAAAATGCCCAGGTAAGGGGTTTGGGTACGGTTCCATATGAAAGGGTAGGAACTGTGTAGTATCTGTTTCGTTTGAGTTGATAAATAGAGAGATAGTACAATAGTTTTGGAATGGTTCAATTTATAGAGAGAAACTCTACCAAAGTCCTTTATAATTTCCCAAGCGTATTTGATTGAGCTAATTGGGTTTGACAAGGTTAGGATAATATCATCCGCATATAATCCAATTTTATGATCTATGTTGCCTGAGGATATACCTTTAATCTCTTCAGAGTCCCTGATGTACTGAGCTAACGGTTCAAGACTAAGGATAAAAATCAGAGGGGAAAGTGGGCATCCCTGCCTCGTGCCGTTAGAGATCGGGAACTGTTCTGACATTATGTTGTTAACAAATACAGCGGCTGAAGGGGCAGAGTATAATGTTTGTATGCTATTGATTAGGTTTGGACTAAAATTTAATTTCTTGAGTACCGCAAATGCAAAGTCCCAGCTCAAACGATCAAACGCTTTTTCAGCGTCTAAAGTGATGAATAAACTGGGAATCTGCCTACGGTTACATAGAGAAAGAAGATTCAACACCCGTCTAGTGCTATCGTATGTTTGTCTTTGTTTGACAAAACCTACCTGATCAGGGTGAACAACATCTGGAATAATGTGTTGTAGTCTATTTGCTATGATTTTTGCATATGCTTTAATGTCGGTATTTAGTAGTGAAATTGGTCTAAAATTTTCAATTTTTGTTGTATCTTTATTGGGTTTAGGAATGACTACTATTGTGGCTTTGAGCATTTCATTGTCACATTTTCCATTCACTCTGATAAAATTGAGTGTCTGGGTAAGGTGGGGGATAAGCAATTTTTGAAACTGTTTGTAGTACTCACTCGTGAAACCGTCTGGACCCGGTGCTTTGTTAATTTTAAAGGCATTAATAACATTCATAACCTCTTTCTCGCTAAAGGGCATATCAAGTGTTTCTCTTTGCTCTGGCGTAAGGCTCCCCAGTTTTATTTTCTCTAGAAATAAATCAATTTGGTCTTGGGAGGGAGGTGAGACATCTATATTATCTTTCAGGTTATATAGTTTAAAGTAATAATCCCTGAAAGCCTTTGCGATGTCCTTTGGTTTTAGAACATCGCCAGAAGCCAATGATATTCTATCAACCACCTTTCTCATCTTTATAGGTTTGAATTTGTTGGCCATCAGCCTAGTTGGTCTATTATTGTCCGTATAGTATCCAGCCCCAAAAAAAGTGGCTTTTTTATCATACTGAGCAATTAATAGATTCCTAAGATCTAGCCTACAAATATGCAATTCTTTGTGTTTATCAAAACTACTATCATTTTGAGCAGAGGCTTCCAGGATTTTAATTTTTTCTATTAGTTCTTTCTGTCTAAACTCTCTTATTTTTTTTTGTTTAGCTCCAAGCTGAATTAATGTTCCCCTAATCACACACTTGTGGGCTTGCCATAATATCTCTGGGTTGATTTCTTGTGTAGAGTTTTCAACAAAATAGTGGGAGATGGTTTGTTCTATTAATTTGGAATTTTCCTGTGTACTGGTTATGAATTTACTGTATTTCCAATTGTATGATTTATTTTCTCTATCTGTATTTTTAAGTCTAAGGAGGATAGGTGCATGGTCTGACCAAGTGATTGGGCCCGTGACAAATTTTTCATATAGATCTAAAACTGAAAGACTTGTGAAAATATGGTCAATCCTAGTGAAGGATTTATTATATGGACAATATCTTGTGAATTCTTTTGAATTAGTATTCAGCACTCTACAGCTGTCTTGTAATCCAGATTGTCTTAGCCAGTAAGATAAATTTTGTTTTTTATAATAGGTCAGCGGGTGGGAGCAATCCAAATGGGGATCAACAATATGATTAAAATCCCCGCCCCATACAACATGACCCTCACTGAAGTCCTCCAGTTTTTTTTTGAATCTATTAAGAAAGCGAATTTGACTTGAATTAGGGGCATGTATGTTAGCAATGGTGAAACTAACATCTCCCAATTTTCCCTTAATAGTGATTTGTCTACCTTCCTCGTCCTTCATTGTGTCTATTATTTTAAAAGGTAAATCCTTGTGAATGGCTATCGCAACCCCCGCTTTTTTCTTTTCACTGTTTGAAAAGAATATTTGCGAGAAATATTTATTTCGGAGTCTATGGTTATCAGATTCTAATAAATGAGTTTCCTGAAGCAGGACTATATCAGCTTTAAGTCTACGCATATCTTTCCAAAGAGTAAATCTCTTGTAGGGGTTGTTCAAACCATTCACGTTATAGGACACAATATTTAAAGACATAGTATTGGTGTTTGTAGATTATGTAGTGATGTCTGTATTTACAATTAGAATTGTCCACAGAGAAGGAGATTAATAAGACCAGCAAACCCTGTAGAAACAAAAGAGGCAACCTACACAGAACCTGTATCCCCAACATGACGATGATGATGAACCCTTCCAGATCAGATGAAAGTGAAAGCAAACGACGGTCTCCGCTTAGTAGAGATGCACACAGACCTGCATACAGATAAAAGATAAAAATAACATAATTGCAACCAGCAAAAAAGTGGGTTATAAAACCAACAGTTGATGCACACCGAAGTGTGTGTGTAAATGAGTAAGTACTCATTCAAAGTTTAGGGGGTGAAATTAAGGGCCAAGTGAGTGGGGCCAGCCTAACACAGTTCAAAAACTTTATCTGTTTTTCTTCGTGATCCACGAGGGCTTGACATGTCTTGGAAGATGATCAGAAACTCCGCTGTCTTTGCGTCCAGAACTTGATCTCTCCATGGGTGGCAGGCCTAGATCATGAATAAATTTGTCAGAGTTATTTAAGTCAGTTAGCGCAAAAATGACATCTTCCTTAATCACGATCAATTTGGTTGGAAAACCCCATTTATACAGTATCTTGTTATTCCTAAGATGGTCCGTGACAGGAATATATTCTCTCCGTTTTTGTAATGTGGCTCTTGAAAAGTCTGCGAAAATTTTAATCTTGTTGTAGGGGGTTTGTAAATTTGGCAGTTGCTTGCTTTTCCTGAGAATTTCCTCTTTAATTTGAAAATAGTGGAAACAGGCTATGACGTCCCTGGGAGCTGTAGTTGGTGCGTATTTGGATTTAGGTAATCTGTGAATGCGCTCCAGTGTTAGATCACCCCTAGAAGCTCTAGGAAGAACTGAGTGAAGCATTTTTTGGATGTATTCTGTAAGATCACGATCTTTGATTGACTCAGGTATCCCTCTAAATTTTAAGTTACTACGCCTGCTCCTATCTTCTTGTTCAATCTGTTTTGATTTTATTTGGGCCACCTCGTCTTCCAGGTTATAATGTGCGTCTATCAATTTATTATGGGACTCCACCAATTCTCCCATTTTCCGTTCAAGGTGGTCCACACGCTGTCCAAGACCATCTATATCTTTGCGGAGGGATAGATTATGAGATTCTAATTGTGACTGGAAAGATTGAGCCAAGAGAAGAATAATGTTCTTAATAAAGATTTCTGAGGCGTTTTTGGTGGAAGCCTGATTCTTTGTATTTCCACAAGGCGTCTGTATGCATACATTTATCCAAATAACTAGGATTTTGTAGTACTGCAGCATATCTATTTCCCTGATTACCTTTCTATAGGGGTCTGCTTTCATTTGCTTACCAACTGTGCGCACGCATGCTGTGTTGAACAAAATAGGATCCATGATGTATTTCTTCCAGATACTAGGCTGGAGTATATGTTTCCTGTCATAGTACTCAGGGGGTCACAGTTGGCAGTAAACAATAGGCTTCTTATATGTAGATTTGACTTAGGGTACCTTCACACTGGTCGATTCTGCTACGATTACGACGCATTTGCGTCATATTCGACATCGCAGTACGAGCTCGTAGCCAGCGGTCACACTCTACGATGTTAACGCTTTTTCTGACGTAGTTGCGATGTGAACGTCACGCATCGCAATCGTACGCTACCCTTCACACCGCCATAGTCCTACGACTCCGAGCGTGACGTATTACCAGCATGGGCGTGCTAAAACGTCACGCCCAATCAGGAGACAAGTATGCGGAAGCCCAACCCACGTAGTCGCATTACGAGCTCGTATGACCGCCGTCACATACTACGATTTCGACCGCCACAGCGGGACATTTACGACGAAAGAAAGTTCTGCTCTTTCTTTCACATCGTACGATGCTGGGCTGCGTCGCAAATCGTAACGCCATGTCACACTTTGCAACCTCGGAACGAGGACGGATAAACGTCACAAATCGAACGCTCGTTCAGACTTTGATTGCACAGTGTGAAGGGGCCCTAAGATTGGTGTACCCGCATACCTAGCAATTTTTTCTCTCTGGTTATTTCTCCTGTCTCACATATGCTGTAAAGTATTAGCTTCCTTCATTCCCTCGGGTAAAATTACTTATGGCCTATTCAGCCATACTAGTGTTTTAAATGTTTTTAAATGCATGTTTTGCCTGGTTCTGTTTGTGGATTACTGTTTTTGTACAATAACATTGACTATTTAACGTGGATCCCATTGGTTTGCATATCCTTTTCTTTTTGTGTTTAGTGTGTAGTGTGTAGCTTAACCCTACACGCTACACGCTACACGCTACACTCTACACCCTACACGCTACACCCTACACTCTACACCGTACACTCTACACGCTACACGCTACACTCTACACCCTACACCCTAAACGCTACACGCTACACTCTACACCCTACACGCTACACTCTACACTCTACACGCTACACGCTACACTCTACACCCTACACTCTACACGCTACACGCTACACGCTACACCCTACAATCTACACGCTACACGCTACACTCTACACGCTACACACTACATGCTACACTCTACACTCTACACCCTACACCCTACACGCTACACGCTATACTCTACACCCTACACTCTACACGCTACACGCTACACTCTACACTCTACACTCTACACGCTACACGCTACACTCTACACCCTACACGCTATACCCGACACCCTACACCCTACATGCTTCACCCTAAACGCTACACTCTACACTCTACACCCTACACCCTACACGCTACATGCTACACCCTACACGCTACACTCTACACCCTACACTCTACACGCTACACACAACACGCTACACGCTACACCCTACACGCTACACGCTACACCCTACACGCTACACGTTACACTCTACACCCTACACCCTACACGCTACACGCTACACCCTACACGCTACACGTTACACTCTACACCCTACACGCTACACTCTACACCCTGCACCCTACACGCTACAATCTACACCCTACACCCTACACGCTACACGCTACACGCTACACGCTACACTCTACACCCTACACGCTACACCCTACACTCTACACCGTACACTACACGCTACACGCTACACTCTACACCCTACACCCTACACGCTACGCGCTACACTCTACACCCTACACGCTACACTCTAAACTCTACATGCTACACGCTACACTCTACACTCTACACGCTACACGCTACACCCTACACCCTACACGCTACACGCTACACTCTACAACCTACACGCTACACGCTACACTCCACACGCAACACGCTACACTCTACACCCTACACTCTACACGCTACACGCTACACTCTACACCCTACACTCTACACGCTACACGCTACACTGTACACCCTACATGCAACACGCTACACTCTACACCCTACACGCTACACTCTACACGCTACACGCTACATGCTACACTCTACACTCTACACCATACACCCTACACGCTACACACTATACTCTACACCCTACACGCTACACTCTACACGCTACACGCTACACTCTACATGCTACACTCTACACCCTACATGCAACACGCTACACTCTACACCCTACACCCTACACGCTACACGCTACACCCTACACGCTACACGTTACACTCTACACCCTACACCCTACACACTACACCCTACACGCTACACGTTACACTCTACACCCTACACGCTACACTCTACACCCTGCTCCCTACACGCTACACGCTACACCCTACACGCTACACGCTACACCCTACACACTACACGTTACACTCTACACCCTACACTCTACACCCTACACTCTACACGCTACACTCTACACCCTACACTCTGCACTCTACACCCTACACCCTACACGCTACACTCTACACCCTACACGCTACACTCTACACCCTACACCCTACACGCTACACACTACACGCTACACGCTACACCATACACGCTACACGCTACACCCTACACGCTACATGTTACACTCTACACCCTGCACCCTACACGCTACACGCTACACCCTACACGCTACACGCTACACCCTACACACTACACGTTACACTCTACACCCTACACTCTACACCCTACACTCTACACGCTACACTCTACACCCTACACTCTGCACTCTACACCCTACACCCTACACACTACACGCTACACTCTACACCCTACACGCTACACGCTACACCCTACACCCTACACCCTACACGCTACAATCTACACGCTACACGCTACACCCTATACGCTAGACGCTACACTCTACACGCTACACGATACACGCTACACCCTACACGCTACACCCTACACTCTACACCCTACACCCTACACGCTACACGCTACACCCTACACGCTACACCCTACACTCTACACCCTACACCCTACACGCTACATGCTACACCCTACACGCTACACGTTACACTCTACACCCTACACCCTACACTCTACACCCTACACCCTACACGCTACACGCTACACACTACATGCTACACCCTACACCCTACACCCTACACGCTACACGCTACACCCTACACCCTACACTGTACACCCTACACCCTACACGCTACACTACACTCTGCTCCCTACTCTCTACACGCTACACTCTATACCCTACACTCTACACGCTACGCGCTACACGCTACACACTACACGCTACACCCTACACGCTACACTTTACACTCTACACGCTACAATCCACACTCTACACACTACACTCTACACCCTACACCCTACACCCTACTCTACATGCTACACGCTACACGCTACATGCTACACCCTACACGCTTCACCCTACACGCTACACGCTACACGCTACACTCTACACGCTAAACGCTACAGCTTATACCCTACACTCTACACCGTACACCCTACACGCTACACTCTACACCCTACACGCTACACCCTACACCCTACACCCTACATGCTACACCCTACACTCTACACCCTACACCCTACACGCTACACTCTACACCCTACACCCTACTCTATATGCTACACGCTACACGGTACATGATACACGCTACACCCTACACGCTACACCCTACACGCTACACACTACACGCTACACTCTACACCCTACACGCTACACCCTACACCCTACTCCCTACACTCTACACGCTACACGCTACACCCTACACCCTACACTGTACACCCTACACCCTGCACGCTACACTCTACACTCTGCTCCCTACTCTCTACACGCTACACTCTATACCCTACACTCTACACGCTACGCGCTACACGCTACACACTACACGCTACACCCTACACGCTACACTTTACACTCTACACGCTACACTCTACACTCTACACACTACACTCTACACCCTACACCCTACTCTACATGCTACACGCTACACGCTACATGCTACACCCTACACGCTACACCCTACACCCTACACCCTACACGCTACACGCTACACTCTACACCCTACACGCTACACCCTACACTCTACACCCTACACGCTACACCCTACACTCTACACCCTACACGCTATACGCTACACTCTACACCCTGCACGCTACACGCTACACCCTACACGCTACACTCTACACCCTACACGCTACACCCTACACTCTACACCCTACACGCTACACGCTACACTCTACACCCTACACGCTACACCCTACACTCCACACCCTACACCCTACATGCTACACGCTACACCCTACACGCTACAAATTACACTCTAAACCCTACACTCTACATCCTACACCCTACACTCTACACCCTACACGCTACACTCTACACTCTACACCCTACACCCTACATGCTACACGCTACACGCTACACTCTACACCCTACACGCTACACGCTACACCCTACAAGCTAAACGCTACAAACTACACGCTACATATTACACTCTACACCCTAGCGTGTAGCGTGTAGGGTGTAGAGTGTAGCGTGTAGCATGTAGCGTGTAGGGTGTATGGTGTAGAGTGTAGCATGTAGCGTGTAGGGTGTAGAGTGTAGCGTGTAGGGTGTAGAGTGTAGCTTGTAGCGTGTAGGGTGTAGGGTGTAGAGTGTAGAGTGTAGCATGTAGCATGTAGATTGTAGGGTGTACCGTGTAGGGTGTAGAGTGTAGCATGTAGGGTGTAGGGTGTAGAGTGAAGGGTGTAGCGTGTAGAGTGTAGCGTGTAGCGTGTACGGTGTAGGGTGTAGAGTGTAGGGTGTAGCGTGTAGCGTGTAGCTTGTAGGGTGTAGAGTGTAGCGTGTAGCGTGTAGGCTGTAGCGTGTAGGGTGTAGCATGTATCGTGTAGGGTGTAGAGTGTAGCATGTAGCGTGTAGAGTGTAGGGTGTAGCGTGTAGCGTGTGTAGGGTGTAGGGTGTAGAGTGTAGCGTGTAGCGTGTAGGGTGTAGAGTGTAGGGTGTAGGGTGTAGAGTGTAGCGTATAGCGTGTAGGGTGTAGGATGTAGAGTGTAGCATGTAGGGTGTAGCGTGTAGCGTGTAGCGTGCAGTGTGTAGAGTGTAGCGTATAGCGTGTAGGGTGTAGAGTGTAACATGTAGCGTGTAGGGTGTAGGGCGTAGCGTGTAGCGTGTACCGTGTAGCGTATAGAGTGTAGTGTGTAGGGTGTAGAGTGTAGCGTGTAGGGTGTAGAGTGTAGCGTGTAGCGTGTAGCGTGTAGCGTGTAGAGTGTAGTGTGTAGGGTGTAGCGTGTAGAGTGTAGTGTGTGGCGTGCAGGGCGTAGGGTGTAGCGTGTAGGGTGTAGGGTGTAGAGTGTAGGGTGTAGCATGTAGGGTGTAGGGTGTAGGGTGTAGCGTGTAGGGTGTAGAGTGTAGCGTGTAGGGTGTACGGTGTAGAGTGTAGGGTATAAGCTGTAGCGTTTAGCGTGTAGAGTGTAGCGTGTAGCGTGTAGCGTGTAGGGTGTAGAGTGTAGGGTGTAGAGTGTAGCGTGTAGCGTGTAGCGTGTAGGGTGTAGGGTGTAGCGTGTAGGGTGTAGCATGTAGCGTGTAGCGTGTAGCATGTAGAGTAGGGTGTAGGGTGTGGGGTGTAGAGTGTAGTGTGTAGAGTGTAGAGTGTAGCGTGTAGCGTGTAGAGTGTAAAGTGTAGCGTGTAGGGTGTAGCATGTAGTGTGTAGCGTGTAGCGCGTAGCGTGTAGAGTGTAGGGTATAGAGTGTAGCGTGTAGAGAGTAGGGAGCAGAGTGTAGAGTGTAGCGTGCAGGGTGTAGGGTGTACAGTGTAGGGTGTAGGGTGTAGCGTGTAGCGTGTAGAGTGTAGGGAGTAGGGTGTAGGGTGTAGCGTGTAGGGTGTAGATTGTAGCGTGTAGCGTGTAGCGTGTAGGGTGTAGCGTGTAGCGTGTAGGGTGTAGCGTGTATCATGTACCGTGTAGCGTGTAGCATGTAGAGTAGGGTGTAGAGTGTAGCATGTAGGGTGTAGGGTGTAGAGTGTAGGGTGTAGCATGTAGGGTGTAGGGTGTAGCGTGCAGGGTGTAGAGTGTAGCGTGTAGGGTGTACGGTGTAGAGTGTAGGGTATAAGCTGTAGCGTTTAGCGTGTAGAGTGTAGCGTGTAGCGTGTAGCGTGTAGCGTGTAGAGTGTAGGGTGTAGAGTGTAGCGTGTAGCGTGTAGCGTGTAGGGTGTAGGGTGAAGCGTGTAGGGTGTAGCATGTAGCGTGTAGCGTGTAGCATGTAGAGTAGGGTGTAGGGTGTAGGGTGTAGAGTGTAGTGTGTAGAGTGTGGAGTGTAGCGTGTAGAGTGTAAAGTGTAGTGTGTAGGGTGTAGCGTGTAGTGTGTAGCGTGTAGCGCGTAGCGTGTAGAGTGTAGGGTATAGAGTGTAGCGTGTAGAGAGTAGGGAGCAGAGTGTAGAGTGTAGCATGTAGGGTGTAGGGTGTACAGTGTAGGGTGTAGGGTGTAGCGTGTAGCGTGTAGAGTGTAGGGAGTAGGGTGTAGGGTGTAGCGTGTAGGGTGTGGAGTGTAGCGTGTAGCGTGCAGGGTGTAGCGTGTAGCGTGTAGGGTGTAGCGTGTATCATGTACCGTGTAGCGTGTAGCATGTAGAGTAGGGTGCAGGGTGTAGAGTGTAGCGTGTGGCGTGTAGTGTGTAGCGTGTAGAGTGTAAAGTGTAGCGTGTAGTGTGTAGTGTGTAGCGTGTAGCGCGTAGCGTGTAGAGTGTAGGGTATAGAGTGTAGCGTATAGAGAGTAGGGAGTAGAGTGTAGAGTGTAGCGTGTAGGGTGTAGAGTGTAGCGAGTAGCGTGTAGTGTGTAGGGTGTAGGGTGTAGAGTGTAGGGTGTAGCGTGTAGGGTGTAGAGTGTAGCGTGTAGGGTGTAGAGTGTAGCATGTAGGGTGTACGGTGTAGAGTGTAGGGTATAAGCTGTAGCGTTTAGCGTGTAGAGTGTAGCGTGTAGCGTGTAGGGTGTAGCGTGTAGGGTGTAGAGTGTAGGGTGTAGCGTGTAGGGTGTATCGTGTAGCGTGTAGCGTGTAGGGTGTAGGGTGTAGAGTGTAGGGTGTAGCGTGTAGGGTGTAGCGTGTAGCGTGTAGCGTGTAGCGTGTAGGGTGTAGGGTGTAGAGTGTAGGATGTAGCGTGTAGGGTGTAGCGTGTATCGTGTAGCGTGTAGAGTGTAGCGTCTAGCGTGTAGCGTATAGTGTGTAGCGTGTAGCGTGTAGATTGTAGCGTGTAGGGTGTAGGGTGTAGGGTGTAGCGTGTAGCGTGTAGGGTGTAGGGTGTAGCGTGTAGCGTGTAGCGTGTAGAGTGTAGCATGTAGGGTGTAGCAAGTAGCGTGTACCGTGTAGGGTGTAGCGTGTAGCGTGTAGCGTGTAGAGTGTAGCATGTAGGGTGTAGCAAGTAGCGTGTATTGTGTAGGGTGTAGAGTGTAGCGTGTAGCGTGTAGGGTGTCAATTTTTCCTCTGATGAAGACGCTTGAGTAGCGTCGATACGCGTGGGGTTCAGGGCTTCCTTTGTTTTTTTCCCGAGGGACAGGACTTGGGTAACTTATCTTTACAACTGCTATGGAATTACACCTATTTACTTCATGCATGGCCTGGCATTTTTCCAAGCCTTAGGACAATGGATCCTGATTCTTTGTATTTCATTTCAATTAGATTTTTATTGAGTTTAAACAAAGAAAACGAATAACAAAACATAACTGTATCTGTATAACTGTAGTAAATATTCTATAGCAGGTACAAGTGTACAATCAGGAAAAGAAACCGTCAAATTGCTTTTTTAATTGTGACCATTTACCCCATCTGGCATGAAAACGATCTTTGGATAGAAGATTAGTATAATAAATTTCCTCATATACAAAATGTCTATCGATCAACAATATCAAATGTTTCACGTTGGGCGGGCGAATGTTATTCCACTCTTTCACAATCAAATAGCTTGCGGACATTAGAACATGAGCTGCTAGAAATCTGTCCATTTTGAATTGATGTAGATTAATAAGCAATAAGGCCATATCAGGGCATGGCAATATAGTTTCCCCAGTCAGAAGTGAAATTATTAAGAAAATCTCAGACCAGAAATTTTTCAGAAGGGGACAGGACCAGAAAACATGTAGCAAATCTGCTGACTGACCACATTTCCTCCAACACATCCCATCATGACCCTTAATAAAATGTTTAAGTCTATTGGGAGTTAAATAATATCTCTGAATTAGTTTATAATGGGTTTCCAGGGTATTCGAGCATCTGGAGGCTTTCGTAGCTAATTTGAATGATTGTGTCCATTGAGATGGTGAAATTGTTTTATTTAATCTTTGTGCCCATTTCTCAAAGGAACCCGAGCTGCTAAAAGTATATTTGTCAGTCAATATATTATAGAAGGACCTCAGACAGCTCTTGTTTTTTAGAGGTGGGATTTTGAAAAAATTAATGGCAGTTTGATTAAGTAATATTTTTTTGGGAGTGTTTAGTTCTAATCTTTTATACTCTTCTTTAAGCAAATAATAATTCATAAATTCACAACTCTCAATCTTAAATTTATCTTTCAGTATTTGAAAGGGAACAAATTTATTAGCTTCCAGCATATCATGGATATACTTAATCCCTAGTGTCGACCACTTTTCAAAACGAAATCTAAGTGTGGGCCTAACCGGGAGCAAGTATGAAATGGGGAGTGGGTAGACAGGATGAGGAGGTCTGTTGGATTTATGAGCTTGAAAATGTATCCAGCTTTGAACTGCCGCCTTGATGATGGGATTATGAATACTCTCAACTTTCTGATGCTTTATAAAGAATCTATATAGATATAAAAGGGGTTCCTGGTTGGGCATGGAGGTTAATTCCATTTTGGGCCATTCCAAATTTTCAGTATTCCTGAACCATAATTTGGTTTGGTCAAGGATACTGGAGTGGTAATATGCGCTTATATCCGGAAGAGCAATTCCCCCGTTCTCTTTAGAACGAATCAAAATTTGTTTTTTTATCCTCGATTTCCCCTTAGGCCATATAAATCTGTTCATTTGTTTAATCAAATTTTGTAAAATAAGATTGGGAAGTGGTAGGGGGACATTCCTAAAGAAATATAGAATTTTAGGAAGGAGAAGCATTTTATACAAGGTAATTTTTCCAAGCCATGAGGAAGGGGATTTTGAAATGGTTTTAATAGTTTGTTCTATTTCGTTATAAACGTGATCAGCGTTGATCTTGTATAGATTGTGTATATCATTCGTCAATAAAATGCCCAGGTAAGGGGTTTGGGTACGGTTCCATATGAAAGGGTAGGAACTGTGTAGTATCTGTTTCGTTTGAGTTGATAAATAGAGAGATAGTACAATAGTTTTGGAATGGTTCAATTTATAGAGAGAAACTCTACCAAAGTCCTTTATAATTTCCCAAGCGTATTTGATTGAGCTAATTGGGTTTGACAAGGTTAGGATAATATCATCCGCATATAATCCAATTTTATGATCTATGTTGCCTGAGGATATACCTTTAATCTCTTCAGAGTCCCTGATGTACTGAGCTAACGGTTCAAGACTAAGGATAAAAATCAGAGGGGAAAGTGGGCATCCCTGCCTCGTGCCGTTAGAGATCGGGAACTGTTCTGACATTATGTTGTTAACAAATACAGCGGCTGAAGGGGCAGAGTATAATGTTTGTATGCTATTGATTAGGTTTGGACTAAAATTTAATTTCTTGAGTACCGCAAATGCAAAGTCCCAGCTCAAACGATCAAACGCTTTTTCAGCGTCTAAAGTGATGAATAAACTGGGAATCTGCCTACGGTTACATAGAGAAAGAAGATTCAACACCCGTCTAGTGCTATCGTATGTTTGTCTTTGTTTGACAAAACCTACCTGATCAGGGTGAACAACATCTGGAATAATGTGTTGTAGTCTATTTGCTATGATTTTTGCATATGCTTTAATGTCGGTATTTAGTAGTGAAATTGGTCTAAAATTTTCAATTTTTGTTGTATCTTTATTGGGTTTAGGAATGACTACTATTGTGGCTTTGAGCATTTCATTGTCACATTTTCCATTCACTCTGATAAAATTGAGTGTCTGGGTAAGGTGGGGGATAAGCAATTTTTGAAACTGTTTGTAGTACTCACTCGTGAAACCGTCTGGACCCGGTGCTTTGTTAATTTTAAAGGCATTAATAACATTCATAACCTCTTTCTCGCTAAAGGGCATATCAAGTGTTTCTCTTTGCTCTGGCGTAAGGCTCCCCAGTTTTATTTTCTCTAGAAATAAATCAATTTGGTCTTGGGAGGGAGGTGAGACATCTATATTATCTTTCAGGTTATATAGTTTAAAGTAATAATCCCTGAAAGCCTTTGCGATGTCCTTTGGTTTTAGAACATCGCCAGAAGCCAATGATATTCTATCAACCACCTTTCTCATCTTTATAGGTTTGAATTTGTTGGCCATCAGCCTAGTTGGTCTATTATTGTCCGTATAGTATCCAGCCCCAAAAAAAGTGGCTTTTTTATCATACTGAGCAATTAATAGATTCCTAAGATCTAGCCTACAAATATGCAATTCTTTGTGTTTATCAAAACTACTATCATTTTGAGCAGAGGCTTCCAGGATTTTAATTTTTTCTATTAGTTCTTTCTGTCTAAACTCTCTTATTTTTTTTTGTTTAGCTCCAAGCTGAATTAATGTTCCCCTAATCACACACTTGTGGGCTTGCCATAATATCTCTGGGTTGATTTCTTGTGTAGAGTTTTCAACAAAATAGTGGGAGATGGTTTGTTCTATTAATTTGGAATTTTCCTGTGTACTGGTTATGAATTTACTGTATTTCCAATTGTATGATTTATTTTCTCTATCTGTATTTTTAAGTCTAAGGAGGATAGGTGCATGGTCTGACCAAGTGATTGGGCCCGTGACAAATTTTTCATATAGATCTAAAACTGAAAGACTTGTGAAAATATGGTCAATCCTAGTGAAGGATTTATTATATGGACAATATCTTGTGAATTCTTTTGAATTAGTATTCAGCACTCTACAGCTGTCTTGTAATCCAGATTGTCTTAGCCAGTAAGATAAATTTTGTTTTTTATAATAGGTCAGCGGGTGGGAGCAATCCAAATGGGGATCAACAATATGATTAAAATCCCCGCCCCATACAACATGACCCTCACTGAAGTCCTCCAGTTTTTTTTTGAATCTATTAAGAAAGCGAATTTGACTTGAATTAGGGGCATGTATGTTAGCAATGGTGAAACTAACATCTCCCAATTTTCCCTTAATAGTGATTTGTCTACCTTCCTCGTCCTTCATTGTGTCTATTATTTTAAAAGGTAAATCCTTGTGAATGGCTATCGCAACCCCCGCTTTTTTCTTTTCACTGTTTGAAAAGAATATTTGCGAGAAATATTTATTTCGGAGTCTATGGTTATCAGATTCTAATAAATGAGTTTCCTGAAGCAGGACTATATCAGCTTTAAGTCTACGCATATCTTTCCAAAGAGTAAATCTCTTGTAGGGGTTGTTCAAACCATTCACGTTATAGGACACAATATTTAAAGACATAGTATTGGTGTTTGTAGATTATGTAGTGATGTCTGTATTTACAATTAGAATTGTCCACAGAGAAGGAGATTAATAAGACCAGCAAACCCTGTAGAAACAAAAGAGGCAACCTACACAGAACCTGTATCCCCAACATGACGATGATGATGAACCCTTCCAGATCAGATGAAAGTGAAAGCAAACGACGGTCTCCGCTTAGTAGAGATGCACACAGACCTGCATACAGATAAAAGATAAAAATAACATAATTGCAACCAGCAAAAAAGTGGGTTATAAAACCAACAGTTGATGCACACCGAAGTGTGTGTGTAAATGAGTAAGTACTCATTCAAAGTTTAGGGGGTGAAATTAAGGGCCAAGTGAGTGGGGCCAGCCTAACACAGTTCAAAAACTTTATCTGTTTTTCTTCGTGATCCACGAGGGCTTGACATGTCTTGGAAGATGATCAGAAACTCCGCTGTCTTTGCGTCCAGAACTTGATCTCTCCATGGGTGGCAGGCCTAGATCATGAATAAATTTGTCAGAGTTATTTAAGTCAGTTAGCGCAAAAATGACATCTTCCTTAATCACGATCAATTTGGTTGGAAAACCCCATTTATACAGTATCTTGTTATTCCTAAGATGGTCCGTGACAGGAATATATTCTCTCCGTTTTTGTAATGTGGCTCTTGAAAAGTCTGCGAAAATTTTAATCTTGTTGTAGGGGGTTTGTAAATTTGGCAGTTGCTTGCTTTTCCTGAGAATTTCCTCTTTAATTTGAAAATAGTGGAAACAGGCTATGACGTCCCTGGGAGCTGTAGTTGGTGCGTATTTGGATTTAGGTAATCTGTGAATGCGCTCCAGTGTTAGATCACCCCTAGAAGCTCTAGGAAGAACTGAGTGAAGCATTTTTTGGATGTATTCTGTAAGATCACGATCTTTGATTGACTCAGGTATCCCTCTAAATTTTAAGTTACTACGCCTGCTCCTATCTTCTTGTTCAATCTGTTTTGATTTTATTTGGGCCACCTCGTCTTCCAGGTTATAATGTGCGTCTATCAATTTATTATGGGACTCCACCAATTCTCCCATTTTCCGTTCAAGGTGGTCCACACGCTGTCCAAGACCATCTATATCTTTGCGGAGGGATAGATTATGAGATTCTAATTGTGACTGGAAAGATTGAGCCAAGAGAAGAATAATGTTCTTAATAAAGATTTCTGAGGCGTTTTTGGTGGAAGCCTGATTCTTTGTATTTCCACAAGGCGTCTGTATGCATACATTTATCCAAATAACTAGGATTTTGTAGTACTGCAGCATATCTATTTCCCTGATTACCTTTCTATAGGGGTCTGCTTTCATTTGCTTACCAACTGTGCGCACGCATGCTGTGTTGAACAAAATAGGATCCATGATGTATTTCTTCCAGATACTAGGCTGGAGTATATGTTTCCTGTCATAGTACTCAGGGGGTCACAGTTGGCAGTAAACAATAGGCTTCTTATATGTAGATTTGACTAAGATTGGTGTACCCGCATACCTAGCAATTTCTTCTCTCTGGTTATTTCTCCTGTCTCACATATGCTGTAAAGTATTAGCTTCCTTCATTCCCTCGGGTAAAATTACTTATGGCCTATTCAGCCATACTAGTGTTTTAAATGTTTTTTTTTTTTTTTTTTGCCTGGTTCTGTTTGTGGATTACTATTTTTGTACAATAAAATTGACTATTTAACGTGGATCCCATTGGTTTGCATATCCTTTTCTTTTTGTGTTTAGTGTGTAGTGTGTAGCTTAACCCTACACGCTACACGCTACACTCTACACCCTACACGCTACACCCTACACTCTACACCGTACACTCTACACGCTACACGCTACACTCTACACCCTACACCCTACACTCTACACGCTACACTCTACACCCTACACACTACACGCTACACTCTACACTCTACACGCTACACGCTACACTCTACACCCTACACAATACACGCTACACGCTACACCCTACACCCTACACGCTACATGCTACACTCTACACCCTACACGCTACACTCTACACCCTACACGCTACATGCTACACTCTACACCCTACACCCTACACGCTACACGCTACACTCTACACCCTACACGCTACACCCTACACTCTACACCGTACACTCTACACGCTACACGCTACACTCTACACCCTACACCCTACACTCTACACGCTACACTCTACACCCTACACACTACACGCTACACTCTACACTCTACACGCTACATGCTACACTCTACACCCTACACAATACACGCTACACGCTACACCCTACACTCTACACGCTACACGCTACACTCTACACGCTACACGCTACATGCTACACTCTACACTCTACACCCTACACCCTACACGCTACAAGCTATACTCTACACCCTACACGCTACACTCTACACGCTACACGCTACACTCTACACTCTACACGCTACACTCTACACCCTACACGCAACAAGCTACACTCTACACCCTACACGCTACACTCTGCACACTACACGCTACACCCTACACGCTATACTCTGCACGCTACACGCTACACTCTACACCCTACACGCTACACTCTACACCCTGCACCCTACACGCTACACGCTATATCCTACATGCTACACGCTACACAATACACGCTACACGTTACACTCTACACCCTACACTCTACACCCTACACTCTACACGCTACACTCTACACCCTACACTCTACACTCTACACCCTACACCCTACACGCTACACGCTACACTCTACCCCCTACACCCTACACGCTACACCCTACACCCTACACGCTACAATCTACACCCTACACGCTACACGCTACACCCTACACTCTACACCCTACACCCTACACGCTACACACTATACTCTACACCCTACACGCTACACCCTACACGCAACACGCTACACTCTGCACCCTACACGCTACACTCTGCACGCTACACGCTACACCCTACACTCTACACGCTACACTCTACACGCTACACTCTACACCATACACGCTACACCCTACACGCTACACCCTACACCCTACACGCTATACCCGACACCCTACACCCTGCATGCTTCACACTACACGCTACACTCTACACTATACACCCTACACCCTACACGCTACATGCTACACCCTACACGCTACACTCTACACCCTACACCCTACACGCTACACACTACACGCTACACCCTACACACTACACGTTACACTCTACACCCTACACTCTGCACTCTACACCCTACACCCTACACGCTACACACTACACTCTTCACCCTACACGCTACACGCTACACCCTACACGCTACACGCTACACTCCACACCCTACACGCTACACCCTACACCCTACTCCCTACTCTCTACACGCTATATTCTAGACCCTACACCCTACACCCTACACTCTACATGCTACACCCTACACCCTACACCCTACACTCTACATGCTACACGCTACACGCTACATGCTACACGCTACACCCTACACGCTACACGCTACACACTACACGCTACACCCTACACCCTACACCCTACACGCTACACACTACACTCTTCACCCTACACGCTACACCCTACACCCTACACCCTACACGCTACACGCTACACTCTACACCCTACACGCTACACCCTACACTCTACACCCTACACGCTACACCCTACACTCTACACCCTACACGCTATACGCTACACTCTACACCCTGCACGCTACACGCTACACCCTACACGCTACACTCTACACCCTACACGCTACACCCTACACTCTACACCCTACACCCTACACGCTACACGCTACACTCTACACCCTACACGCTACACCCTACACTCCACACCCTACACCCTACATGCTACACGCTACACCCTACACGCTACACATTACACTCTAAACCCTACACTCTACATCCTACACCCTACACTCTACACCCTACACGCTACACTCTACACTCTACACCCTACACCCTACATGCTACACTCTACACCCTACACCCTACAAGCTAAACGCTACAAACTACACGCTACATATTACACTCTACACCCTAGCGTGTAGCGTGTAGGGTGTAGAGTGTAGCGTGTAGCATGTAGCGTGTAGGGTGTAGATTGTAGCATGTAGCGTGTAGGGTGTAGAGTGTAGCGTGTAGGGTGTAGAGTGTAGCATGTAGCGTGTAGGGTGTAGGGTGTAGAGTGTAGAGTGTAGCATGTAGCGTGTAGATTGTAGGGTGTACCGTGTAGGGTGTAGAGTGTAGCATGTAGGGTGTAGGGTGTAGAGTGAAGGGTGTAGCGTGTAGAGTGTAGCGTGTAGCGTGTACGGTGTAGGGTGTAGAGTGTAGGGTGTAGCGTGTAGCTTGTAGGGTGTAGAGTGTAGCGTGTAGCGTGTAGGCTGTAGCGTGTAGGGTGTAGCATGTATCTTGTAGGGTGTAGGGTTTAGAGTGTAGCATGTAGCGTGTAGAGTGTAGGGTGTAGCGTGTAGGGTGTAGAGTGTAGCGTGTAGGGTGTAGAGTGTAGCGTGTAGCGTGTAGCGTGTGTAGGGTGTAGAGTGTAGCGTGTAGCGTGTAGGGTGTAGAGTGTAGGGTGTAGGGTGTAGAGTGTAGCGTGTAGGGTGTAGCGTGTAGGGTTTAGGGTGTAGGGTGTAGAGTGTAGGGTGTTGCGTGTAGGGTGTAGAGTGTAGCGTGTAGCGTGTAGGGTGTAGCGTGTAGAGTGTAGCGTGTAGCGTGTAGGGTGGAGGGTGTAGAGTGTAGGGTGTAGCGTGTAGGGTGTAGAGTGTAGCGTGTAGGGTGTAGAGTGTAGCGTGTAGCGTGCAGGGTGTAGAGTGTAGCGTATAGCGTGTAGGGTGTAGGATGTAGAGTGTAGCGTGTAGGGTGTAGAGTGTAGCGTGTAGGGTGTAGCATGTAGCGTGTAGGGTGTAGAGTGTAGAGTGTAGCGTGTAGGGTGAAGCATGTAGGGTGTAGGGTGTCGGGTATAGCGTGTAGGGTGTAGGGTGTAGAGTGTAGGGTGTAGCGTGTATGGTGTAGAGTGTAGCGTGTAGCGTGTAGAGTGTAGCGTGTAGGGTGTAGGGTGTAGCGTGTAGTGTGCAGAGTGTAGCGTGTAGGGTGTAGAGTGTAACGTGTTGCGTGTAGGGTGTAGAGTGTAGCGTGTAGCATGTAGAGTGTAGAGTGTAGCGTGTAGCGTGTAGAGTGTAGCGGGTAGGGTGTAGAGTGTAGCGAGTAGCGTGTAGGGTGTAGGGTGTAGAGTGTAGGGTGTAGCGTGTAGGGTGTAGAGTGTAGTGTGTAGGGTGTAGGGTGTAGCGTGTAGGGTGTAGAGTGTAGCGTGTAGGGTGTAGCGTGTAGAGTGTAGCGTGTAGGGTGTAGAGTGTAGCGTGTAGGGTGTAGCGTGTAGCGTGTAGCATGTAGAGTGTAGCGTGTAGGGTGTAGAGTGTAGCGTGTAGGGTGTAGCGTGTAGCGTGTAGCGTGCAGGGTGTAGAGTGTAGCGTATAGCGTGTAGGGTGTAGAGTGTAGGGTGTAGCATGTAGCGTGTAGAGTGTAGCGTGTAGGGTGTAGGGTGTAGCGTGTAGCGTTTACCGTGTAGCGTATAGAGTGCAGCGTGTAGGGTGTAGAGTGTAGCGTGTAGTGTGTAGCGTGTAGGGTGTAGGGTGTAGCGTGTAGGGTGTAGAGTGTAGCGTGTAGGGTGTAGAGTGTAACATGTAGCGTGTAGGGTGTAGGGCGTAGCGTGTAGCGTGTACCGTGTAGCGTGTAGAGTGTAGTGTGTAGGGTGTAGAGTGTAGCGTGTAGGGTGTAGAGTGTAGCGTGTAGCGTGTAGCGTGTAGAGTGTAGCGTGTAGGGTGTAGCGTGTAGAGTGTAGTGTGTGGCGTGCAGGGCATAGGGTGTAGCGTATAGCGTGTAGGGTGTAGGGTGTAGAGTGTAGGGTGTAGCATGTAGGGTGTAGGGTGTAGGGTGTAGCGTGTAGCGTGTAGAGTGTAGCGTGTAGGGTGTACGGTGTAGACAGTATTGTATAAGCTGTAGCGTTTAGCGTGTAGAGTGTAGCGTGTAGCGTGTAGCGTGTAGCGTGTAGGGTGTAGAGTGTAGGGTGTGGAGTGTAGCGTGTAGGGTGTAGGGTGTAGCGTGTAGGGTGTAGCATGTAGCGTGTAGCGTGTAGCATGTAGAGTAGGGTGTAGGGTGTAGGGTGTAGAGTGTAGTGTGTAGAGTGTAGAGTGTAGCGTGTAGAGTGTAAAGTGTAGCGTGTAGGGTGTAGCGTGTAGTGTGTAGTGTGTAGCGCGTAGCGTGTAGAGTGTAGGGTATAGAGTGTAGCGTGTAGAGAGTAGGGAGCAGAGTGTAGAGTGTAGCGTGCAGGGTGTAGGGTGAAAAGTGTAGGGTGTAGGGTGTAGCGTGTAGCGTGTAGAGTGTAGGGAGTAGGGTGTAGGGTGTAGCGTGTAGGGTGTAGAGTGTAGCGTGTAGCGTGTAGGGTGTAGCGTGTAGCGTGTAGGGTGTAGCGTGTATCATGTACCGTGTAGCGTGTAGCATGTAGAGTAGGGTGTAGGGTGTAGAGTGTAGCGTGTAGGGTGTAGGGTGTAGAGTGTAGGGTGTAGCATGTAGGGTGTAGGGTGTAGGGTGTAGCGTGTAGGGTGTAGAGTGTAGCGTGTAGGGTGTACGGTGTAGAGTGTAGGGTATAAGCTGTAGCGTTTAGCGTGTAGAGTGTAGCGTGTAGCGTGTAGCGTGTAGGGTGTAGAGTGTACGGTGTAGAGTGTAGCGTGTAGCGTGTAGCGTGTAGGGTGTAGGGTGAAGCGTGTAGGGTGTAGCATGTAGCGTGTAGCGTGTAGCATGTAGAGTAGGGTGTAGGGTGTAGGGTGTAGAGTGTAGTGTGTAGAGTGTGGAGTGTAGCGTGTAGAGTGTAAAGTGTAGCGTGTAGGGTGTAGCGTGTAGTGTGTAGCGTGTAGCGCGTAGCGTGTAGAGTGTAGGGTATAGAGTGTAGCGTGTAGAGAGTAGGGAGCAGAGTGTAGAGTGTAGGGAGAAGGGTGTAGGGTGTAGCGTGTAGGGTGTGGAGTGTAGCGTGTAGCGTGTAGGGTGTAGCGTGTAGCGAGTAGGGTGTAGCGTGTATCATGTACCGTGTAGCATGTAGAGTAGGGTGTAGGGTGTAGAGTGTAGCGTGTAGCGTGTAGTGTGTAGCGTGTAGAGTGTAAAGTGTAGCGTGTAGTGTGTAGTGTGTAGCGTGTAGCGCGTAGCGTGTAGAGTGTAGAGTATAGAGTGTAGCGTGTAGAGAGTAGGGAGTAGAGTGTAGAGTGTAGCGTGTAGGGTGTAGAGTGTAGCGAGTAGCGTGTAGTGTGTAGGGTGTAGGGTGTAGAGTGTAGGGTGTAGCGTGTAGGGTGTAGAGTGTAGCGTGTAGGGTGTAGCGTGTAGCGTGCAGGTGTAGAGTGTAGCGTTTAGCGTGTAGGATGTAGGGTGTAGAGTGTAGGGTGTAGCGTGTAGAGTGTAGCGTGTAGCGTGTAGGGTGTAGGGTGTACAGTGTAGGGTGTAGGGTGTAGCGTGTAGAGTGTAGTGTGTGGCGTGCAGGGCGTAGGGTGTAGCGTGTAGGGTGTAGGGTGTAGAGTGTAGGGTGTAGCATGTAGGGTGTAGGGTGTAGGGTGTAGCGTGTAGGGTGTAGAGTGTAGCATGTAGGGTGTACGGTGTAGAGTGTAGGGTATAAGCTGTAGCGTT
Organism: Ranitomeya variabilis; assembly: GCF_051348905.1. Taxonomy (NCBI): domain Eukaryota; kingdom Metazoa; phylum Chordata; class Amphibia; order Anura; family Dendrobatidae; genus Ranitomeya; species Ranitomeya variabilis. Next base: position 206,795 of record NW_027508206.1, read on the forward strand.
TAGCGTGTAGAGTGTAGCGTGTAGCGTGTAGGGTGTAGGGTGTAGAGTGTAGCGTGTAGGGTGTAGAGTGTAGAGTGTAGAGAGTAGGGTGTAGGGTGTAGAGTGTAGGGTGTAGGGTGTAGAGTGTAACGTGTAGCGTGTAGGGTGTAGCGTGTAGGGTGTAGAGTGTAGGGTGTAGCGTGTAGGGTGTAGCGTGTAGCGTGTAGGGTGTAGGGTGTAGAGTGTAGGGTGTAGCGTGTAGGGTGTAGCGTGTAGCGTGTAGCGTGTAGCGTGTAGGTTGTAGGGTGTAGAGTGTAGGGTGTAGCGTGTAGGGTGTAGCGTGTAGCGTGTAGCGTGTAGAGTGTAGCATCTAGCGTGTAGCGTATAGTGTGTAGCGTGTAGCTTGTAGATTGTAGCGTGTAGGGTGTAGGGTGTAGGGTGTACCGTGTAGGGTGTAGCGTGTAGCGTGTAGCGTGTAGGGTGTAGCGTGTAGCATGTAGGGTGTAGGGTGTAGAGTGTAGGGTGTAGCGTGTAGGGTGTAGCGTGTAGCGTGTAGCGTGTAGCGTGTAGGTTGTAGGGTGTAGAGTGTAGGGTGTAGCGTGTAGGGTGTAGCGTGTAGCGTGTAGCGTGTAGAGTGTAGCATCTAGCGTGTAGCGTATAGTGTGTAGCGTGTAGCTTGTAGATTGTAGCGTGTAGGGTGTAGGGTGTAGAGTGTACCGTGTAGGGTGTAGCGTGTAGCGTGTAGCGTGTAGAGTGTAGCATGTAGGGTGTAGCAAGTAGCGTGTATTGTGTAGGGTGTAGAGTGTAGGTTGTAGGGTGTAGAGTGTAGGGTGTAGCGTGTAGGGTGTAGCGTGTAGCGTGTAGCGTGTAGAGTGTAGCATGTAGGGTGTAGCAAGTAGCGTGTATTGTGTAGGGTGTAGAGTGTAGGTTGTAGGGTGTAGAGTGTAGGGTGTAGCGTGTAGGGTGTAGCGTGTAGCGTGTAGGGTGTAGGGTGTAGAGTGTAGCGTGTAGGGTGTAGAGTGTAGAGTGTAGAGAGTAGGGTGTAGGGTGTAGAGTGTAGGGTGTAGGGTGTAGAGTGTAACGTGTAGCGTGTAGGGTGTAGCGTGTAGGGTGTAGAGTGTAGAGTGTAGCGTGTAGGGTGTAGCGTGTAGCGTGTAGGGTGTAGGGTGTAGAGTGTAGGGTGTAGCGTGTAGGGTGTAGCGTGTAGCGTGTAGCGTGTAGCGTGTAGGTTGTAGGGTGTAGAGTGTAGGGTGTAGCGTGTAGGGTGTAGCGTGTAGCGTGTAGCGTGTAGAGTGTAGCATCTAGCGTGTAGCGTATAGTGTGTAGCGTGTAGCTTGTAGATTGTAGCGTGTAGGGTGTAGGGTGTAGGGTGTACCGTGTAGGGTGTAGCGTGTAGCGTGTAGCGTGTAGGGTGTAGCGTGTAGCGTGTAGGGTGTAGGGTGTAGAGTGTAGGGTGTAGCGTGTAGGGTGTAGCGTGTAGCGTGTAGCGTGTAGCGTGTAGGTTGTAGGGTGTAGAGTGTAGGGTGTAGCGTGTAGGGTGTAGCGTGTAGCGTGTAGCGTGTAGAGTGTAGCATCTAGCGTGTAGCGTATAGTGTGTAGCGTGTAGCTTGTAGATTGTAGCGTGTAGGGTGTAGGGTGTAGAGTGTACCGTGTAGGGTGTAGCGTGTAGCGTGTAGCGTGTAGAGTGTAGCATGTAGGGTGTAGCAAGTAGCGTGTATTGTGTAGGGTGTAGAGTGTAGGTTGTAGGGTGTAGAGTGTAGGGTGTAGCGTGTAGGGTGTAGCGTGTAGCGTGTAGCGTGTAGAGTGTAGCATCTAGCGTGTAGCGTATAGTGTGTAGCGTGTAGCTTGTAGATTGTAGCGTGTAGGGTGTAGGGTGTAGGGTGTACCGTGTAGGGTGTAGCGTGTAGCGTGTAGCGTGTAGAGTGTAGCATGTAGGGTGTAGCAAGTAGCGTGTATTGTGTAGGGTGTAGAGTGTAGCATGTAGCGTGTAGAGTGTAGGGTGTAGCCGGTAGGGTGTAGAGTGTAGCGTGTAGGGTGTAGAGTGTAGCGTGTAGCGTGTAGGGTGTCACTTTTTCCTCTGATGAAGACGCTTGAGTAGCATCGATACGCGTGGGGTAAAGGGCTTCCTTTGTTTTTTTCCCGAGGGACAGGACTTGGGTAACTTATCTTTACAACTGCTATGGAATTACACCTATTTACTTCATGCATGGCCTGGCATTTTTCCAAGCCTTAGGACAATGGATCCTGATTCTTTGTATTTCCACAAGGCGTCTGTATGCATACAGTTATCCAAATAACTAGGATTTTGTAGTACTGCAGCATATCTATTTCCCTGATTACCTTTCTATAGGGGTCTGCTTTCATTTGCTTACCAACTGTGCGCACGCATGCTGTGTTGAACAAAATAGGATCCATGATGTATTTCTTCCAGATACTAGGCTGGAGTATATGTTTCCTGTCATAGTACTCAGGGGGTCACAGTTGGCAGTAAACAATAGGCTTCTTATATGTAGATTTGACTAAGATTGGTGTACCCGCATACCTAGCAATTTTTTCTCTCTGGTTATTTCTCCTGTCTCACATATGCTGTAAAGTATTAGCTTCCTTCATTCCCTCGGGTAAAATTACTTATGGCCTATTCAGCCATACTAGTGTTTTAAATGTTTTTAAATGCATGTTTTGCCTGGTTCTGTTTGTGGATTACTGTTTTTGTACAATAACATTGACTATTTAACGTGGATCCCATTGGTTTGCATATCCTTTTCTTTTTGTGTTTAGTGTGTAGTGTGTAGCTTAACCCTACACGCTACACGCTACACGCTACACTCTACACCCTACACGCTACACCCTACACTCTACACCGTACACTCTACACGCTACACGCTACACCCTACACCTTACACGCTACACGCTACACTCTACACCCTACACGCTACACTCTACACTCTACACGCTACACGCTACACTCTACACCCTACACTCTACACGCTACACGCTACACCCTACACTCTACACGCTACACGCTACACTCTACACGCTACACGCTACATGCTACACTCTACACTCTACACCCTACACCCTACACGCTACACGCTATACTCTACACCCTACACGCTACACTCTACACGCTACACGCTACACTCTACACTCTACACGCTACACGCTACACTCTACACCCTACACGCAACACGCTACACTCTATACCCTACACGCTACACTCTGCACGCTACACGCTACACCCTACACGCTATACTCTGCACGCTACACGCTACACTCTACACCATACACGTTACACCCTACACTCTACACCCTACACCCTACACGCTATACCCGACACCCTACACCCTACATGCTTCACCCTACACGCTACACTCTACACTCTACACCCTACACCCTACACGCTACATGCTACACCCTACACGCTAAACTCTACACCCTACACTCTACACGCTACACACTACACGCTACACGCTACACCCTACACGCTACACGCTACACCCTACACGCTACACGTTACACTCTACACCCTACACCCTACACGCTACACGCTACACCCTACACGCTACACGTTACACTCTACACCCTACACCCTACACCCTACACACTACACGCTACACCCTACACGCTACGCGTTACACTCTACACCCTACACGCTACACTCTACACCCTGCACCCTACACGCTACAATCTACACCCTACACCCTACACGCTACACGCTACACTCTACACCCTACACGCTACACCCTACACTCTACACCGTACACTCTACACGCTACACGCTACACTCTACACCCTACACCCTACACGCTACGCGCTACACTCTACACCCTACACGCTACACTCTACACTCTACATGCTACACGCTACACTCTACACGCTACACGCTACACCCTACACCCTACACGCTACACGCTACACTCTACAACCTACACGCTACACGCTACACTCTACACGCAACACGCTACACTCTACACCCTACACGCTACACGCTACACTCTACACCCTACACTCTACACGCTACACGCTACACTGTACACCCTACATGCAACACGCTACACTCTACACCCTACACGCTACACTCTACACGCTACACGCTACATTCTACACTCTACACTCTACACCATACACCCTACACGCTACACACTATACTCTACACCCTACACGCTACACTCTACACGCTACACGCTACACGCTACACTCTACACGCTACACTCTACACCCTACACGCAACACGCTACACTCTACACCCTACACCCTACACGCTACACACTACACGCTACACGCTACACCCTACACGCTCCACGCTACAACCTACACGCTACACTCTACACCCTACACTCTACACGCTACACTCTACACCCTACACTCTGCACTCTACACCCTACACCCTACACACTACACGCTACACTCTACACCCTACACGCTACACGCTACACCCTACACCCTACACCCTACACGCTACAATCTACACGCTACACCCTACACGCTACACGTTACACTCTACACCCTACACGCTACACTCTACACCCTGCTCCCTACACGCTAAACGCTACACCCTACACGCTACACGCTACACCCTACACACTACACGTTACACTCTACACCCTACACTCTACACCCTACACTCTACACGCTACACTCTACACCCTACACTCTGCACTCTACACCCTACACCCTACACACTACACCCTACACGCTACACGTTACACTCTACACCCTACACGCTACACTCTACACCCTGCTCCCTACACGCTACACGCTACACCCTACACGCTACACGCTACACCCTACACACTACACGTTACACTCTACACCCTACACTCTACACCCTACACTCTACACGCTACACTCTACACCCTACACTCTGCACTCTACACCCTACACCCTACACGCTACACTCTACACTCTACACCCTACACGCTACACACTACACGCTACACGCTACACCCTACACGCTACACGCTACACCCTACACGCTACACGTTACACTCTACACCCTGCACCCTACACGCTACACCCTACACGCTACACGCTACACCCTACACACTACACGTTACACTCTACACCCTACACTCTACACCCTACACTCTACACGCTACACTCTACACCCTACACTCTGCACTCTACACCCTACACCCTACACACTACACGCTACACTCTACACCCTACACGCTACACGCTACACCCTACACCCTACACCCTACACGCTACAATCTACACGCTACACCCTATACGCTATACGCTACACTCTACACGCTACACGGTACACGCTACACCCTACACGCTACACCCTACACTCTACACCCTACACCCTACACGCTACACGCTACACCCTACACGCTACACCCTACACTCTACACCCTACACCCTACACGCTACTCGCTACACCCTACACGCTACACGTTACACTCTACACCCTACACCCTACACTCTACACCCTACACCCTACTCTCTACACGCTATATTCTACACCCTACACGCTACACTCTACACCCTACACGCTACACGCTACACTCTACACCCTAGACGCTACACTCTATACCCTACACTCTACACGCTACACCCTACACTCTACATGCTACACCCTACACCCTACACTCTACATGCTACACGCTACACGCTACATGCTACACGCTACACCCTACACGCTACGCGCTACACACTACATGCTACACCCTACACCCTACACCCTACACGCTACACGCTACACTCTACACCCTACACGCTACACCCTACACCCTACACCCTACACGCTACACGCTACACTCTACGCCCTACACGCTACACCCTACACTCTACACCCTACACGCTACACCCTACACTCTACACCCTACACGCTATACGCTACACTCTACACCCTGCACGCTACACGCTACACCCTACACGCTACACTCTACACCCTACACGCTACACCCTACACTCTACACCCTACACGCTACACGCTACACTCTACACCCTACACGCTACACCCTACACTCCACACCCTACACCCTACATGCTACACGCTACACCCTACACGCTACACATTACACTCTAAACCCTACACTCTACATCCTACACCCTACACTCTACACCCTACACGCTACACTCTACACTCTACACCCTACACCCTACATGCTACACACTACACGCTACACCCTACACTCTACACGCTACACGCTACACTCTACACGCTACACGCTACATGCTACACTCTACACTCTACACCCTACACCCTACACGCTACACGCTATACTCTACACCCTACACGCTACACTCTACACGCTACATGCTACACTCTACACTCTACACGCTACACGCTACACTCTACACCCTACACGCTACACGCTACACTCTACACCCTACACGCTACACCCTACACTCTACACCCTACACGCTACACCCTACACTCTACACCCTACACGCTATACGCTACACTCTACACCCTGCACGCTACACGCTACACCCTACACGCTACACTCTACACCCTACACGCTACACCCTACACCCCACACGCTACACGCTACACTCTACACCCTACACGCTACACCCTACACTCCACACCCTACACCCTACATGCTACACGCTACACCCTACACGCTACACATTACACTCTAAACCCTACACTCTACATCCTACACCCTACACTCTACACCCTACACGCTACACTCTACACTCTACACCCTACACCCTACATGCTACACGCTACACGCTACACCCTACACTCTACACGCTACACGCTACACTCTACACGCTACACGCTACATGCTACACTCTACACTCTACACCCTACACCCTACACGCTACACGCTATACTCTACACCCTACACGCTACACTCTACACGCTACACCCTACACGCTATACTCTGCACGCTACACGCTACACTCTACACCATACACGCTACACCCTACACTCTACACCCTACACCCTACACGCTATACCCGACACCCTACACCCTACATGCTTCACCCTACACGCTACACTCTACACTCTACACCCTACACCCTACACGCTACATGCTACACCCTACACGCTAAACTCTACACCCTACACTCTACACGCTACACACTACACGCTACACGCTACACCCTACACGCTACACGCTACACCCTACACGCTACACGTTACACTCTACACCCTACACCCTACACGCTACACGCTACACCCTACACACTACACGTTACACCCTACACGCTACACTCTACACCCTGCACCCTACACGCTACAATCTACACCCTACAACCTACACGCTACACGCTACACGCTACACCCTACACGCTACACCCTACACTCTACACCGTACACTCTACACGCTACACGCTACATTCTACACCCTACACCCTACACGCTACGCGCTACACTCTACACCCTACACGCTACACTCTACACTCTACATGCTACACGCTACACTCTACACTCTACACGCTACACGCTACACCCTACACCCTACACGCTACACGCTACACTCTACAACCTACACGCTACACGCTACACTCTACACGCAACACGCTACACTCTACACCCTACACTCTACACGCTACACGCTACACTCTACACCCTACACTCTACACGCTACACGCTACACTGTACACCCTACATGCAACACGCTACACTCTACACCCTACACGCTACACTCTACACGCTACACGCTACATGCTACACTCTACACTCTACACCATACACCCTACACGCTACACACTATACTCTACACCCTACACGCTACACTCTACACGCTACACGCTACACGCTACACTCTACACGCTACACACTACACCCTACACGCAACACGCTACACTCTACACCCTACACCCTACACGCTACACACTACACGCTACACGCTACACCCTACACGCTACACGCTACACCCTACACGCTACACGTTACACTCTACACCCTACACCCTACACACTACACCCTACACGCTACACGTTACACTCTACACCCTACACTCTACACTCTACACCCTGCTCCCTACACGCTACACGCTACACCCTACACGCTACACGCTACACCGTACACACTACACGCTACACTCTACACCCTACACTCTGCACTCTACACCCTACACCCTACACGCTACACTCTACACCCTACACCCTACACGCTACACACTACACGCTACACCCTACACACTACACGCTACACTCTACACCCTACACGCTACACGCTACACCCTACACCCTACACGCTACAATCTACATGCTACACGCTACACCCTATACGCTAGACGCTACACTCTACACGCTACACGATACACGCTACACCCTACACGCTACACCCTACACTCTACACCCTACACCCTACACGCTACACGCTACACCCTACACGCTACACCCTACACTCTACACCCTACACCCTACACGCTACACGCTACACCCTACACGCTACACGTTACACTCTACACCCTACACTCTACACCCTACACCCTACTCTCTACACGCTATATTCTACACCCTACACGCTACACTCTACACCCTACACGCTACACGCTACACTCTACACCCTAGACGCTACACTCTATACCCTACACTCTACACGCTACACCCTACAACCCTACACTCTACATGCTACACCCTACACCCTACACTCTACATGCTACACGCTACACGCTACATGCTACACGCTACACCCTGCACGCTACACGCTACATTCTACATGCTGCACCCTACACTCTACACCCTACACGCTACACGCTACACTCTACACCCTACACGCTACACCCTACACTCCACACCCTACACCCTACATGCTACACGCTACACCCTACACGCTACACATTACACTCTAAACCCTACACTCTACATCCTACACCCTACACTCTACACCCTACACGCTACACTCTACACTCTACACCCTACACCCTACATGCTACACGCTACACGCTACACTCTACACCCTACACGCTACACGCTACACCCTACAAGCTAAACGCTACAAACTACACGCTACATATTACACTCTACACCCTAGCGTGTAGCGTGTAGGGTGTAGAGTGTAGCGTGTAGCATGTAGCGTGTAGGGTGTATGGTGTAGAGTGTAGCATGTAGCGTGTAGGGTGTAGAGTGTAGGGTGTAGAGTGTAGCATGTAGCGTGTAGGGTGTAGGGTGTAGAGTGTAGAGTGTAGCATGTAGCGTGTAGATTGTAGGGTGTATCGTGTAGGGTGTAGAGTGTAGCATGTAGGGTGTAGGGTGTAGAGTGAAGGGTGTAGCGTGTAGAGTGTAGCGTGTAGCGTGTACGGTGTAGGGTGTAGAGTGTAGGGTGTAGCGTGTAGCGTGTAGCTTGTAGGGTGTAGAGTGTAGCGTGTAGCGTGTAGGCTGTAGCGTGTAGGGTGTAGCATGTATCGTGTAGGGTGTAGAGTGTAGCATGTCGCGTGTAGAGTGTAGGGTGTAGCGTGTAGCGTGTGTAGGGTGTAGGGTGTAGAGTGTAGCGTGTAGCGTGTAGGGTGTAGAGTGTAGGGTGTAGGGTGTAGAGTGTAGCGTGTAGGGTGTAGCGTGTAGGATTTAGGGTGTAGGGTGTAGAGTGTAGGGTGTTGCGTGTAGGGTGTAGGGTGTAGAGTGTAGCGTGTAGCGTGCAGGGTGTAGAGTGTAGCGTATAGCGTGTAGGGTGTAGGATGTAGAGTGTAGCGTGTAGGGTGTAGAGTGTAGCGTGTAGAGTGTAGCATGTAGCGTGTAGGGTGTAGAGTGTAGAGTGTAGCGTGTAGGGTAAAGCATGTAGGGTGTAGGGTGTCGGGTATAGCGTGTAGGGTGTAGGGTGTAGAGTGTAGGGTGTAGCGTGTATGGTGTAGAGTGTAGCGTGTAGCATGTAGAGTGTAGCGTGTAGGGTGTAGGGTGTAGCGTGTAGCGTGCAGAGTGTAGCGTGTAAGGTGTAGAGTGTAGCGTGTTGCGTGTAGGGTGTAGAGTGTAGCGTGTAGCGTGTAGAGTGTAGCGTGTAGCGTGTAGCGTGTAGAGTGTAGCGTGTAGGGTGTAGAGTATAGCGTGTAGCGTGTAGGGTGTAGGGTGTAGAGTGTAGGGTGTAGCGTGTAGGGTGTAGAGTGTAGCGTGTAGGGTGTAGGGTGTAGGGTGTAGAGTGTAGCGTGTAGGGTGTAGAGTGTAGGGTGTAGCGTGTAGGGTGTAGAGTGTAGCGTGTAGCGTGTAGCGTGTAGGGTGTAGGGTGTAGCGTGTAGGGTGTAGAGTGTAGCGTGTAGCGTGTAGGGTGTAGGCTGTAGGGTGTAGCGTGTAGTGTGTAGAGTGTAGCGTGTAGCGTGTAGGGTGTAGCGTGTAGCATGTATCGTGTAGCGTGTAGCATGTAGAGTGTAGGGTGTAGGGTGTAGCATGTAGAGTGTAGGGTGTAGGGTGTAGCGTGTAGAGTGTAGGGTATAGAGTGTAGCGTGTAGAGAGTAGGGTGTAGAGTGTAGAGTGTAGCGTGTAGGGTGTAGAGTGTAGCGTGTAGAGTGTATTGTGTAGAATGTAGAGTGTAGCATGTAGCGTGTAGAGTGTAGGGTGTAGAGTGTAGCGTGTAGGGTGTAGAGTGTAGCGTGTAGAGTGTAGCGTGTAGGGTGTAGCGTGTCGGGTGTAGGGTGTAGGGTGTAGGTTGTAGAGTGTAGGGTGTAGCATGTAGGGTGTAGGGTGTAGGGTGTAGCATGTAGGGTGTAGAGTGTAGCGTGTAGGGTGTACGGTGTAGAGTGTAGGGTATAAGCTGTAGCGTTTAGCGTGTAGGGTGTAGCGTGTAGCGTGTAGGGTGTAGAGTGTAGCGTGTAGGGTGTAGAGTATAGCATGTAGAGAGTAGGGTGTAGGGTGTAGAGTGTAACGTGTAGCGTGTAGGGTGTAGCGTGTAGCGTGTAGGGTGTAGGGTGTAGAGTGTAGGGTGAAGGGTGTAGCGTGTAGCGTGTAGCGTGTAGGGTGTAGGGTGTAGATTGTAGCGTGTAGGGTGTAGCATGTAGCGTGTAGGGTGTAGGGTGTAGAGTGTAGAGTGTAGCGTGTAGGGTGAAGCATGTAGGGTGTAGGGTGTCGGGTATAGCGTGTAGGGTGTAGGGTGTAGGGTGTAGAGTGTAGGGTGTAGCATGTAGGGTGTAGGGTGTAGCGTGTAGCATGTAGAGTGTAGCGTGTAGGGTGTACGGTGTAGAGAGTATGGTATAAGCTGTAGCGTGTAGAGTGTAGCGTGTAGCGTGTAGCGTGTAGCGTGTAGGGTGTAGAGTGTAGGGTGTAGAGTGTAGCGTGTAGCGTGTAGCGTGTAGCATGTAGAGTAGGGTGTAGGGTGTAGGGTGTAGAGTGTAGTGTGTAGAGTGTAGAGTGTAGCGTGTAGAGTGTAAAGTGTAGCGTGTAGGGTGTAGCGTGTAGTGTGTAGCGTGTAGCGTGTACGGTGTAGGGTGTAGAGTGTAGGGTGTAGCGTGTAGCGTGTAGCTTGTAGGGTGTAGAGTGTAGCGTGTAGCGTGTAGGCTGTAGCGTGTAGGGTGTAGCATGTATCGTGTAGGGTGTAGGGTGTAGAGTGTAGCATGTAGCGTGTAGAGTGTAGGGTGTAGCGTGTAGGGTGTAGAGTGTAGCGTGTAGGGTGTAGAGTGTAGCGTGTAGCGTGTAGCGTGTGTAGGGTGTAGAGTGTAGCGTGTAGCGTGTAGGGTGTAGAGTGTAGGGTGTAGAGTGTAGAGTGTAGCGTGTAGGGTGTAGCGTGTAGGGTTTAGGGTGTAGGGTGTAGAGTGTAGGGTGTTGCGTGTAGGGTGTAGAGTGTAGCGTGTAGCGTGTAGGGTGTAGCGTGTAGAGTGTAGCGTGTAGCGTGTAGGGTGGAGGGTGTAGAGTGTAGGGTGTAGCATGTAGGGTGTAGAGTGTAGCGTGTAGGGTGTAGAGTGTAGCGTGTAGCGTGCAGGGTGTAGAGTGTAGCGTATAGCGTGTAGGGTGTAGGATGTAGAGTGTAGCGTGTAGGGTGTAGAGTGTAGCGTGTAGGGTGTAGCATGTAGCGTGTAGGGTGTAGGGTGTAGAGTGTAGAGTGTAGCGTGTAGGGTGAAGCATGTAGGGTGTAGGGTGTCGGGTATAGCGTGTAGGGTGTAGGGTGTAGAGTGTAGGGTGTAGCGTGTATGGTGTAGAGTGTAGCGTGTAGCGTGTAGAGTGTAGCGTGTAGGGTGTAGGGTGTAGCGTGTAGTGTGCAGAGTGTAGCTTGTAGGGTGTAGAGTGTAACGTGTTGCGTGTAGGGTGTAGAGTGTAGCGTGTAGCATGTAGAGTGTAGAGTGTAGCGTGTAGCGTGTAGAGTGTAGCGGGTAGGGTGTAGAGTGTAGCGAGTAGCGTGTAGGGTGTAGGGTGTAGAGTGTAGGGTGTAGCGTGTAGGGTGTGGAGTGTAGCGTGTAGGGTGTAGGGTGTAGCGTGTAGGGTGTAGAGTGTAGCGTGTAGGGTGTAGCGTGTAGCGTGTAGAGTGTAGCGTGTAGGGTGTAGAGTGTAGCGTGTAGGGTGTAGCGTGTAGCGTGTAGAATGTAGAGTGTAGCGTGTAGGGTGTAGAGTGTAGCGTGTAGGGTGTAGCGTGTAGCGTGTAGCGTGCAGGGTGTAGAGTGTAGCGTATAGCGTGTAGGGTGTAGAGTGTAGGGTGTAGCATGTAGCGTGTAGAGTGTAGCGTGTAGGGTGTAGGGTGTAGCGTGTAGCGTTTACCGTGTAGCGTATAGAGTGCAGCGTGTAGGGTGTAGAGTGTAGCGTGTAGTGTGTAGCGTGTAGGGTGTAGGGTGTAGCGTGTAGGGTGTAGAGTGTAGCGTGTAGGGTGTAGAGTGTAACATGTAGCGTGTAGGGTGTAGGGCGTAGCGTGTAGCGTGTACCGTGTAGCGTGTAGAGTGTAGTGTGTAGGGTGTAGAGTGTAGCGTGTAGGGTGTAGAGTGTAGCGTGTAGCGTGTAGCGTGTAGAGTGTAGCGTGTAGGGTGTAGCGTGTAGAGTGTAGTGTGTGGCGTGCAGGGCATAGGGTGTAGCGTATAGCGTGTAGGGTGTAGGGTGTAGAGTGTAGGGTGTAGCATGTAGGGTGTAGGGTGTAGGGTGTAGCGTGTAGCGTGTAGAGTGTAGCGTGTAGGGTGTACGGTGTAGACAGTATTGTATAAGCTGTAGCGTTTAGCGTGTAGAGTGTAAAGTGTAGCGTGTAGTGTGTAGTGTGTAGCGTGTAGCGCGTAGCGTGTAGAGTGTAGGGTATAGAGTGTAGCGTGTAGAGAGTAGGGAGTAGAGTGTAGAGTGTAGCGTGTAGGGTGTAGAGTGTAGCGAGTAGCGTGTAGTGTGTAGGGTGTAGGGTGTAGAGTGTAGGGTGTAGCGTGTAGGGTGTAGAGTGTAGCGTGTAGGGTGTAGCGTGTAGCGTGCAGGTGTAGAGTGTAGCGTTTAGCGTGTAGGATGTAGGGTGTAGAGTGTAGGGTGTAGCGTGTAGAGTGTAGCGTGTAGCGTGTAGGGTGTAGGGTGTACAGTGTAGGGTGTAGGGTGTAGCGTGTAGAGTGTAGTGTGTGGCGTGCAGGGCGTAGGGTGTAGCGTGTAGGGTGTAGGGTGTAGAGTGTAGGGTGTAGCATGTAGGGTGTAGGGTGTAGGGTGTAGCGTGTAGGGTGTAGAGTGTAGCATGTAGGGTGTACGGTGTAGAGTGTAGGGTATAAGCTGTAGCGTTTAGCGTGTAGAGTGTAGCGTGTAGCGTGTAGGGTGTAGGGTGTAGAGTGTAGCGTGTAGGGTGTAGAGTGTAGAGTGTAGAGAGTAGGGTGTAGGGTGTAGAGTGTAGGGTGTAGGGTGTAGAGTGTAACGTGTAGCGTGTAGGGTGTAGCGTGTAGGGTGTAGAGTGTAGGGTGTAGCGTGTAGGGTGTAGCGTGTAGCGTGTAGGGTGTAGGGTGTAGAGTGTAGGGTGTAGCGTGTAGGGTGTAGCGTGTAGCGTGTAGCGTGTAGCGTGTAGGTTGTAGGGTGTAGAGTGTAGGGTGTAGCGTGTAGGGTGTAGAGTGTAGCGTGTAGCGTGTAGGGTGTAGGGTGTAGATTGTAGCGTGTAGGGTGCAGGGTGTAGAGTGTAGCGTGTAGGGTGTAGAGTGTAACGTGTAGGGTGTAGCGTGTAGTGTGTAGGGTGTAGGGTGTAGAGTGTAACGTGTAGCGTGTAGGGTGTAGCGTGTAGCGTGTAGGGTGTAGCGTGTAGCGTGTAGTGTGTAGCGTGTAGAGTGTAGGGTGTAGAGTGTAGCGTGTAGGGTGTAGCATGTAGCGTGTAGGGTGTAGGGTGTAGAGTGTAGAGTGTAGCGTGTAGGGTGAAGCATGTAGGGTGTAGGGTGTCGGGTATAGCGTGTAGGGTGTAGGGTGTAGAGTGTAGGGTGTAGCGTGTATGGTGTAGAGTGTAGCGTGTAGCGTGCAGAGTATAGCGTGTAGGGTGTAGCCTGTAGCGTGCAGAGTGTAGCGTGTAGGGTATAGAGTGTAGCGTGTTGCGTGTAGGGTGTAGAGTGTAGCGTGTAGAGTGTAGAGTGTAGCGTGTAGCGTGTAGAATGTAGCGTGTAGGGTGTAGAGTATAGCGTGTAGCGTGTAGGGTGTAGGGTGTAGAGTGTAGAGTGTAGCATGTAGCGTGTAGCGTGTAGAGTGTAGCGTGTAGCGTGTAGAGTGTAGGGTGTAGCGTGTAGCGTGTAGAGTGTAGGGTGTAGAGTGTAGCGTGTAGCGTGTAGAGTGTAGAGTGTAGCGTGTAGGGTGTAGAGTGTAGCGTGTAGCGTGTAAGGTGTAGGGTGTAGCGTGTAGCGTGTAGAGTGTACGGTGTAGAGTGTAGGGTGTAGCGTGTAGGGTGTAGAGTGTAGCGTGTAGCGTGTAGGGTTAAGCTACACACTACACACTAAACACAAAAAGAAAAGGATATGCAAACCAATGGGATCCACGTTAAATAGTCAATGTTATTGTACAAAAACAGTAATCCACAAACAGAACCAGGCAAAACATGCATTTAAAAACATTTAAAACACTAGTATGGCTGAATAGGCCATAAGTAATTTTACCCGAGGGAATGAAAGAAGCTAATACTTTACAGCATATGTGAGACAGGAGAAATAACCAGAGAGAAAAAATTGCTAGGTATGCGGGTACACCAATCTTAGTCAAATCTACATATAAGAAGCCTATTGTTTACTGCCAACTGTGACCCCCTGAGTACTATGACAGGAAACATACTCCAGCCTAGTATCTGGAAGAAATACATCATGGATCCTATTTTGTTCAACACAGCATGCGTGCGCACAGTTGGTAAGCAAATGAAAGCAGACCCCTATAGAAAGGTAATCAGGGAAATAGATATGCTGCAGTACTACAAAATCCTAGTTATTTGGATAAATGTATGCATACAGATGCCTTGTGGAAATACAAAGAATCAGGATCCATTGTCCTAAGGCTTGGAAAAATGCCAGGCCATGCATGAAGTAAATAGGTGTAATTCCATAGCAGTTGTAAAGATAAGTTACCCAAGTCCTGTCCCTTGGGAAAAAAACAAAGGAAGCCCTTTACCCCACGCGTATCGACGCTACTCAAGCATCTTCATCAGAGGAAAAAGTGACACCCTACACGCTACACGCTACACTCTACACTCTACACGCTACACTCTACACCCTACACGCTACACCCTACACTCTACACGCTACATGCTACACTCTACACCCTACACAATACACGCTACTTGCTACACCCTACATGCTACACTCTACACGCTACACGCTACACCCTACACGGTACACCCTACACCATACACCCTACACGCTACAATCTACACGCTACACGCTACACACTATACGCTACACGCTAGATGCTACACTCTACACGCTACACGCTACACGCTACACCCTACACGCTACACCCTACACTCTACACCCTACAACCTACACGCTACACGCTACACGCTACACGCTACACCCTACACGTTACACCCTACACTCTACACCCTACACCCTACACGCTACACGCTACACCCTACACGCTACACCCTACACTCTACACCCTACACGCTACACCCTACACGCTACACGTTACACTCTACACCCTACACCCTACACTCTACACCCTACACCCTACTCTCTACACTCTACACTCTACACCCTACACGCTACACTCTACACCCTACACCCTACACGCTACACGCTACACTCTACACGCTAAACGCTACAGCTTATACCCTACACTCTACACCGTACACCCTACATGCTACACTCTACACCCTACACGCTACACCCTACACCCTACACCCTACATGCTACACCCTACACTCTACACCCTACACCCTACACGCTACACCCTACGCCCTGCACGCCACACACTACACTCTACACGCTACACCCTACACCCTACACTGTACACCCTACACCCTACACGCTACACGCTACACTCTACACGCTACACCCTACACTCTACACCCTACATCCTACACGCTAAACGCTACACTCTACACCTGCACGCTACACGCTACACCCTACACGCTACACTCTACACCCTACACGCTACACCCTACACTCTACACCCTAAACCCTACACACTACACGCTACTCGCTACACTCTACACCCTACACGCTACACTCTACACTCTACTCCCTACTCTCTACACGCTACACTCTATACCCTACACTCTACACGCTACGCGCTACACGCTACACACTACACACTACACGCTACACTTTACACTCTACACGCTAAACGCTACAGCTTATACAATACTGTCTACACCGTACACCCTACACGCTACACTCTACACGCTACACGCTACACCCTACACCCTACACCCTACATGCTACACCCTACACTCTACACCCTACACCCTACACGCTATACGCTACACCCTATGCCCTGCACGCCACACACTACACTCTACACGCTACACCCTACACGCTACACTCTACACGCTACACGCTACACGCTACACTCTACACCCTACACGCTACACTCTACACCCTACACACTACACTCTACACGCTACACGGTACACGCTACACGCTACGCCCTACTCCCTACACGCTACATGTTACACTCTACACCCTACACACTACACTCTACACCCTACACGCTACACCCTACACCCTACACGCTACACACTACACGCTACACTCTACACCCTACACGCTGCACTCTATACGCTACACGGTAAACGCTACACGCTACACCCTACACCCTACACGCTACACTCTACACGCTACATGCTACACCCTACACTCTACACCCTACACGCTATACGCTACACTCTACACCCTACACGCTACACTCTACACGCTACACCCTACACGCTACACTCTACACCCTACACGCTACACTCTACATTCTACACGCTACACGCTACACCCTACACGCTACACTCTACACCCTACACGCTACACTCTACACGCTACACGCTACACCCTACACGCTACACTCTACACCCTACACGCTACACCCTACACCCTACACGCTACACTCCACACCCTACACGCTACACCCTACACTCTACACCCTACACCCTACACGCTACTCGCTACACTCTACACCCTACCCGCTACACTCTACACGCTACACGCTACACTCTACACTCTACATGCTACACGCTACACTCTACACCCTACACGCAACACGTTACACTCTACACCCTACAAGCTACACTCTGCACACTACACGCTACACCCTACACCCTACACGCTACACTCTACACGCTACACTCTACACCATACACGCTACACCCTACACGCTACACCCTACACCCTACACGCTATACCCGACACCCTACACCCTGCATGCTTCACACTACACGCTACACTCTACACTATACACCCTACACCCTACACGCTACATGCTACACCCTACACGCTACACTCTACACCCTACACCCTACACGCTACACACTACACGCTACACCCTACACACTACACGTTACACTCTACACCCTACACTCTGCACTCTACACCCTACACCCTACACGCTACACGCTACAATCTACACCCTACACGCTACACGCTACACCCTACACCCTACACCCTACACGCTACAATCTACACGCTACACGCTACACCCTACACGCTACACCCTACACTCTACACCCTACACCCTACACGCTACACGCTACACCCTACACGCTACACGCTACACACTACACGCTACTCGCTACACTCTACACCCTACACCCTACTCTACATGTTACACGCTACACGGTACATGATACACGCTACATCCAACACGCTACACGCTACACCCTACACGCTACACGCTACACTCCACACCCTACACGCTACACCCTGCACCCTACTCCCTACTCTCTACACGCTATATTCTAGACCCTACACCCTACACCCTACACTCTACATGCTACACCCTACACCCTACACCCTACACTCTACATGCTACACGCTACACGCTACATGCTACACGCTACACCCTACACGCTACACGCTACACACTACACGCTACACCCTACACCCTACACCCTACACGCTACACACTACACTCTACACCCTGCACGCTACACGCTACACCCTACACGCTACACTCTACACCCTACACGCTACACCCTACACTCTACACCCTACACCCTACACGCTACACGCTACACTCTACACCCTACACGCTACACCCTACACTCCACACCCTACACCCTACATGCTACACGCTACACCCTACACGCTACACATTACACTCTAAACCCTACACTCTACATCCTACACCCTACACTCTACACCCTACACGCTACACTCTACACTCTACACCCTACACCCTACATGCTACACTCTACACCCTACACCCTACAAGCTAAACGCTACAAACTACACGCTACATATTACACTCTACACCCTAGCGTGTAGCGTGTAGGGTGTAGAGTGTAGCGTGTAGCATGTAGCGTGTAGGGTGTAGGGTGTAGATTGTAGCATGTAGCGTGTAGGGTGTAGAGTGTAGCGTGTAGGGTGTAGAGTGTAGCATGTAGCGTGTAGGGTGTAGGGTGTAGAGTGTAGAGTGTAGCATGTAGCGTGTAGATTGTAGGGTGTACCGTGTAGGGTGTAGAGTGTAGCATGTAGGGTGTAGGGTGTAGAGTGAAGGGTGTAGCGTGTAGAGTGTAGCGTGTAGCGTGTACGGTGTAGGGTGTAGAGTGTAGGGTGTAGCGTGTAGCTTGTAGGGTGTAGAGTGTAGCGTGTAGCGTGTAGGCTGTAGCGTGTAGGGTGTAGCATGTATCGTGTAGGGTGTAGGGTGTAGAGTGTAGCATGTAGCGTGTAGAGTGTAGGGTGTAGCGTGTAGGGTGTAGAGTGTAGCGTGTAGGGTGTAGAGTGTAGCGTGTAGCGTGTGTAGGGTGTAGAGTGTAGCGTATAGCGTGTAGGGTGTAGAGTGTAGGGTGTAGGGTGTAGAGTGTAGCGTGTAGGGTGTAGCGTGTAGGGTTTAGGGTGTAGGGTGTAGAGTGTAGGGTGTTGCGTGTAGGGTGTAGAGTGTAGCGTGTAGCGTGTAGGGTGTAGCGTGTAGAGTGTAGCGTGTAGCGTGTAGGGTGGAGGGTGTAGAGTGTAGGGTGTAGCGTGTAGGGTGTAGAGTGTAGCGTGTAGGGTGTAGAGTGTAGCGTGTAGCGTGCAGGGTGTAGAGTGTAGCGTATAGCGTGTAGGGTGTAGGATGTAGAGTGTAGCGTGTAGGGTGTAGAGTGTAGCGTGTAGGGTGTAGCATGTAGCGTGTAGGGTGTAGGGTGTAGAGTGTAACGTGTTGCGTGTAGGGTGTAGAGTGTAGCGTGTAGCATGTAGAGTGTAGAGTGTAGCGTGTAGCGTGTAGAGTGTAGCGGGTAGGGTGTAGAGTGTAGCGAGTAGCGTGTAGGGTGTAGGGTGTAGAGTGTAGGGTGTAGCGTGTAGGGTGTAGAGTGTAGCGTGTAGGGTGTAGGGTGTAGCGTGTAGGGTGTAGAGTGTAGCGTGTAGGGTGTAGCGTGTAGCGTGTAGAGTGTAGCGTGTAGGGTGTAGAGTGTAGCGTGTAGGGTGTAGCGTGTAGCGTGTAGCATGTAGAGTGTAGCGTGTAGGGTGTAGAGTGTAGCGTGTAGGGTGTAGCGTGTAGCGTGTAGCGTGCAGGGTGTAGAGTGTAGCGTATAGCGTGTAGGGTGTAGAGTGTAGGGTGTAGCATGTAGCGTGTAGAGTGTAGCGTGTAGGGTGTAGGGTGTAGCGTGTAGCGTTTACCGTGTAGCGTATAGAGTGCAGCGTGTAGGGTGTAGAGTGTAGCGTGTAGTGTGTAGCGTGTAGGGTGTAGGGTGTAGCGTGTAGGGTGTAGAGTGTAGCGTGTAGGGTGTAGAGTGTAACATGTAGCGTGTAGGGTGTAGGGCGTAGCGTGTAGCGTGTACCGTGTAGCGTGTAGAGTGTAGTGTGTAGGGTGTAGAGTGTAGCGTGTAGGGTGTAAAGTGTAGCGTGTAGCGTGTAGCGTGTAGAGTGTAGCGTGTAGGGTGTAGCGTGTAGAGTGTAGTGTGTGGCGTGCAGGGCATAGGGTGTAGCGTATAGCGTGTAGGGTGTAGGGTGTAGAGTGTAGGGTGTAGCATGTAGGGTGTAGGGTGTAGGGTGTAGCGTGTAGCGTGTAGAGTGTAGCGTGTAGGGTGTACGGTGTAGACAGTATTGTATAAGCTGTAGCGTTTAGCGTGTAGAGTGTAGCGTGTAGCGTGTAGCGTGTAGCGTGTAGGGTGTAGAGTGTAGGGTGTGGAGTGTAGCGTGTAGGGTGTAGGGTGTAGCGTGTAGGGTGTAGCATGTAGCGTGTAGCGTGTAGCATGTAGAGTAGGGTTTAGGGTGTAGGGTGTAGAGTGTAGTGTGTAGAGTGTAGAGTGTAGCGTGTAGAGTGTAAAGTGTAGCGTGTAGGGTGTAGCGTGTAGTGTGTAGCGTGTAGCGCGTAGCGTGTAGAGTGTAGGGTATAGAGTGTAGCGTGTAGAGAGTAGGGAGCAGAGTGTAGAGTGTAGCGTGCAGGGTGTAGGGTGAAAAGTGTAGGGTGTAGGGTGTAGCGTGTAGCGTGTAGAGTGTAGGGAGTAGGGTGTAGGGTGTAGCGTGTAGGGTGTAGAGTGTAGCGTGTAGCGTGTAGGGTGTAGCGTGTAGCGTGTAGGGTGTAGCGTGTATCATGTACCGTGTAGCGTGTAGCATGTAGAGTAGGGTGTAGGGTGTAGAGTGTAGCGTGTAGGGTGTAGGGTGTAGAGTGTAGGGTGTAGCATGTAGGGTGTAGGGTGTAGGGTGTAGCGTGTAGGGTGTAGAGTGTAGCGTGTAGGGTGTACGGTGTAGAGTGTAGTGTATAAGCTGTAGCGTTTAGCGTGTAGAGTGTAGAGTGTAGGGTGTAGAGTGTAGCGTGTAGCGTGTAGCGTGTAGGGTGTAGGGTGAAGCGTGTAGGGTGTAGCATGTAGCGTGTAGCGTGTAGCATGTAGAGTAGGGTGTAGGGTGTAGGGTGTAGAGTGTAGTGTGTAGAGTGTGGAGTGTAGCGTGTAGAGTGTAAAGTGTAGCGTGTAGGGTGTAGCGTGTAGTGTGTAGCGTGTAGCGCGTAGCGTGTAGAGTGTAGGGTATAGAGTGTAGCGTGTAGAGAGTAGGGAGCAGAGTGTAGAGTGTAGGGAGAAGGGTGTAGGGTGTAGCGTGTAGGGTGTGGAGTGTAGCGTGTAGCGTGTAGGGTGTAGCGTGTAGCGAGTAGGGTGTAGCGTGTATCATGTACCGTGTAGCATGTAGAGTAGGGTGTAGGGTGTAGAGTGTAGCGTGTAGCGTGTAGTGTGTAGCGTGTAGAGTGTAAAGTGTAGTGTGTAGTGTGTAGTGTGTAGCGTGTAGCGCGTAGCGTGTAGAGTGTAGGGTATAGAGTGTAGCGTGTAGAGAGTAGGGAGTAGAGTGTAGAGTGTAGCGTGTAGGGTGTAGAGTGTAGCGAGTAGCGTGTAGTGTGTAGGGTGTAGGGTGTAGAGTGTAGGGTGTAGCGTGTAGGGTGTAGAGTGTAGCGTGTAGGGTGTAGCGTGTAGCGTGCAGGTGTAGAGTGTAGCGTTTAGCGTGTAGGATGTAGGGTGTAGAGTGTAGGGTGTAGCGTGTAGAGTGTAGCGTGTAGCGTGTAGGGTGTAGGGTGTACAGTGTAGGGTGTAGGGTGTAGCGTGTGTAGGGTGTAGAGTGTAGCGTATAGCGTGTAGGGTGTAGAGTGTAGGGTGTAGGGTGTAGAGTGTAGCGTGTAGGGTGTAGCGTGTAGGGTTTAGGGTGTAGGGTGTAGAGTGTAGGGTGTTGCGTGTAGGGTGTAGAGTGTAGCGTGTAGCGTGTAGGGTGTAGCGTGTAGAGTGTAGCGTGTAGCGTGTAGGGTGGAGGGTGTAGAGTGTAGGGTGTAGCGTGTAGGGTGTAGAGTGTAGCGTGTAGGGTGTAGAGTGTAGCGTGTAGCGTGCAGGGTGTAGAGTGTAGCGTATAGCGTGTAGGGTGTAGGATGTAGAGTGTAGCGTGTAGGGTGTAGAGTGTAGCGTGTAGGGTGTAGCATGTAGCGTGTAGGGTGTAGGGTGTAGAGTGTAGAGTGTAGCGTGTAGGGTGAAGCATGTAGGGTGTAGGGTGTCGGGTATAGCGTGTAGGGTGTAGGGTGTAGAGTGTAGGGTGTAGCGTGTATGGTGTAGAGTGTAGCGTGTAGCGTGTAGAGTGTAGCGTGTAGGGTGTAGGGTGTAGCGTGTAGTGTGCAGAGTGTAGCGTGTAGGGTGTAGAGTGTAACGTGTTGCGTGTAGGGTGTAGAGTGTAGCGTGTAGCATGTAGAGTGTAGAGTGTAGCGTGTAGCGTGTAGAGTGTAGCGGGTAGGGTGTAGAGTGTAGCGAGTAGCGTGTAGGGTGTAGGGTGTAGAGTGTAGGGTGTAGCGTGTAGGGTGTAGAGTGTAGCGTGTAGGGTGTAGGGTGTAGCGTGTAGGGTGTAGAGTGTAGCGTGTAGGGTGTAGCGTGTAGCGTGTAGAGTGTAGCGTGTAGGGTGTAGAGTGTAGCGTGTAGGGTGTAGCGTGTAGCGTGTAGCATGTAGAGTGTAGCGTGTAGGGTGTAGAGTGTAGCGTGTAGGGTGTAGCGTGTAGCGTGTAGCGTGCAGGGTGTAGAGTGTAGCGTATAGCGTGTAGGGTGTAGAGTGTAGGGTGTAGCATGTAGCGTGTAGAGTGTAGCGTGTAGGGTGTAGGGTGTAGCGTGTAGCGTTTACCGTGTAGCGTATAGAGTGCAGCGTGTAGGGTGTAGAGTGTAGCGTGTAGTGTGTAGCGTGTAGGGTGTAGGGTGTAGCGTGTAGGGTGTAGAGTGTAGCGTGTAGGGTGTAGAGTGTAACATGTAGCATGTAGGGTGTAGGGCGTAGCGTGTAGCGTGTACCGTGTAGCGTGTAGAGTGTAGTGTGTAGGGTGTAGAGTGTAGCGTGTAGGGTGTAAAGTGTAGCGTGTAGCGTGTAGCGTGTAGAGTGTAGCGTGTGGGGTGTAGCGTGTAGAGTGTAGTGTGTGGCGTGCAG
Source organism: Ranitomeya variabilis (assembly GCF_051348905.1). Lineage (NCBI taxonomy): Eukaryota > Metazoa > Chordata > Amphibia > Anura > Dendrobatidae > Ranitomeya > Ranitomeya variabilis. The sequence goes on from NW_027508206.1 coordinate 230,065, forward strand.
GGCATAGGGTGTAGCGTATAGCGTGTAGGGTGTAGGGTGTAGAGTGTAGGGTGTAGCATGTAGGGTGTAGGGTGTAGGGTGTAGCGTGTAGAGTGTAGCGTGTAGGGTGTACGGTGTAGACAGTATTGTATAAGCTGTAGCGTTTAGCGTGTAGAGTGTAGCGTGTAGCGTGTAGCGTGTAGCGTGTAGGGTGTAGAGTGTAGGGTGTGGAGTGTAGCGTGTAGGGTGTAGGGTGTAGCGTGTAGGGTGTAGCATGTAGCGTGTAGCGTGTAGCATGTAGAGTAGGGTTTAGGGTGTAGGGTGTAGAGTGTAGTGTGTAGAGTGTAGAGTGTAGCGTGTAGAGTGTAAAGTGTAGCGTGTAGGGTGTAGCGTGTAGTGTGTAGCGTGTAGCGCGTAGCGTGTAGAGTGTAGGGTATAGAGTGTAGCGTGTAGAGAGTAGGGAGCAGAGTGTAGAGTGTAGCGTGCAGGGTGTAGGGTGAAAAGTGTAGGGTGTAGGGTGTAGCGTGTAGCGTGTAGAGTGTAGGGAGTAGGGTGTAGGGTGTAGCGTGTAAGGTGTAGAGTGTAGCGTGTAGCGTGTAGGGTGTAGCGTGTAGCGTGTAGGGTGTAGCGTGTATCATGTACCGTGTAGCGTGTAGCATGTAGAGTAGGGTGTAGGGTGTAGAGTGTAGCGTGTAGGGTGTAGGGTGTAGCGTGTAGGGTGTAGCATGTAGGGTGTAGGGTGTAGGGTGTAGCGTGTAGGGTGTAGAGTGTAGCGTGTAGGGTGTACGGTGTAGAGTGTAGGGTATAAGCTGTAGCGTTTAGCGTGTAGAGTGTAGAGTGTAGGGTGTAGAGTGTAGCGTGTAGCGTGTAGCGTGTAGGGTGTAGGGTGAAGCGTGTAGGGTGTAGCATGTAGCGTGTAGCGTGTAGCATGTAGAGTAGGGTGTAGGGTGTAGGGTGTAGAGTGTAGTGTGTAGAGTGTGGAGTGTAGCGTGTAGAGTGTAAAGTGTAGCGTGTAGGGTGTAGCGTGTAGTGTGTAGCGTGTAGCGCGTAGCGTGTAGAGTGTAGGGTATAGAGTGTAGCGTGTAGAGAGTAGGGAGCAGAGTGTAGAGTGTAGGGAGAAGGGTGTAGGGTGTAGCGTGTAGGGTGTGGAGTGTAGCGTGTAGCGTGTAGGGTGTAGCGTGTAGCGAGTAGGGTGTAGCGTGTATCATGTACCGTGTAGCATGTAGAGTAGGGTGTAGGGTGTAGAGTGTAGCGTGTAGCGTGTAGTGTGTAGCGTGTAGAGTGTAAAGTGTAGCGTGTAGTGTGTAGTGTGTAGCGTGTAGCGCGTAGCGTGTAGAGTGTAGGGTATAGAGTGTAGCGTGTAGAGAGTAGGGAGTAGAGTGTAGAGTGTAGCGTGTAGGGTGTAGAGTGTAGCGAGTAGCGTGTAGTGTGTAGGGTGTAGGGTGTAGAGTGTAGGGTGTAGCGTGTAGGGTGTAGAGTGTAGCGTGTAGGGTGTAGCGTGTAGCGTGCAGGTGTAGAGTGTAGCGTTTAGCGTGTAGGATGTAGGGTGTAGAGTGTAGGGTGTAGCGTGTAGAGTGTAGCGTGTAGCGTGTAGGGTGTAGGGTGTACAGTGTAGGGTGTAGGGTGTAGCGTGTAGAGTGTAGTGTGTGGCGTGCAGGGCGTAGGGTGTAGCGTGTAGGGTGTAGGGTGTAGAGTGTAGGGTGTAGCATGTAGGGTGTAGGGTGTAGGGTGTAGCGTGTAGGGTGTAGAGTGTAGCATGTAGGGTGTACGGTGTAGAGTGTAGGGTATAAGCTGTAGCGTTTAGCGTGTAGAGTGTAGCGTGTAGCGTGTAGGGTGTAGAGTGTAGCGTGTAGGGTGTAGAGTGTAGAGTGTAGAGAGTATTGTGTAGGGTGTAGAGTGTAGGGTGTAGGGTGTAGAGTGTAACGTGTAGCGTGTAGGGTGTAGCGTGTAGGGTGTAGAGTGTAGGGTGTAGCGTGTAGGGTGTAGCGTGTAGCGTGTAGGGTGTAGGGTGTAGAGTGTAGGGTGTAGCGTGTAGGGTGTAGCGTGTAGCGTGTAGCGTGTAGCGTGTAGCGTGTAGGTTGTAGGGTGTAGAGTGTAGGGTGTAGCGTGTAGGGTGTAGCGTGTAGCGTGTAGCGTGTAGAGTGTAGCATCTAGCGTGTAGCGTATAGTGTGTAGCGTGTAGCTTGTAGATTGTAGCGTGTAGGGTGTAGGGTGTAGGGTGTACCGTGTAGGGTGTAGCGTGTAGCGTGTAGCGTGTAGGGTGTAGCGTGTAGCGTGTAGGGTGTAGGGTGTAGAGTGTAGGGTGTAGCGTGTAGGGTGTAGCGTGTAGCGTGTAGCGTGTAGCGTGTAGGTTGTAGGGTGTAGAGTGTAGGGTGTAGCGTGTAGGGTGTAGCGTGTAGCGTGTAGCGTGTAGAGTGTAGCATCTAGCGTGTAGCGTATAGTGTGTAGCGTGTAGCTTGTAGATTGTAGCGTGTAGGGTGTAGGGTGTAGAGTGTACCGTGTAGGGTGTAGCGTGTAGCGTGTAGCGTGTAGATTGTAGCATGTAGGGTGTAGCAAGTAGCGTGTATTGTGTAGGGTGTAGAGTGTAGGTTGTAGGGTGTAGAGTGTAGGGTGTAGCGTGTAGGGTGTAGCGTGTAGCGTGTAGCGTGTAGAGTGTAGCATCTAGCGTGTAGCGTATAGTGTGTAGCGTGTAGCTTGTAGATTGTAGCGTGTAGGGTGTAGGGTGTACCGTGTAGGGTGTAGCGTGTAGCGTGTAGCGTGTAGAGTGTAGCATGTAGGGTGTAGCAAGTAGCGTGTATTGTGTAGGGTGTAGAGTGTAGCATGTAGCGTGTAGAGTGTAGAGTGTAGCGTGTAGCGTGTAGGGTGTCACTTTTTCCTCTGATGAAGACGCTTGAGTAGCATCGATACGCGTGGGGTAAAGGGCTTCCTTTGTTTTTTTCCCGAGGGACAGGACTTGGGTAACTTATCTTTACAACTGCTATGGAATTACACCTATTTACTTCATGCATGGCCTGGCATTTTTCCAAGCCTTAGGACAATGGATCCTGATTAGTGTTGAGCGATACTTTCCGATATCGGAAAGTATCGGTATCGGAAAGTATCGGCCGATACCGTCACAGTATCGGAATCCAATCCGATACCGATACCCGATCCCAATGCAAGTCAATGGGACGAAAATATCGGAATCAAAATAAACCCTTTATACACTTGTAGGTTCATTCTACATGAAGGAAAACAACTAAGAATATTGTAGGATGTATTGGGGGACGTGGCGGAGATATTAAAGGGACAGAGGTTTAGCCCAATGTAATAGAATAGCAGGATTTTTTATTTTTTTTTATGAAGTTCGGCGTTAGAAAGAATTTGACTATGTTTTTTTTTTTTTTTTTATGTCAGATATTGATGTTTCACTACTTCCACGCCCTTCACCTTCTTTTTTACTTCTCCCACGCTTTCTTCTTAATTATCCTCATCATCAGCTTCTTTGACATCAACTTCTTCACCTTATTCATCTTCTTCTTCATCTTCTACCTATTATTTTTTGGGTTACATTGTTCATATTCTTTTTATTTTACTATTATCTTCATCATATTCAACTTCTTCATCATATTCTTATTTGTGACAGGCATTCCCGTAGTTGTTATCTATAAAAGTTTGAAGATTACACCTTCCGTTCTGCCTGTCACAAAACAGTTACATTTGTCCGCGTTCAGTTTGGCCTGCAGCATCAGGCTTTATCCAGGGGCACCACGAGGAGGAACGGACTCACCCCCATACACTGCTTAGTCTTCTTCTGCTTATAATTTACATAATTTTTTTTGCTCTGATATTTTGTGTTATGCTTAATGTCCTTCTGCTCTTTGTTCTGCAGCCTCTTGTTCTTCTGCTTCTCGGTCTTCCAGGTCGTCGTCGTCTCCAGGGTCGTCGTCTCCGGGGTCGTCGTCATCGGGGTGGTCTTCAGGGTCGTCGTCTCCGGGGTCGTCGTCATCGGGGTGGTCTTCGGGGTCATCGTCTCCAGGGTCGTCGTCATCACGGTGGTTGTCGTCTCTGGTGTCGTCGTCATCTTAGGGGTGGTCTTCTGGGTCATTGTGTTTAGTCTCTTGAACTTGGAAATGTAGCAGAAGGTACAAGAAGGCTGAGAAAATGCCGAGAACCAGCTGATGGAACTGGAACTCGGATGGCTACCCGAAGGTCCAAGAGCCAATGGAACTACCGAGGACCAGCTGACGTTACTGGAACCCGGTTACTAAGCAGGAGGTACCTGTGCTGAAAGCACTACCAAGGACCACCTGACGTTGGTGGAACTCGGATACCCAGAGGGAGGCACCTAAGCCAAAGGCTCTGCCCGGAACCAGCTGACGGTACTGGAACCAGGATGGGGAGCAGAAGGTACAAGAGCAAAAGACACTGCCGAGAACCAGCTGACGGTGCTGGAACCCGGATGGGTAGCCGAAGGTCCAAGAGCCAATGGAACTACCGAGGACCAGCTGACGTTACTGGAACCCGGTTACTAAGCAGGAGGTACCCGTGCCTGAAAGCACTACCAAGGACCACCTGACGTTGGTGGAACTCGGATACCAAAGGGAGGCACCTAAGCCAAAGGCTCTGCCCGGAACCAGCTGACGGTACTGGAACCAGGATGGGGAGCAGAAGGTACAAGAGCAAGTGTCTGCGTGGCTTTTGCAGGACACGATGCCGGCTGCACAGCAGGGGAACAGCTGGCGGTGCTGGACCCCACTGACACATTGGCTGGTGTTTTTCTCTGTGCAGCTAGCACATCTGGGCCCCAACTGGCGGTGTGTTAGAGCCCAGGGACAGCAGGAGGAGGAGCAGGAGGAGGAGGAGCAGGGGGAGGGGAGTGTAGGCCGAAGCCTGCACTGGCGGCAGCTTTGGGTCTGTTGTGTCTGCGTGGCTTTTGCAGGACACGTTGCCGGCTACACAGCAGGGGAACAGCTGGCGGTGCTGGACCCCACTGACACATTGGCGAGGTGTTTGGCTCTGTGCAGCCAGCACTTCCGGACAGCAACTAGCGTTGTTGGAGCCCGGGCTCTGCAGGTGGAGCAGAGTGTAGGCCGAAGCCTAATTGAACCGATTTCAAAAGTCACCTTTAACCCCCCCTCAGGGGTTACAAAGTAGAAGAGCCACAGCTTATGCAGCAGCAGTGCTGCGCAAGTCAAAGGTTGCTCTTGTAATTTTTCTCCTTGCACACGCTGAATGGAACACGTATAACATTCAGCCCTTTATACAGTCAAACTGTGTAATGGAGGCGAGAGTTCCCTTTGTAATGAGACGCAGCACAGGTGTCAAGAATCCCACCTTGGTGCTGGGTGCAGCCTCCCGAGCGTTGTTATTTGCTGTACAGGAGTCTGCGCTGTCGTGTTATCCCCTGGCCTAGCGCCGTTAGCGCTGCCCATCTTCTGGCATCATGTAATGTCGGCCGGTGCGGTTCGCGATGCCCATGAATCCCAGCCCCGCAGTGTCTTAACATTGTTAAAACACTGCGGGGCTGGGATTCAGGGCCTGGCGCAGCACATATGTTGGCCTCTCACACTCGGGTCCTTACACCCGCTTCAGACTGTGCGGCGTCATCTGATCCCTTATCGCATGCCACGGCCATGAAGCCGCACAGTCCGAAGAAGGCGGAAGGAGAGGAGGGACAGGCGAACTGATGCACTGATCCTGCCCATCAATCACACCCTCGCAGTCCCAATAAATAAGACACCGAGGGGCGTTGTGTGGGTCAGGGCGGCCACAGAGGCGCAGGCAGCCAAACAATGATGCCAGAAGACGGGCAGCGCTACCAAGGGGGTTGCAGCGTGTCATTACAAAGGAAAGTCACACCACCGGGACGGTTAAATGGTCACACAGAGGACACATTTCAGACGTGTTTTCAGTTCCACATGTGCGAGGAGAATACGTTTCTGAGCCACCTTGCACACATGCAGCATTACCGCTGTACAAGGTGGCTGGATAACGTAAAAACGCCTGGGGGAGGGGGGACAGGTTCCCTTCAATTTCAGTTCTTGTGTCTGCGTGGCTTTTGCAGGACACGTTGCCGGCTGCACAGCAGGGGAACAGCTGGCGGTGCTGGACCCCACTGACACATTGGCTGGTGTTTTTCTCTGTGCAGCTAGCACATCTGGGCCCCAACTGGCGGTGTGTTAGAGCCCAGGGACAGCAGGAGGAGGAGCAGGAGGAGGAGGAGCAGGGGGAAGGGAGTGTAGGCCGAAGCCTGCACTGGCGGCAGCTTTGGGTCTGTTGTGTCTGCGTGGCTTTTGCAGGACACGTTGCCGGCTACACAGCAGGGGAACAGCTGGCGGTGCTGGACCCCACTGACACATTGGCGAGGTGTTTGGCTCTGTGCAGCCAGCACTTCCGGACAGCAACTAGCGTTGTTGGAGCCCGGGCTCTGCAGGTGGAGCAGAGTGTAGGCCGAAGCCTAATTGAACCGATTTCAAAAGTCACCTTTAACCCCCCCTCAGGGGTTACAAAGTAGAAGAGCCACAGCTTATGCAGCAGCAGTGCTGCGCAAGTCAAAGGTTGCTCTTGTAATTTTTCTCCTTGCACACGCTGAATGGAACACGTATAACATTCAGCCCTTTATACAGTCAAACTGTGTAATGGAGGCGAGAGTTCCCTTTGTAATGAGACGCAGCACAGGTGTCAAGAATCCCACCTTGGTGCTGGGTGCAGCCTCCCGAGCGTTGTTATTTGCTGTACAGGAGTCTGCGCTGTCGTGTTATCCCCTGGCCTAGCGCCGTTAGCGCTGCCCATCTTCTGGCATCATGTAATGTCGGCCGGTGCGGTTCGCGATGCCCATGAATCCCAGCCCCGCAGTGTCTTAACATTGTTAAAACACTGCGGGGCTGGGATTCAGGGCCTGGCGCAGCACATATGTTGGCCTCTCACACTCGGGTCCTTACACCCGCTTCAGACTGTGCGGCGTCATCTGATCCCTTATCGCATGCCACGGCCATGAAGCCGCACAGTCCGAAGAAGGCGGAAGGAGAGGAGGGACAGGCGAACTGATGCACTGATCCTGCCCATCAATCACACCCTCGCAGTCCCAATAAATAAGACACCGAGGGGCGTTGTGTGGGTCAGGGCGGCCGCAGAGGCGCAGGCAGCCAAACAATGATGCCAGAAGACGGGCAGCGCTACCAAGGGGGTTGCAGCGTGTCATTACAAAGGAAAGTCACACCACCGGGACGGTTAAATGGTCACACAGAGGACACATTTCAGACGTGTTTTCAGTTCCACATGTGCGAGGAGAATACGTTTCTGAGCCACCTTGCACACATGCAGCATTACCGCTGTACAAGGTGGCTGGATAACGTAAAAACGCCTGGGGGAGGGGGGACAGGTTCCCTTCAATTTCAGTTCTTGTGTCTGCGTGGCTTTTGCAGGACACGTTGCCGGCTGCACAGCAGGGGAACAGCTGGCGGTGCTGGACCCCACTGACACATTGGCTGGTGTTTTTCTCTGTGCAGCTAGCACATCTGGGCCCCAACTGGCGGTGTGTTAGAGCCCAGGGACAGCAGGAGGAGGAGCAGGAGGAGGAGGAGCAGGGGGAGGGGAGTGTAGGCCGAAGCCTGCACTGGCGGCAGCTTTGGGTCTGTTGTGTCTGCGTGGCTTTTGCAGGACACGTTGCCGGCTACACAGCAGGGGAACAGCTGGCGGTGCTGGACCCCACTGACACATTGGCGAGGTGTTTGGCTCTGTGCAGCCAGCACTTCCGGACAGCCACTAGCGTTGTTGGAGCCCGGGCTCTGCAGGTGGAGCAGAGTGTAGGCCGAAGCCTAATTGAACCGATTTCAAAAGTCACCTTTAACCCCCCCTCAGGGGTTACAAAGTAGAAGAGCCACAGCTTATGCAGCAGCAGTGCTGCGCAAGTCAAAGGTTGCTCTTGTAATTTTTCTCCTTGCACACGCTGAATGGAACACGTATAACATTCAGCCCTTTATACAGTCAAACTGTGTAATGGAGGCGAGAGTTCCCTTTGTAATGAGACGCAGCACAGGTGTCAAGAATCCCACCTTGGTGCTGGGTGCAGCCTCCCGAGCGTTGTTATTTGCTGTACAGGAGTCTGCGCTGTCGTGTTATCCCCTGGCCTAGCGCCGTTAGCGCTGCCCATCTTCTGGCATCATGTAATGTCGGCCGGTGCGGTTCGCGATGCCCATGAATCCCAGCCCCGCAGTGTCTTAACATTGTTAAAACACTGCGGGGCTGGGATTCAGGGCCTGGCGCAGCACATATGTTGGCCTCTCACACTCGGGTCCTTACACCCGCTTCAGACTGTGCGGCGTCATCTGATCCCTTATCGCATGCCACGGCCATGAAGCCGCACAGTCCGAAGAAGGCGGAAGGAGAGGAGGGACAGGCGAACTGATGCACTGATCCTGCCCATCAATCACACCCTCGCAGTCCCAATAAATAAGACACCGAGGGGCGTTGTGTGGGTCAGGGCGGCCGCAGAGGCGCAGGCAGCCAAACAATGATGCCAGAAGACGGGCAGCGCTACCAAGGGGGTTGCAGCGTGTCATTACAAAGGAAAGTCACACCACCGGGACGGTTAAATGGTCACACAGAGGACACATTTCAGACGTGTTTTCAGTTCCACATGTGCGAGGAGAATACGTTTCTGAGCCACCTTGCACACATGCAGCATTACCGCTGTACAAGGTGGCTGGATAACGTAAAAACGCCTGGGGGAGGGGGGACAGGTTCCCTTCAATTTCAGTTCTTGTGTCTGCGTGGCTTTTGCAGGACACGTTGCCGGCTGCACAGCAGGGGAACAGCTGGCGGTGCTGGACCCCACTGACACATTGGCTGGTGTTTTTCTCTGTGCAGCTAGCACATCTGGGCCCCAACTGGCGGTGTGTTAGAGCCCAGGGACAGCAGGAGGAGGAGCAGGAGGAGGAGGAGCAGGGGGAGGGGAGTGTAGGCCGAAGCCTGCACTGGCGGCAGCTTTGGGTCTGTTGTGTCTGCGTGGCTTTTGCAGGACACGTTGCCGGCTACACAGCAGGGGAACAGCTGGCGGTGCTGGACCCCACTGACACATTGGCGAGGTGTTTGGCTCTGTGCAGCCAGCACTTCCGGACAGCAACTAGCGTTGTTGGAGCCCGGGCTCTGCAGGTGGAGCAGAGTGTAGGCCGAAGCCTAATTGAACCGATTTCAAAAGTCACCTTTAACCCCCCCTCAGGGGTTACAAAGTAGAAGAGCCACAGCTTATGCAGCAGCAGTGCTGCGCAAGTCAAAGGTTGCTCTTGTAATTTTTCTCCTTGCACACGCTGAATGGAACACGTATAACATTCAGCCCTTTATACAGTCAAACTGTGTAATGGAGGCGAGAGTTCCCTTTGTAATGAGACGCAGCACAGGTGTCAAGAATCCCACCTTGGTGCTGGGTGCAGCCTCCCGAGCGTTGTTATTTGCTGTACAGGAGTCTGCGCTGTCGTGTTATCCCCTGGCCTAGCGCTGTTAGCGCTGCCCATCTTCTGGCATCATGTAATGTCGGCCGGTGCGGTTCGCGATGCCCATGAATCCCAGCCCCGCAGTGTCTTAACATTGTTAAAACACTGCGGGGCTGGGATTCAGGGCCTGGCGCAGCACATATGTTGGCCTCTCACACTCGGGTCCTTACACCCGCTTCAGACTGTGCGGCGTCATCTGATCCCTTATCGCATGCCACGGCCATGAAGCCGCACAGTCCGAAGAAGGCGGAAGGAGAGGAGGGACAGGCGAACTGATGCACTGATCCTGCCCATCAATCACACCCTCGCAGTCCCATTAAATAAGACAACGAGGGGCGTTGTGTGGGTCAGGGCGGCCGCAGAGGCGCAGCCAGCCAAACAATGATGCCAGAAGACGGGCAGCGTTACCAAGGAGCTTGTTGCGTGTGTCAATACAAAGTCAAATCACACCTGAGGGACGTTTTAATGGTCACAGAGGACACATTTTAGACGTGTTCACTTCAACATGGGCAAGGAGAATAAGTTTCTGAGCCACCTTGAACACATGCAGCATTACTGCTGTTCAAGGTAGCTGTAAAACATAGAAACACCTGGGGGAGGGGGGACAGGTTCCCTTCAATTTCAGTTCTTGTGTCTGCGTGGCGGTCGCAGGACACGTTGCCGGCTACACAGCAGGGGAACAGCTGGCGGTGCTGAACCCCACTGACACATTGGCTGGTGTTTTTCTCTGTGCAGCTAGCACATCTGGGCAAAAACTGGCGGTGTTAGAGCCCAGGGTCAGCAGGAGGAGCAGGGGGAGCGGAGTGTAGGCCGAAGCCTGCACTCGAGCAAGTTGAAAGGAAACCTTTAACCCCCCCCCCCCCCAGGCGTTTGTAGCTGAAAGAGCCATTGTGTACAGCACTAATGCTGGAAAAGGTAAACTTAGCTCTTTTAATTATGGTCCTTGTACATGCGGAACCTAACATTTATGAAATGTGTCTCCTCACAGCGTTAAACCGTCCGGTAGGTGGAACTTTCCTTTGTCGTGTGACGCAGCACAGCCATCATTTTTACCCCCTTGGCGCCGTGCGCCGCCTCCTCAGCGTTGTTTGAATCTGTCCCGGAGCATGCGCTGTTAGGTTAGCCCTTGGCCATGCACACATGTTGCGCTGCCCGTCTTCTGACCTCATTTGGTGTCAGGCTGGCTGCGCCTGTGCGGGTGCGCTGGCCGAGATCCCGCCTCGCAGTGTCGTCTAATGTAATACCACCGCGGGCCTGTGATCCGTGCCCGTGCGCAGTGCATATCCTCTCCTCTCACTCCCCTCCCTACGGCTTTTTCAGACTGTGCGGTGTCACGGCCGTGGCATGCTATTAGGGACCAGCTGACATCGCACAGTCTGAAGAAGCCGTAGGGAGGGGAGTGAGAGGAGAGGATATGCACTGCGCACGGGCACGGATCACAGGCCCGCGGTGGGATTACATTAGACGACACTGCGAGGCGGGATCTCGGCCAGCGCACCCGCACAGGCGCAGCCAGCCTGACACCAAATGAGGTCAGAAGACGGGCAGCGCAACATGTGTGCATGGCCAAGGGCTAACCTAACAGCGCAGGCTCCGGGACAGATTCAAACAACGCTGAGGAGGGGGCGCACGGCGCCAAGGGGGTAAAAATGATGGCTGTGCTGCGTCACACGACAAAGGAAAGTTCCACCTACCGGACGGTTTAACGCTGTGTGGGGACACATTTCATAAGTGTTAGGTTCAGCATGTGCAAGGAGCATCACGAAAAGAGGCACTTTTTCCCTTTGCATCATTACTGCTGCACAAGGTGGCTCCTTCAGTAACAAACGCCTGGGGGGGGGGGGTCAGGTTCCCTTACATTTAACTTGTTGTGTCTGCGTGGCGGTCGCAGTACACGTTGCCATATACACAGCAGGGGAACAGCTGGCGGTGCTGAACCCCACTAACACATTGGCGAGGTGTTTGGCTCTGTGCGTACAGCACTTCTGGACGGCAACTAGCGGTGTTGGAGCCCAGGGACAGGTGGAGGAGGAGGAGGTTGGAGGAGGTTGGAGGAGGTAGGAGGGATTGCCACACACACAGCAGGGGAACAGCTGACGTTACTGAACCCCAATAACAGAGGAGCGACTGTTGACTGTGCGTACAGCACTTCTGGACGGCAACTAGCGGTGTTGGAGCCCAGGGGCAGGTGGAGGAGGAGGAGGTTGGAGGAGGTAGGAGGGATTGCCACACACACAGCAGGGGAACAGCTGACGTTACTGAACCCCAATAACAGAGGAGGGACTGTTGACTGTGCGTACAGCACTTCTGGACGGCAACTGGCGGTGTTGGAGCCCAGGGACAGGTGGAGGAGGAGGAGGTTGGAGGAGGTTGGAGGAGGTAGGAGGGATTGCCACACACACAGCAGGGGAACAGCTGACGTTACTGAACCCCAATAACAGAGGAGGGACTGTTGACTGTGCGTACAGCACTTCTGGACGGCAACTGGCGGTGTTGGAGCCCAGGGACAGGTGGAGGAGGAGGAGGTTGGAGGAGGTTGGAGGAGGTAGGAGGGATTGCCACACACACAGCAGGGGAACAGCTGACGTTACTGAACCCCAATAACAGAGGAGGGACTGTTGACTGTGCGTACAGCACTTCTGGACGGCAACTGGCGGTGTTGGAGCCCAGGGACAGGTGGAGGAGGAGGAGGTTGGAGGAGGTTGGAGGAGGTAGGAGGGATTGCCACACACACAGCAGGGGAACAGCTGACGTTACTGAACCCCAATAACAGAGGAGGGACTGTTGACTGTGCGTACAGCACTTCTGGACGGCAACTGGCGGTGTTGGAGCCCAGGGACAGGTGGAGGAGGAGGAGGTTGGAGGAGGTTGGAGGAGGTAGGAGGGATTGCCACACACACAGCAGGGGAACAGCTGACGTTACTGAACCCCAATAACAGAGGAGGGACTGTTGACTGTGCGTACAGCACTTCTGGACGGCAACTGGCGGTGTTGGAGCCCAGGGACAGGTGGAGGAGGAGGAGGTTGGAGGAGGTTGGAGGAGGTAGGAGGGATTGCCACACACACAGCAGGGGAACAGCTGACGTTACTGAACCCCAATAACAGAGGAGCGACTGTTGACTGTGCGTACAGCACTTCTGGACGGCAACTAGCGGTGTTGGAGCCCAGGGGCAGGTGGAGGAGGAGGAGGTTGGAGGAGGTAGGAGGAGGTAGGAGGGATTGCCACACACACAGCAGGGGAACAGCTGACGTTACTGAACCCCAATAACAGAGGAGCGACTGTTGACTGTGCGTACAGCACTTCTGGACGGCAACTGGCGGTGTTGGAGCCCAGGGACAGGTGGAGGAGGAGGAGGTTGGAGAAGGTTGGAGGAGGTAGGAGGGATTGCCACACACACAGCAGGGGAACAGCTGACGTTACTGAACCCCAATAACAGAGGAGGGACTGTTGACTGTGCGTACAGCACTTCTGGACGGCAACTGGCGGTGTTGGAGCCCAGGGACAGGTGGAGGAGGAGGAGGTTGGAGGAGGTTGGAGGAGGTAGGAGGGATTGCCACACACACAGCAGGGGAACAGCTAACGTTACTGAACCCCAATAACAGAGGAGGGACTGTTGACTGTGCGTACAGCACTTCTGGACGGCAACTGGCGGTGTTGGAGCCCAGGGACAGGTGGAGGAGGAGGAGGTTGGAGGAGGTTGGAGGAGGTAGGAGGGATTGCCACACACACAGCAGGGGAACAGCTGACGTTACTGAACCCCAATAACAGAGGAGGGACTGTTGACTGTGCGTACAGCACTTCTGGACGGCAACTGGCGGTGTTGGAGCCCAGGGACAGGTGGAGGAGGAGGAGGTTGGAGGAGGTTGGAGGAGGTAGGAGGGATTGCCACACACACAGCAGGGGAACAGCTGACGTTACTGAACCCCAATAACAGAGGAGCGACTGTTGACTGTGCGTACAGCACTTCTGGACGGCAACTAGCGGTGTTGGAGCCCAGGGGCAGGTGGAGGAGGAGGAGGTTGGAGGAGGTAGGAGGAGGTAGGAGGGATTGCCACACACACAGCAGGGGAACAGCTGACGTTACTGAACCCCAATAACAGAGGAGCGACTGTTGACTGTGCGTACAGCACTTCTGGACGGCAACTAGCGGTGTTGGAGCCCAGGGGCAGGTGGAGGAGGAGGAGGTTGGAGGAGGTAGGAGGGATTGCCACACACACAGCAGGGGAACAGCTGACGTTACTGAACCGCAATAACAGAGGAGGGACTGTTGACTGTGCGTACAGCACTTCTGGACGGCAACTGGCGGTGTTGGAGCCCAGGGACAGGTGGAGGAGGAGGAGGTTGGAGGAGGTTGGAGGAGGTAGGAGGGATTGCCACACACACAGCAGGGGAACAGCTGACGTTACTGAACCCCAATAACAGAGGAGGGACTGTTGACTGTGCGTACAGCACTTCTGGACGGCAACTGGCGGTGTTGGAGCCCAGGGACAGGTGGAGGAGGAGGAGGTTGGAGGAGGTTGGAGGAGGTAGGAGGGATTGCCACACACACAGCAGGGGAACAGCTGACGTTACTGAACCCCAATAACAGAGGAGGGACTGTTGACTGTGCGTACAGCACTTCTGGACGGCAACTGGCGGTGTTGGAGCCCAGGGACAGGTGGAGGAGGAGGAGGTTGGAGGAGGTTGGAGGAGGTAGGAGGGATTGCCACACACACAGCAGGGGAACAGCTGACGTTACTGAACCCCAATAACAGAGGAGCGACTGTTGACTGTGCGTACAGCACTTCTGGACGGCAACTAGCGGTGTTGGAGCCCAGGGGCAGGTGGAAAAGCAGAGGAACACAATGTAGGCCGAAGCCTGAGAAAGTCGAAAGGGAACCTTTAACCCCCCCCCCCAAGGCGTTTGTAGCTGAAAGAGCCAGCTTGTGCAGCACAAAAGATGGAAAAGGTGGCTCTTTTCATCATGCTCCTTGCAAACACAGAACTAAACACTTATAAAATGTGTCCCCTGAAGCCGTGAAACCGTCCCGGAGGTGGGACTTTCCTTCGTAATATGACGCAGCACAGCCATCATTACTACCCCCCCGCCGTGCCCCGGCTCCTCAGCGTTGTTTGATTCCGTCCCGGAGCCTGCGCTGTTATGTTATCCCGTGGCCAGGCACACTTAGCGCTGCCCATCTTCTGACATCATTTGGTGTCAGGCTGGCTGCGCCTGTGCGGCCGCGCTGGCCGAGAGCCCGCCTCGCAGTGTCTTCTGATGTAATCCCACTGGGGGCCTGGGATCCATGGCCATGCGCAGTGCATATCCTCGCCTCTCACTCCCCTCCCTACGGCTTCTTTTCCAGACTGTGCGGTGTCACGGCCGTGGCATGCTATTAGGGACCAGCTGACACCGAACAGTCTGAAGAAGCCATAGGGAGATGAGTGAGAGGTGGAGGTTCAGATATGCACTGCGCATGTCCATAGATCCCAGGCCCCCAGTGGGATTAAATCAGAAGACACTGCGAGGCGGGCTCTCGGCCAGCGTGGCCGCACAGGCGCAGCCAGCCTGACACCAAATGATGCCAGAAGACGGGCAGCGCTAAGTGTGCCTGGCCACGGGATAACATAACAGCGCAGGCTCCGGGACGGAATCAAACAACGCTGAGGAGCCGGGGCGCGGCGCCGGGGGGGTAGGAATGACGGCTGTGCTGCGTCATATTACGAAGGAAAGTCCCACCTCCGGGACGGTTTTACGGTATCAGTGGACACATTTTATAAGTGTTAAGTTTTGCGTGTGCAAGGAGCAAAACCAAAATAGCTACCTTTTTCCTTGTGCAGCATTACTGCTGCACAAGGTGGCTCTTTCAGTAACAAACGCCTTGGGGGGGGGGGACAGATTCCCTTACATTTCAGTTGTTGTGTCAGCGTGGCGGTCGCATGACACATTGACGGCTACACAGCTGGGGATCAGCTGACGTTACTGAAACCCAATAACACTGGGTCGTATGTTTTCACTGTGCAGACGGCACGTCTGAGCCTCAACTGGCGGTGTTGGAGCCCAGGAATTTAAGTTCAGGTGGTAGAAAGATGAACACAACAGGAGACCTGGATAACGTATACAGTGACCTAATTTTTTAATCAGGAGGAGGAGTGGCAAATTCCTGCGAGATCCAGGCCTTGTTCATTTTCAGGAAAGTAAGCCGGTCAACGTTATCGGAGGATAGTCGCATGCGACGGTCAGTTAGTACACCACCTGCAGCACTAAAGACACGTTCCGATAATACACTGGCCGCAGGGCAAGACAGCACCTCCAATGCATACTGGCTTAGCTCTGGCCATGTATCCAGCTTTGAGACCCAAAACTTGAAAGGGGAAGAGCCGTCTGGGAGTACAGCAAGAGGGCAAGACATGTAGTCTGTCACCATCTGACGGAACCGTTGCCTCCTGCTGACTGGAGCCGTCTGTGATGGTGTAGACTTTTGTGGGGGGCACACAAAACTGTGCCACAGTTGGGCCATACTGGTCTTGCCTTGGGCAGAGGCACTGCTTCTGCTCCCTCTTTGTGCAGAGCCTCCACCACTGCCTGGACGCACTGAGCTGCTTTGGAATGCAGTAGCAGCACTTCTCTCAGTTGGAATGGAGAAGATGATGGAACTGACCAGTGTGTCTTGGTACTCCCGCATTTTTCGCTCCCGGTTCAACGGTGTGATGAGGCTTTCTACGTTGTCCCGGTAGCGAGGATCGAGGAGGGTGAACACCCAATAATCAGACATGTTGAGAATGTGGTCGATGCGGCGGTCGTTTCTCAGGCACTGCAGCATGTAATCCACCATGTGCTGCAGACTGCCAACTGCCCAAGAAACGCTGTCCCCAGCTGGAGGCGTGATCTCTGCCCGCTCGTCATCACCCCACCCTCGCTGTACACACTGAGTACTGGACAATTCGGGAACTCCCTCCTCTGGACGGATGTCTTCCTCCTCCATTGACTCCTCCTCATCCTCCTCACAAACTGTCCCCTGCCTACGCGTTTGTGAGGAACCACGTGGCGCTGACTGTCCAGAAGATGATGGAAGTGGTGAATCCTCATCCTCCACCTCTTCCACAACATCATCCCTTAGCGCTTGCAGTGATTTTTCAAGCAGGCAGATAAGGGGGACAGTCATGCTGACTAGTGCATCATCTGCACTCGCCATCCGCGTGGAATAATCAAAGGGACGCAAAACCTGGCAGACATCCTTCATAGTGGCCCACTCTGTGGTTGTGAAGTCTGTACGGCGCTGACTGCGACTTTTTTGCGCCTGATACAGCTGGTACTCCATTACAGCTTGCTGCTGCTCACACAACCGCTCCAACATATGTAACGTGGAATTCCACCTGGTAGGTAGGTCACATATGATGCGATGTTCCGGCAGGCGGTGTCGGCGCTGCAGAGCCGCAATGCGCGCTTTTGCCGTGCTGGAACGCCGCAAGTGAGCACACTCTAGGCGGACCTTGTGCAGCAGTGCATCAAGATCCGGATAGTCCCTCAAAAAACTCTGCACGACCAAATTGAGCACATGTGCCAGACATGGGATGTGAGTGAGGTTGCCGAGGCCCAGGGCTGCCACCAGATTTCGGCCATTATCACACACTACCATGCCTGGCTGGAGATTCGCTGGCTCAAACCACACATCGCTCTCCTGCTTGATGGCATTCCAGAGCTCCTGCGCTGTGTGGCTACGATTCCCCAAAAAAATTAATTTCAAGACGGCCTGTTGACGTTTGGCCACGGCTGTGCTCATGTCGGTCGTAACAGGTATACGTTCATCACGGGTCCATGTGGAGGTGGACTGTGACGGCTCCTGCAGCGATGATTCTGAGGAACTGGTGTAAGAGGAGGAGTCAATGCGTACAGAATGGATTCCTGCAATCCTTGGAGTGGGCAGGACACGTCCTGCGCCACTCGCACGGTCTGTACCCGGCTCAACTACATTAACCCAATGGGCAGTGAGGGAAAGGTATCGCCCCTGTCCATGTTGACTGGTCCACGCATCGGTGGTGAGGTGGACCTTGCTACTGACGGCGTTCAGTAGCGCGTGTTTTATGTGTCCCTCAACATGCTTGTGCAGGGCAGGGATGGCTTGCCTGCTGAAGTAAAAGCGGCTGGGCACACTGTACTGTGGGACTGCCAATGACATCAAGTCACGGAAGCTGTCAGTCTCCACCAGCCTGAATGACAGCATTTCCAGTGACAGAAGTTTGGCAATGCCTGCAGTCAGAGCCTGTGCTCGTGGGTGGTTTGACGAGAAAGGCCGCCTTTTCTCCCATGCCTGTACTACCGATGGCTGTAGACTGGGCTGGGAGTGTGTGGTTGACTGGGAAAGTGGTGCTGCGGGTGGAATGACAGCGGGTCTCTGGACAACAGGGCCAGAGGTTCTTCCACGGCGATCCTGGGAGGAAGCCGAACCAGCTGCGTGTGAGCTAGAGGAAGAGGCAACACGAGCTGAAGAGGTGGTAGCTGCCGCTGTTGGTTGGCCTAGCTCTTCAGTGTGTTTGTCTAACTCCGCCGGGTGCCTGTTGCGCACATGTTTCCACATGTTGGAGGTATTGAGGTTGGCGACTTTTTGACCTCTTTTGATTTTTTGATGACACACCTTGCATCTGACATAGCAAATGTCATCTGCAACTGTGTCAAAAAAGGACCAGGCACTGCAAGTCTTGGGAGCCCCCCTTTTGACTTTTGGAAGAGACATGCTCCTTACGGGTGCCAAAGCGGAGGCTGCAGGATCCGCAGTCTTCCCCCTCCCTCTCCCTCTTTGGGCCGTACGGGGAATCTCTTCCTCAGAGCTGCTCCCACCACCTTCCTGTCCCTGACGCCAAGATGGGTCAAGGACCTCATCATCTACACTACCCTCTGCCCCCAACTGCTCCTCCTGGGTAGTCTCAGCAGCAGAGCACGCACCAGTAAGTGGCACCTGAGTGTCATCATCAGCTGATGCGGCCTGCGAGGTGGTGACCGGAGCCACTGGCCCACCCGCCTCTTCAGAGGAAGACAGAAAAAGCGGTTGGGCATCACTGCACCCTGCCTCTTCTTCCATTTCTCCAATGCTGCTTGGCTGGCCCCCTGTTTCCAAGCCAAGAGATGATTCAGAGAACAGAAGTAGAGACTGCTCCTGTCCTGGGATCTCTGTCTGCCTGGGCAATTTTGCAGGTGGTGAAGAGACAGATGGCTGCTCTCCAGTGCTCTGTGTCTGAGAGGATGTGGCACTAATGGAAGTTGATGCATTAGCTGCCATCCATCCCACAACGGCTTCAATTTGGTCTTGACGCAGCAGCGGTGTACGGCGCTCGGCGACAAAGCTGCGCATGAACGACTGTTCCCTTGTGAAAGTGGGTGCTGATGACTCACCGGTGCCCGCAGCAGGCACAGAATCCCCACGTCCCTTCCCTGCTCCGCGCCCACGCCCACGCCCACGTGCCTTACTCACTGCCTTCTTCATCTTGGTTGACTGATAAAGATAAGCAGAAAAGTACTAACGGCTTTGTGTGCTTATTCCTGAGCAACTCCTCCTAACAGGTATAAGACACACTAATTTTCTAAAGTGTGGACTAGACTTGAATATGAGCTAATGTGGCCTACACAAATGTAAAGTGGTGTAACTGGTGTGTTTGGTGAACTTTATTATTTATTTATTTTTTTGGGGCTGAACTGACAACGGATAGAGCTGCAGTCACACGGAGACCGTGCAGACAGACGTAAACGGCGCTGCAAGGCCCAAAAACCCTCCTCTACTTTATCCTATGTAGTGTTTTTCCACAAATTAGCTGGAGACGGGTGGAAAGACACTAATAGGATTTTTTTAAATTAATTAGCAGCAGACTACACTACTTGAAAACAAAATGAAAATTGATTTGGCGGTATGACGCAGTGAACAACCCTGAGCTGGAGACAACCAAGCTACGGCTGCTCACAGACTACAGGGCGAGCTGCAGTCACACGGAGACCGTGCAGACAGCCGTAAACGGCGCTGCAAGGCCCAAAAACCCTCCTCTACTTTATCCTATGTAGTGTTTTTCCACAAATTAGCTGGAGACGGGTGGAAAGACACTAATAGGATTTTTTTAAATTAATTAGCAGCAGACTACACTACTTGAAAACAAAATGAAAATTGATTTGGCGGTATGACGCAGTGAACAACCCTGAGCTGGAGACAACCAAGCTACGGCTGCTCACAGACTACAGGGCGAGCTGCAGTCACACGGAGACCGTGCAGACAGCCGTAAACGGCGCTGCAAGGCCCAAAAACCCTCCTCTACTTTATCCTATGTAGTGTTTTTCCACAAATTAGCTGGAGACGGGTGGAAAGACACTAATAGGATTTTTTTAAATTAATTAGCAGCAGACTACACTACTTGAAAACAAAATGAAAATTGATTTGGCGGTATGACGCAGTGAACAACCCTGAGCTGGAGACAACCAAGCTACGGCTGCTCACAGACTACAGGGCGAGCTGCAGTCACACGGAGACCGTGCAGACAGCCGTAAACGGCGCTGCAAGGCCCAAAAACCCTCCTCTACTTTATCCTATGTAGTGTTTTTCCACAAATTAGCTGGAGACGGGTGGAAAGACACTAATAGGAATTTTTGGAAAAAATGTGCAGCAGCCTGCACTACTTCAAAAAAAAAAAAAAAAAGGACAGTATGAGGCAATGAACCACCCTCCCTGAACTGAATACAACCAGCTATGGATGGCCTATGTGGCTGCACTCAGACTAGAGAGTGGGCTGCACTCACACACACACACAGAGAGACCTTGCAGATCGCTGTGAAAACAGCGCTACAAGGCAAAAGGAAGGTGATTAGTAGGTGAACACAGCGGTTGCTAAATTAGCCTTTGGAAAGCACAAAGAAGCAAATCGCTATCTCTAAACTGTCCCTCAGTCAGCAAACAGCGTCCTGTCACTAACTGAATTCACAGCAGAGTGATCGCAAAATGGCGCCAGCGACTTTTAAACTGCATCATGACATCATTTAAGCAGCCAATCACAGCCTTGCCAGTAGTTTCATGCCCTCCATGCTAAACAGGATGTGCCCACACTTGGAATCTTTCTCATTGGCTGAATTTCTGAATTTTGAATCATGGAACTTCCGATTCCGGTATCCGATACGCGCCAAGTATCGGAATCCCGGTATCGGAATTCCGATACCGCAAGTATCGGCCGATACCCGATACTTGCGGTATCGGAATGCTCAACACTAATCCTGATTCTTTGTATTTCCACAAGGCGTCTGTATGCATACATTTATCCAAATAACTAGGATTTTGTAGTACTGCAGCATATCTATTTCCCTGATTACCTTTCTATAGGGGTCTGCTTTCATTTGCTTACCAACTGTGCGCACGCATGCTGTGTTGAACAAAATAGGATCCATGATGTATTTCTTCCAGATACTAGGCTGGAGTATATGTTTCCTGTCATAGTACTCAGGGGGTCACAGTTGGCAGTAAACAATAGGCTTCTTATATGTAGATTTGACTAAGATTGGTGTACCCGCATACCTAGCAATTTTTTCTCTCTGGTTATTTCTCCTGTCTCACATATGCTGTAAAGTATTAGCTTCCTTCATTCCCTCGGGTAAAATTACTTATGGCCTATTCAGCCATACTAGTGTTTTAAATGTTTTTAAATGCATGTTTTGCCTGGTTCTGTTTGTGGATTACTGTTTTTGTACAATAACATTGACTATTTAACGTGGATCCCATTGGTTTGCATATCCTTTTCTTTTTGTGTTTAGTGTGTAGTGTGTAGCTTAACCCTACACGCTACACGCTACACGCTACACTCTACACCCTACACGCTACACCCTACACTCTACACCGTACACTCTACACGCTACACGCTACACCCTACACCTTACACGCTACACGCTACACTCTACACCCTACACGCTACACTCTACACTCTACACGCTACACGCTACACTCTACACCCTACACTCTACACGCTACACGCTACACCCTACACTCTACACGCTACACGCTACACTCTACACGCTACACGCTACATGCTACACTCTACACTCTACACCCTACACCCTACACGCTACACGCTATACTCTACACCCTACACGCTACACTCTACACGCTACACGCTACACTCTACACTCTACACGCTACACGCTACACTCTACACCCTACACGCAACACGCTACACTCTATACCCTACACGCTACACTCTGCACGCTACACGCTACACCCTACACGCTATACTCTGCACGCTACACGCTACACTCTACACCATACACGCTACACCCTACACTCTACACCCTACACCCTACACGCTATACCCGACACCCTACACCCTACATGCTTCACCCTACACGCTACACTCTACACTCTACACCCTACACCCTACACGCTACATGCTACACCCTACACGCTACACTCTACACCCTACACTCTACACGCTACACACTACACGCTACACGCTACACCCTACACGCTACACGCTACACCCTACACGCTACACGTTACACTCTACACCCTACACCCTACACCCTACACACTACACGCTACACCCTACACGCTACACGTTACACTCTACACCCTACACGCTACACTCTACACCCTGCACCCTACACGCTACAATCTACACCCTACACCCTACACGCTACACGCTACACTCTACACCCTACACGCTACACCCTACACTCTACACCGTACACTCTACACGCTACACGCTACACTCTACACCCTACACCCTACACGCTACGCGCTACACTCTACACCCTACACGCTACACTCTACACTCTACATGCTACACGCTACACTCTACACGCTACACGCTACACCCTACACCCTACACGCTACACGCTACACTCTACAACCTACACGCTACACGCTACACTCTACACGCAACACGCTACACTCTACACCCTACACGCTACACTCTACACCCTACACTCTACACGCTACACGCTACACTGTACACCCTACATGCAACACGCTACACTCTACACCCTACACGCTACACTCTACACGCTACACGCTACATTCTACACTCTACACTCTACACCATACACCCTACACGCTACACACTATACTCTACACCCTACACGCTACACTCTACACGCTACACGCTACACGCTACACTCTACACGCTACACCCTACACCCTACACGCTACACACTACACGCTACACGCTACACCCTACACGCTCCACGCTACACCCTACACGCTACACTCTACACCCTACACTCTACACGCTACACTCTACACCCTACACTCTGCACTCTACACCCTACACCCTACACACTACACGCTACACTCTACACCCTACACGCTACACCCTACACCCTACACCCTACACGCTACAATCTACACGCTACACCCTACACGCTACACGTTACACTCTACACCCTACACGCTACACTCTACACCCTGCTCCCTACACGCTACACGCTACACCCTACACGCTACACGCTACACCCTACACACTACACGTTACACTCTACACCCTACACTCTACACCCTACACTCTACACGCTACACTCTACACCCTACACTCTGCACTCTACACCCTACACCCTACACACTACACCCTACACGCTACACGTTACACTCTACACCCTACACGCTACACTCTACACCCTGCTCCCTACACGCTACACGCTACACCCTACACGCTACACGCTACACCCTACACACTACACGTTACACTCTACACCCTACACTCTACACCCTACACTCTACACGCTACACTCTACACCCTACACTCTGCACTCTACACCCTACACCCTACACGCTACACTCTACACTCTACACCCTACACGCTACACACTACACGCTACACGCTACACCCTACACGCTACACGCTACACCCTACACGCTACACGTTACACTCTACACCCTGCACCCTACACGCTACACCCTACACGCTACACGCTACACCCTACACACTACATGTTACACTCTACACCCTACACTCTACACCCTACACTCTACACGCTACACTCTACACCCTACACTCTGCACTCTACACCCTACACCCTACACACTACACGCTACACTCTACACCCTACACGCTACACGCTACACCCTACACCCTACACCCTACACGCTACAATCTACACGCTACACCCTATACGCTAGACGCTACACTCTACACGCTACACGGTACACGCTACACCCTACACGCTACACCCTACACTCTACACCCTACACCCTACACGCTACACGCTACACCCTACACGCTACACCCTACACTCTACACCCTACACCCTACACGCTACTCGCTACACCCTACACGCTACACGTTACACTCTACACCCTACACCCTACACTCTACACCCTACACCCTACTCTCTACACGCTATATTCTACACCCTACACGCTACACTCTACACCCTACACGCTACACGCTACACTCTACACCCTAGACGCTACACTCTATACCCTACACTCTACACGCTACACCCTACACTCTACATGCTACACCCTACACCCTACACTCTACATGCTACACGCTACACGCTACATGCTACACGCCACACCCTACACGCTACGCGCTACACACTACATGCTACACCCTACACCCTACACCCTACACGCTACACGCTACACTCTACACCCTACACGCTACACCCTACACCCTACACCCTACACGCTACACGCTACACTCTACACCCTACACGCTACACCCTACACTCTACACCCTACACGCTACACCCTACACTCTACACCCTACACGCTATACGCTACACTCTACACCCTGCACGCTACACGCTACACCCTACACGCTACACTCTACACCCTACACGCTACACCCTACACTCTACACCCTACACGCTACACGCTACACTCTACACCCTACACGCTACACCCTACACTCCACACCCTACACCCTACATGCTACACGCTACACCCTACACGCTACACATTACACTCTAAACCCTACACTCTACATCCTACACCCTACACTCTACACCCTACACGCTACACTCTACACTCTACACCCTACACCCTACATGCTACACACTACACGCTACACCCTACACTCTACACCCTACACGCTACACCCTACACCCTACACGCTACACGCTACACTCTACACCCTACACGCTACACCCTACACTCCACACCCTACACCCTACATGCTACACGCTACACCCTACACGCTACACATTACACTCTAAACCATACACTCTACATCCTACACCCTACACTCTACACCCTACACGCTACACTCTACACTCTACACCCTACACCCTACATGCTACACGCTACACGCTACACCCTACACTCTACACGCTACACGCTACACTCTACACGCTACACGCTACATGCTACACTCTACACTCTACACCCTACACCCTACACGCTACACGCTATACTCTACACCCTACACGCTACACTCTACACGCTACACCCTACACGCTATACTCTGCACGCTACACGCTACACTCTACACCATACACGCTACACCCTACACTCTACACCCTACACCCTACACGCTATACCCGACACCCTACACCCTACATGCTTCACCCTACACGCTACACTCTACACTCTACACCCTACACCCTACACGCTACATGCTACACCCTACACGCTAAACTCTACACCCTACACTCTACACGCTACACACTACACGCTACACGCTACACCCTACACGCTACACGCTACACCCTACACGCTACACGTTACACTCTACACCCTACACCCTACACGCTACACGCTACACGCTATACTCTACACCCTACACGCTACACTCTACACGCTACACCCTACACGCTATACTCTGCACGCTACACGCTACACTCTACACCATACACGCTACACCCTACACTCTACACCCTACACCCTACACGCTATACCCGACACCCTACACCCTACATGCTTCACCCTACACGCTACACTCTACACTCTACACCCTACACCCTACACGCTACATGCTACACCCTACACGCTAAACTCTACACCCTACACTCTACACGCTACACACTACACGCTACACGCTACACCCTACACGCTACACGCTACACCCTACACGCTACACGTTACACTCTACACCCTACACCCTACACGCTACACGCTACACCCTACACGCTACACGTTACACCCTACACGCTACACTCTACACCCTGCACCCTACACGCTACAATCTACACCCTACAACCTACACGCTACACGCTACACGCTACACCCTACACGCTACACCCTACACTCTACACCGTACACTCTACACGCTACACGCTACACTCTACACCCTACACCCTACACGCTACGCGCTACACTCTACACCCTACACGCTACACTCTACACTCTACATGCTACACGCTACACTCTACACTCTACACGCTACACGCTACACCCTACACCCTACACGCTACACGCTACACTCTACAACCTACACGCTACACGCTACACTCTACACGCAACACGCTACACTCTACACCCTACACTCTACACGCTACACGCTACACTCTACACCCTACACTCTACACGCTACACGCTACACTGTACACCCTACATGCAACACGCTACACTCTACACCCTACACGCTACACTCTACACGCTACACGCTACATGCTACACTCTACACTCTACACCATACACGCTACACACTATACTCTACACCCTACACGCTACACTCTACACGCTACACGCTACACGCTACACTCTACACGCTACACACTACACCCTACACGCAACACGCTACACTCTACACCCTACACCCTACACGCTACACACTACACGCTACACGCTACACCCTACACGCTACACGCTACACCCTACACGCTACACGTTACACTCTACACCCTACACCCTACACACTACACCCTACACGCTACACGTTACACTCTACAACCTACACTCTACACTCTACACCCTGCTCCCTACACGCTACACGCTACACCCTACACGCTACACGCTACACCGTACACACTACACGCTACACTCTACACCCTACACTCTGCACTCTACACCCTACACCCTACACGCTACACTCTACACCCTACACCCTACACGCTACACACTACACGCTACACCCTACACACTACACTCTACACTCTACACCCTACACGCTACACGCTACACCCTACACCCTACACCCTACACGCTACAATCTACATGCTACACGCTACACCCTATACGCTAGACGCTACACTCTACACGCTACACGATACACGCTACACCCTACACGCTACACCCTACACTCTACACCCTACACCCTACATGCTACACGCTACACCCTACACGCTACACCCTACACTCTACACCCTACACCCTACACGCTACACGCTACACCCTACACGCTACACGTTACACTCTACACCCTACACCCTACACTCTACACCCTACACCCTACTCTCTACACGCTATATTCTACACCCTACACGCTACACTCTACACCCTACACGCTACACGCTACACTCTACACCCTAGACGCTACACTCTATACCCTACACTCTACACGCTACACCCTACAACCCTACACTCTACATGCTACACCCTACACCCTACACTCTACATGCTACATGCTACACGCTACATGCTACACGCTACACCCTACACGCTACACGCTACACCCTACATGCTACACCCTACACTCTACACCCTACACGCAACACGCTACACTCTACACCCTACACGCTACACCCTACACTCCACACCCTACACCCTACATGCTACACGCTACACCCTACACGCTACACATTACACTCTAAACCCTACACTCTACATCCTACACCCTACACTCTACACCCTACACGCTACACTCTACACTCTACACCCTACACCCTACATGCTACACGCTACACGCTACACTCTACACCCTACACGCTACACGCTACACCCTACAAGCTAAACGCTACAAACTACACGCTACATATTACACTCTACACCCTAGCGTGTAGCGTGTAGGGTGTAGAGTGTAGCGTGTAGCATGTAGCGTGTAGGGTGTATGGTGTAGAGTGTAGCATGTAGCGTGTAGGGTGTAGAGTGTAGGGTGTAGAGTGTAGCATGTAGCGTGTAGGGTGTAGGGTGTAGAGTGTAGCATGTAGCGTGTAGATTGTAGGGTGTATCGTGTAGGGTGTAGAGTGTAGCATGTAGGGTGTAGGGTGTAGAGTGAAGGGTGTAGCGTGTAGAGTGTAGCGTGTAGCGTGTACGGTGTAGGGTGTAGAGTGTAGGGTGTAGCGTGTAGCGTGTAGCTTGTAGGGTGTAGAGTGTAGCGTGTAGCGTGTAGGGTGTAGCATGTATCGTGTAGGGTGTAGAGTGTAGCATGTAGCGTGTAGAGTGTAGGGTGTAGCGTGTAGCGTGTGTAGGGTGTAGGGTGTAGAGTGTAGCGTGTAGCGTGTAGGGTGTAGAGTGTAGGGTGTAGGGTGTAGAGTGTAGCGTGTAGGGTGTAGCGTGTAGGATTTAGGGTGTAGGGTGTAGAGTGTAGGGTGTTGCGTGTAGGGTGTAGGGTGTAGAGTGTAGCGTGTAGCGTGCAGGGTGTAGAGTGTAGCGTATAGCGTGTAGGGTGTAGGATGTAGAGTGTAGCGTGTAGGGTGTAGAGTGTAGCGTGTAGAGTGTAGCATGTAGCGTGTAGGGTGTAGAGTGTAGAGTGTAGCGTGTAGGGTGAAGCATGTAGGGTGTAGGGTGTCGGGTATAGCGTGTAGGGTGTAGGGTGTAGAGTGTAGGGTGTAGCATGTATGGTGTAGAGTGTAGCGTGTAGCGTGTAGAGTGTAGCGTGTAGGGTGTAGGGTGTAGCGTGTAGCGTGCAGAGTGTAGCGTGTAAGGTGTAGAGTGTAGCGTGTTGCTTGTAGGGTGTAGAGTGTAGCGTGTAGCATGTAGGCTGTAGCGTGTAGGGTGTAGCATGTATCGTGTAGGGTGTAGAGTGTAGCATGTAGCGTGTAGAGTGTAGGGTGTAGCGTGTAGCGTGTGTAGGGTGTAGGGTGTAGAGTGTAGCGTGTAGCGTGTAGGGTGTAGAGTGTAGGGTGTAGGGTGTAGAGTGTAGCGTGTAGGGTGTAGCGTGTAGGATTTAGGGTGTAGGGTGTAGAGTGTAGGGTGTTGCGTGTAGGGTGTAGGGTGTAGAGTGTAGCGTGTAGCGTGCAGGGTGTAGAGTGTAGCGTATAGCGTGTAGGGTGTAGGATGTAGAGTGTAGCGTGTAGGGTG
Source organism: Ranitomeya variabilis (assembly GCF_051348905.1). Taxonomy (NCBI): domain Eukaryota; kingdom Metazoa; phylum Chordata; class Amphibia; order Anura; family Dendrobatidae; genus Ranitomeya; species Ranitomeya variabilis. The sequence goes on from NW_027508206.1 coordinate 258,639, forward strand.
TAGAGTGTAGCGTGTAGAGTGTAGCATGTAGCGTGTAGGGTGTAGAGTGTAGAGTGTAGCGTGTAGGGTGAAGCATGTAGGGTGTAGGGTGTCGGGTATAGCGTGTAGGGTGTAGGGTGTAGAGTGTAGGGTGTAGCGTGTATGGTGTAGAGTGTAGCGTGTAGCGTGTAGAGTGTAGCGTGTAGGGTGTAGGGTGTAGCGTGTAGCGTGCAGAGTGTAGCGTGTAAGGTGTAGAGTGTAGCGTGTTGCGTGTAGGGTGTAGAGTGTAGCGTGTAGCGTGTAGAGTGTAGCGTGTAGCGTGTAGCGTGTAGAGTGTAGCGTGTAGGGTGTAGCGTGTAGGATTTAGGGTGTAGGGTGTAGAGTGTAGGGTGTTGCGTGTAGGGTGTAGGGTGTAGAGTGTAGCGTGTAGCGTGCAGGGTGTAGAGTGTAGCGTATAGCGTGTAGGGTGTAGGATGTAGAGTGTAGCGTGTAGGGTGTAGAGTGTAGCGTGTAGAGTGTAGCATGTAGCGTGTAGGGTGTAGAGTGTAGAGTGTAGCGTGTAGGGTGAAGCATGTAGGGTGTAGGGTGTCGGGTATAGCGTGTAGGGTGTAGGGTGTAGAGTGTAGGGTGTAGCGTGTATGGTGTAGAGTGTAGCGTGTAGCGTGTAGAGTGTAGCGTGTAGGGTGTAGGGTGTAGCGTGTAGCGTGCAGAGTGTAGCGTGTAAGGTGTAGAGTGTAGCGTGTTGCTTGTAGGGTGTAGAGTGTAGCGTGTAGCGTGTAGGCTGTAGCGTGTAGGGTGTAGCATGTATCGTGTAGGGTGTAGAGTGTAGCATGTAGCGTGTAGAGTGTAGGGTGTAGCGTGTAGCGTGTGTAGGGTGTAGGGTGTAGAGTGTAGCGTGTAGCGTGTAGGGTGTAGAGTGTAGGGTGTAGGGTGTAGAGTGTAGCGTGTAGGGTGTAGCGTGTAGGATTTAGGGTGTAGGGTGTAGAGTGTAGGGTGTTGCGTGTAGGGTGTAGGGTGTAGAGTGTAGCGTGTAGCGTGCAGGGTGTAGAGTGTAGCGTATAGCGTGTAGGGTGTAGGATGTAGAGTGTAGCGTGTAGGGTGTAGGATGTAGAGTGTAGCGTGTAGGGTGTAGAGTGTAGCGTGTAGAGTGTACCATGTAGCGTGTAGGGTGTAGAGTGTAGAGTGTAGCGTGTAGGGTGAAGCATGTAGGGTGTAGGGTGTCGGGTATAGCGTGTAGGGTGTAGGGTGTAGAGTGTAGGGTGTAGCGTGTATGGTGTAGAGTGTAGCGTGTAGAGTGTAGCGTGTAGGGTGTAGGGTGTAGCGTGTAGCGTGCAGAGTGTAGCGTGTAAGGTGTAGAGTGTAGCGTGTTGCGTGTAGGGTGTAGAGTGTAGCGTGTAGCGTGTAGAGTGTAGCGTGTAGCGTGTAGAGTGTAGCGTGTAGGGTGTAGAGTATAGCGTGTAGCGTGTAGGGTGTAGGGTGTAGAGTGTAGGGTGTAGCGTGTAGGGTGTAGAGTGTAGCGTGTAGGGTGTAGGGTGTAGGGTGTAGAGTGTAGCGTGTAGGGTGTAGAGTGTAGGGTGTAGCGTGTAGGGTGTAGAGTGTAGCGTGTAGCGTGTAGCGTGTAGGGTGTAGGGTGTAGCGTGTAGGGTGTAGAGTGTAGCGTGTAGCGTGTAGGGTGTAGGCTGTAGGGTGTAGCGTGTAGTGTGTAGAGTGTAGCGTGTAGCGTGTAGGGTGTAGCGTGTAGCATGTATCGTGTAGCGTGTAGCATGTAGAGTGTAGGGTGTAGGGTGTAGGGTGTAGCATGTAGAGTGTAGGGTGTAGGGTGTAGCGTGTAGAGTGTAGGGTATAGAGTGTAGCGTGTAGAGAGTAGGGTGTAGAGTGTAGAGTGTAGCGTGTAGGGTGTAGAGTGTAGCGTGTAGAGTGTATTGTGTAGAATGTAGAGTGTAGCATGTAGCGTGTAGAGTGTAGGGTGTAGAGTGTAGCGTGTAGGGTGTAGAGTGTAGCGTGTAGAGTGTAGCGTGTAGGGTGTAGCGTGTCGGGTGTAGGGTGTAGGGTGTAGCGTGTAGTTTGTAGGGTGTAGGGTGTAGGGTGTTGCGTGTAGGGTGTAGAGTGTAGCGTGTAGCGTGTAGAGTGTAGCGTGTAGGGTGTAGGGTGTAGTGTGTAGTGTGTAGGGTGTAGGTTGTAGAGTGTAGGGTGTAGCATGTAGGGTGTAGGGTGTAGGGTGTAGCATGTAGGGTGTAGAGTGTAGCGTGTAGGGTGTACGGTGTAGAGTGTAGGGTATAAGCTGTAGCGTTTAGCGTGTAGGGTGTAGCGTGTAGCGTGTAGGGTGTAGAGTGTAGCGTGTAGGGTGTAGAGTATAGCATGTAGAGAGTAGGGTGTAGGGTGTAGGGTGTAGAGTGTAACGTGTAGCGTGTAGGGTGTAGCGTGTAGCGTGTAGGGTGTAGGGTGTAGAGTGTAGGGTGAAGGGTGTAGCGTGTAGCGTGTAGCGTGTAGGGTGTAGGGTGTAGATTGTAGCGTGTAGGGTGTAGCATGTAGCGTGTAGGGTGTAGGGTGTAGAGTGTAGAGTGTAGCGTGTAGGGTGAAGCATGTAGGGTGTAGGGTGTCGGGTATAGCGTGTAGGGTGTAGGGTGTAGGGTGTAGAGTGTAGGGTGTAGCATGTAGGGTGTAGGGTGTAGCGTGTAGCATGTAGAGTGTAGCGTGTAGGGTGTACGGTGTAGAGAGTATGGTATAAGCTGTAGCGTGTAGAGTGTAGCGTGTAGCGTGTAGCGTGTAGGGTGTAGAGTGTAGGGTGTAGAGTGTAGCGTGTAGCGTGTAGCGTGTAGGGTGTAGCGTGTAGGGTGTAGCATGTAGCGTGTAGCGTGTAGCATGTAGAGTAGGGTGTAGGGTGTAGGGTGTAGAGTGTAGTGTGTAGAGTGTAGAGTGTAGCGTGTAGAGTGTAAAGTGTAGCGTGTAGGGTGTAGCGTGTAGTGTGTAGCGTGTAGCGTGTACGGTGTAGGGTGTAGAGTGTAGGGTGTAGCGTGTAGCGTGTAGCTTGTAGGGTGTAGAGTGTAGCGTGTAGCGTGTAGGCTGTAGCGTGTAGGGTGTAGCATGTATCGTGTAGGGTGTAGGGTGTAGAGTGTAGCATGTAGCGTGTAGAGTGTAGGGTGTAGCGTGTAGGGTGTAGAGTGTAGCGTGTAGGGTGTAGAGTGTAGCGTGTAGCGTGTAGCGTGTGTAGGGTGTAGAGTGTAGCGTGTAGCGTGTAGGGTGTAGAGTGTAGGGTGTAGGGTGTAGAGTGTAGCGTGTAGGGTGTAGCGTGTAGGGTTTAGGGTGTAGGGTGTAGAGTGTAGGGTGTTGCGTGTAGGGTGTAGAGTGTAGCGTGTAGCGTGTAGGGTGTAGCGTGTAGAGTGTAGCGTGTAGCGTGTAGGGTGGAGGGTGTAGAGTGTAGGGTGTAGCATGTAGGGTGTAGAGTGTAGCGTGTAGGGTGTAGAGTGTAGCGTGTAGCGTGCAGGGTGTAGAGTGTAGCGTATAGCGTGTAGGGTGTAGGATGTAGAGTGTAGCGTGTAGGGTGTAGAGTGTAGCGTGTAGGGTGTAGCATGTAGCGTGTAGGGTGTAGGGTGTAGAGTGTAGAGTGTAGCGTGTAGGGTGAAGCATGTAGGGTGTAGGGTGTCGGGTATAGCGTGTAGGGTGTAGGGTGTAGAGTGTAGGGTGTAGCGTGTATGGTGTAGAGTGTAGCGTGTAGCGTGTAGAGTGTAGCGTGTAGGGTGTAGGGTGTAGCGTGTAGTGTGCAGAGTGTAGCTTGTAGGGTGTAGAGTGTAACGTGTTGCGTGTAGGGTGTAGAGTGTAGCGTGTAGCATGTAGAGTGTAGAGTGTAGCGTGTAGCGTGTAGAGTGTAGCGGGTAGGGTGTAGAGTGTAGCGAGTAGCGTGTAGGGTGTAGGGTGTAGAGTGTAGGGTGTAGCGTGTAGGGTGTGGAGTGTAGCGTGTAGGGTGTAGGGTGTAGCGTGTAGGGTGTAGAGTGTAGCGTGTAGGGTGTAGCGTGTAGCGTGTAGAGTGTAGCGTGTAGGGTGTAGAGTGTAGCGTGTAGGGTGTAGCGTGTAGCGTGTAGAATGTAGAGTGTAGCGTGTAGGGTGTAGAGTGTAGCGTGTAGGGTGTAGCGTGTAGCGTGTAGCGTGCAGGGTGTAGAGTGTAGCGTATAGCGTGTAGGGTGTAGAGTGTAGGGTGTAGCATGTAGCGTGTAGAGTGTAGCGTGTAGGGTGTAGGGTGTAGCGTGTAGCGTTTACCGTGTAGCGTATAGAGTGCAGCGTGTAGGGTGTAGAGTGTAGCGTGTAGTGTGTAGCGTGTAGGGTGTAGCGTGTAGGGTGTAGAGTGTAGCGTGTAGGGTGTAGAGTGTAACATGTAGCGTGTAGGGTGTAGGGCGTAGCGTGTAGCGTGTACCGTGTAGCGTGTAGAGTGTAGTGTGTAGGGTGTAGAGTGTAGCGTGTAGGGTGTAGAGTGTAGCGTGTAGCGTGTAGCGTGTAGAGTGTAGCGTGTAGGGTGTAGCGTGTAGAGTGTAGTGTGTGGCGTGCAGGGCATAGGGTGTAGCGTATAGCGTGTAGGGTGTAGGGTGTAGAGTGTAGGGTGTAGCATGTAGGGTGTAGGGTGTAGCGTGTAGCGTGTAGAGTGTAGCGTGTAGGGTGTACGGTGTAGACAGTATTGTATAAGCTGTAGCGTTTAGCGTGTAGAGTGTAAAGTGTAGCGTGTAGTGTGTAGTGTGTAGCGTGTAGCGCGTAGCGTGTAGAGTGTAGGGTATAGAGTGTAGCGTGTAGAGAGTAGGGAGTAGAGTGTAGAGTGTAGCGTGTAGGGTGTAGAGTGTAGCGAGTAGCGTGTAGTGTGTAGGGTGTAGGGTGTAGAGTGTAGGGTGTAGCGTGTAGGGTGTAGAGTGTAGCGTGTAGGGTGTAGCGTGTAGCGTGCAGGTGTAGAGTGTAGCGTTTAGCGTGTAGGATGTAGGGTGTAGAGTGTAGGGTGTAGCGTGTAGAGTGTAGCGTGTAGCGTGTAGGGTGTAGGGTGTACAGTGTAGGGTGTAGGGTGTAGCGTGTAGAGTGTAGTGTGTGGCGTGCAGGGCGTAGGGTGTAGCGTGTAGGGTGTAGAGTGTAGAGTGTAGGGTGTAGCATGTAGGGTGTAGGGTGTAGCGTGTAGGGTGTAGAGTGTAGCATGTAGGGTGTACGGTGTAGAGTGTAGGGTATAAGCTGTAGCGTTTAGCGTGTAGAGTGTAGCGTGTAGCGTGTAGGGTGTAGGGTGTAGAGTGTAGCGTGTAGGGTGTAGAGTGTAGAGTGTAGAGAGTAGGGTGTAGGGTGTAGAGTGTAGGGTGTAGGGTGTAGAGTGTAACGTGTAGCGTGTAGGGTGTAGCGTGTAGGGTGTAGAGTGTAGGGTGTAGCGTGTAGGGTGTAGCGTGTAGCGTGTAGGGTGTAGGGTGTAGAGTGTAGGGTGTAGCGTGTAGCGTGTAGCGTGTAGGTTGTAGGGTGTAGAGTGTAGGGTGTAGCGTGTAGGGTGTAGCGTGTAGCGTGTAGCGTGTAGAGTGTAGCATCTAGCGTGTAGCGTATAGTGTGTAGCGTGTAGCGTGTAGATTGTAGCGTGTAGGGTGTAGGGTGTAGGGTGTACCGTGTAGGGTGTAGCGTGTAGCGTGTAGAGTGTAGCATGTAGGGTGTAGCAAGTAGCGTGTATTGTGTAGGGTGTAGTGTAGCATGTAGCGTGTAGAGTGTAGGGTGTAGCGTGTAGGGTGTAGAGTGTAGCGTGTAGAGTGTAGAGTGTAGCGTGTAGCGTGTATGGTGTCACTTTTTCCTCTGATGAAGATGCTTGAGTAGCGTCGATACGCGTGGGGTAAAGGGTTTCCTTTGTTTTTTTCCCGAGGGACAGGACTTGGGTAACTTATCTTTACAACTGCTATGGAATTACACCTATTTACTTCATGCATGGCCTGGCATTTTTCCAAGCCTTAGGACAATGGATCCTGATTCTTTGTATTTCCACAAGGCGTCTGTATGCATACATTTATCCAAATAACTAGGATTTTGTAGTACTGCAGCATATCTATTTCCCTGATTACCTTTCTATAGGGGTCTGCTTTCATTTGCTTACCAACTGTGCGCACGCATGCTGTGTTGAACAAAATAGGATCCATGATGTATTTCTTCCAGATACTAGGCTGGAGTATATGTTTCCTGTCATAGTACTCAGGGGGTCACAGTTGGCAGTAAACAATAGGCTTCTTATATGTAGATTTGACTAAGATTGGTGTACCCGCATACCTAGCAATTTTTTCTCTCTGGTTATTTCTCCTGTCTCACATATGCTGTAAAGTATTAGCTTCTTTCATTCCCTCGGGTAAAATTACTTATGGCCTATTCAGCCATACTAGTGTTTTAAATGTTTTTAAATGCATGTTTTGCCTGGTTCTGTTTGTGGATTACTGTTTTTGTACAATAACATTGACTATTTAACGTGGATCCCATTGGTTTGCATATCCTTTTCTTTTTGTGTTTAGTGTGTAGTGTGTAGCTTAACCCTACACGCTACACGCTACACTCTACACCCTACACGCTACACCCTACACTCTACACCGTACACTCTACACGCTACACGCTACACCCTACACCTTACACGCTACACGCTACACTCTACACCCTACACGCTACACTCTACACTCTACACGCTACACGCTACACTCTACACCCTACACTCTACACGCTACACGCTATACTCTACACCCTACACGCTACATTCTACACGCTACACGCTACACTCTACACTCTACACGCTACACGCTACACTCTACACCCTACACGCAACACGCTACACTCTATACCCTACACGCTACACTCTGCACGCTACACGCTACACCCTACACGCTATACTCTACACCATACACGCTACACCCTACACTCTACACCCTACACCCTACATGCTTCACCCTACACGCTACACTCTACACTCTACACCCTACACCCTACACGCTACATGCTACACCCTACACGCTACACTCTACACCCTACACTCTACACGCTACACACTACACGCTACACGCTACACCCTACACGCTACACGCTACACCCTACACGCTACACGTTACACTCTACACCCTACACCCTACACACTACACGCTACACCCTACACGTTACACTCTACACCCTACACGCTACACTCTACACCCTGCACCCTACACGCTACAATCTACACCCTACACCCTACACGCTACACGCTACACTCTACACCCTACACGCTACACCCTACACTCTACACCATACACTCTACACGCTACACGCTACACTCTACACCCTACACCCTACACGCTACGCGCTACACTCTACACCCTACACGCTACACTCTACACTCTACATGCTACACGCTACACTCTACACGCTACACGCTACACCCTACACCCTACACGCTACACGCTACACTCTACAACCTACACGCTACACGCTACACTCTACACGCAACACGCTACACTCTACACCCTACACGCTACACGCTACACTCTACACCCTACACTCTACACGCTACACGCTACACTGTACACCCTACATGCAACACGCTACACTCTACACCCTACACGCTACACTCTACACGCTACACGCTACATGCTACACTCTACACTCTACACCATACACCCTACACGCTACACACTATACTCTACACCCTACACGCTACACTCTACACGCTACACGCTACACGCTACACTCTACACGCTACACTCTACACCCTACACGCAACACGCTACACTCTACACCCTACACCCTACACGCTACACACTACACGCTACACGCTACACCCTACACGCTCCACGCTACACCCTACACGCTACACGTTACACTCTACACCCTACACCCTACACACTACACCCTACACGCTACACGTTACACTCTACACCCTACACGCTACACTCTACACCCTGCTCCCTACACGCTACACGCTACACCCTACACGCTACACGCTACACCCTACACACTACACGTTACACTCTACACCCTACACTCTACACCCTACACTCTACACGCTACACTCTACACCCTACACTCTGCACTCTACACCCTACACCCTACACGCTACACTCTACACTCTATACCCTACACGCTACACACTACACGCTACACCCTACACGCTACACGCTACACCCTACACGCTACACGTTACACTCTACACCCTGCACCCTACACGCTACACCCTACACGCTACACGCTACACCCTACACACTACACGTTACACTCTACACCCTACACTCTACACCCTACACTCTACACGCTACACTCTACACCCTACACTCTGCACTCTACACCCTACACCCTACACACTACACGCTACACTCCACACCCTACACGCTACACGCTACACCCTACACCCTACACCCTACACGCTACAATCTACACGCTACACCCTATACGCTAGACGCTACACTCTACACGCTACACGGTACACGCTACACCCTACACGCTACACCCTACACTCTACACCCTACACCCTACACGCTACACGCTACACCCTACACGCTACACCCTACACTCTACACCCTACACCCTACACGCTACACGCTACACCCTACACGCTACACGTTACACTCTACACCCTACACCCTACACTCTACACCCTACACCCTACTCTCTACACGCTATATTCTACACCCTACACGCTACACTCTACACCCTACACGCTACACGCTACACTCTACACCCTAGACGCTACACTCTATACCCTACACTCTACACGCTACACCCTACACTCTACATGCTACACCCTACACCCTACACTCTACATGCTAAACGCTACACGCTACATGCTACACGCTACACCCTACACGCTACGCGCTACACACTACATGCTACACCCTACACCCTACACCCTACACGCTACACGCTACACTCTACACCCTACACGCTACACCCTACACCCTACACGCTACACGCTACACTCTACACCCTACACGCTACACCCTACACTCTACACCCTACACGCTACACCCTACACTCTACACCCTACACGCTATACGCTACACTCTACACCCTGCACGCTACACGCTACACCCTACACGCTACACTCTACACCCTACATGCTACACCCTACACTCTACACCCTACACGCTACACGCTACACTCTACACACTACACGCTACACCCTACACTCCACACCCTACACCCTACATGCAACACGCTACACCCTACACGCTACACATTACACTCTAAACCCTACACTCTACATCCTACACCCTACACTCTACACCCTACACGCTACACTCTACACTCTACACCCTACACCCTACATGCTACACACTACACGCTACACCCTACACTCTACATGCTACACGCTACACTCTACACGCTACACGCTACATGCTACACTCTACACTCTACACCATACACCCTACACGCTACACACTATACTCTACACCCTACACGCTACACTCTACACGCTACACGCTACACGCTACACTCTACACGCTACACTCTACACCCTACACGCAACACGCTACACTCTACACCCTACACCCTACACGCTACACACTACACGCTACACCCTACACGCTCCACGCTACACCCTACACGCTACACGTTACACTCTACACCCTACACCCTACACACTACACCCTACACGCTACACGTTACACTCTACACCCTACACGCTACACTCTACACCCTGCTCCCTACACGCTACACGCTACACCCTACACGCTACACGCTACACCCTACACACTACACGTTACACTCTACACCCTACACTCTACACCCTACACTCTACACGCTACACTCTACACCCTACACTCTGCACTCTACACCCTACACCCTACACGCTACACTCTACACTCTATACCCTACACGCTACACACTACACGCTACACCCTACACGCTACACGCTACACCCTACACGCTACACGTTACACTCTACACCCTGCACCCTACACGCTACACCCTACACGCTACACGCTACACCCTACACACTACACGTTACACTCTACACCCTACACTCTACACCCTACACTCTACACGCTACACTCTACACCCTACACTCTGCACTCTACACCCTACACCCTACACACTACACGCTACACTCCACACCCTACACGCTACACGCTACACCCTACACCCTACACCCTACACGCTACAATCTACACGCTACACCCTATACGCTAGACGCTACACTCTACACGCTACACGGTACACGCTACACCCTACACGCTACACCCTACACTCTACACCCTACACCCTACACGCTACACGCTACACCCTACACGCTACACCCTACACTCTACACCCTACACCCTACACGCTACACGCTACACCCTACACGCTACACGTTACACTCTACACCCTACACCCTACACTCTACACCCTACACCCTACTCTCTACACGCTATATTCTACACCCTACACGCTACACTCTACACCCTACACGCTACACGCTACACTCTACACCCTAGACGCTACACTCTATACCCTACACTCTACACGCTACACCCTACACTCTACATGCTACACCCTACACCCTACACTCTACATGCTAAACGCTACACGCTACATGCTACACGCTACACCCTACACGCTACGCGCTACACACTACATGCTACACCCTACACCCTACACGCTACACGCTACACTCTACACCCTACACGCTACACCCTACACCCTACACGCTACACGCTACACTCTACACCCTACACGCTACACCCTACACTCTACACCCTACACGCTACACCCTACACTCTACACCCTACACGCTATACGCTACACTCTACACCCTGCACGCTACACGCTACACCCTACACGCTACACTCTACACCCTACATGCTACACCCTACACTCTACACCCTACACGCTACACTCTACACCCTACACGCTACACCCTACACTCCACACCCTACACCCTACATGCAACACGCTACACCCTACACGCTACACATTACACTCTAAACCCTACACTCTACATCCTACACCCTACACTCTACACCCTACACGCTACACTCTACACTCTACACCCTACACCCTACATGCTACACACTACACGCTACACCCTACACTCTACATGCTACACGCTACACTCTACACGCTACACGCTACATGCTACACTCTACACTCTACACCCTACACCCTACACGCTACACGCTATACTCTACACCCTACACGCTACACTCTACACGCTACACGCTACACGCTACACTCTACACGCTACACTCTACACCCTACACGCAACACGCTACACTCTACACCCTACACCCTACACGCTACACACTACACGCTACACGCTACACCCTACACGCTCCACGCTACACCCTACACGCTACACGTTACACTCTACACCCTACACCCTACACACTACACCCTACACGCTACACGTTACACTCTACACCCTACACGCTACACTCTACACCCTGCTCCCTACACGCTACACGCTACACCCTACACGCTACACGCTACACCCTACACACTACACGTTACACTCTACACCCTACACTCTACACCCTACACTCTACACGCTACACTCTACACCCTACACTCTGCACTCTACACCCTACACCCTACACGCTACACTCTACACTCTATACCCTACACGCTACACACTACACGCTACACCCTACACGCTACACGCTACACCCTACACGCTACACGTTACACTCTACACCCTGCACCCTACACGCTACACCCTACACGCTACACGCTACACCCTACACACTACACGTTACACTCTACACCCTACACTCTACACCCTACACTCTACACGCTACACTCTACACCCTACACTCTGCACTCTACACCCTACACCCTACACACTACACGCTACACTCCACACCCTACACGCTACACGCTACACCCTACACCCTACACCCTACACGCTACAATCTACACGCTACACCCTATACGCTAGACGCTACACTCTACACGCTACACGGTACACGCTACACCCTACACGCTACACCCTACACTCTACACCCTACACCCTACACGCTACACGCTACACCCTACACGCTACACCCTACACTCTACACCCTACACCCTACACGCTACACGCTACACCCTACACGCTACACGTTACACTCTACACCCTACACCCTACACTCTACACCCTACACCCTACTCTCTACACGCTATATTCTACACCCTACACGCTACACTCTACACCCTACACGCTACACGCTACACTCTACACCCTAGACGCTACACTCTATACCCTACACTCTACACGCTACACCCTACACTCTACATGCTACACCCTACACCCTACACTCTACATGCTAAACGCTACACGCTACATGCTACACGCTACACCCTACACGCTACGCGCTACACACTACATGCTACACCCTACACCCTACACCCTACACGCTACACGCTACACTCTACACCCTACACGCTACACCCTACACCCTACACGCTACACGCTACACTCTACACCCTACACGCTACACCCTACACTCTACACCCTACACGCTACACCCTACACTCTACACCCTACACGCTATACGCTACACTCTACACCCTGCACGCTACACGCTACACCCTACACGCTACACTCTACACCCTACATGCTACACCCTACACTCTACACCCTACACGCTACACGCTACACTCTACACCCTACACGCTACACCCTACACTCCACACCCTACACCCTACATGCAACACGCTACACCCTACACGCTACACATTACACTCTAAACCCTACACTCTACATCCTACACCCTACACTCTACACCCTACACGCTACACTCTACACTCTACACCCTACACCCTACATGCTACACACTACACGCTACACTCTACACTCTACATGCTACACGCTACACTCTACACGCTACACGCTACATGCTACACTCTACACTCTACACCCTACACCCTACACGCTACACGCTATACTCTACACCCTACACGCTACACTCTACACGCTACACGCTACACTCTACACTCTACACGCTACACGCTACACTCTACACCCTACACGCTACACTCTACACCCTACACGCTACACCCTACACTCTACACCCTACACGCTACACCCTACACCCTACACGCTATACGCTACACTCTACACCCTGCACGCTACACGCTACACCCTACACGCTACACTCTACACCCTACACGCTACACCCTACACCCTACACGCTACACGCTACACTCTACACCCTACACGCTACACCCTACACTCCACACCCTACACCCTACATGCTACACGCTACACCCTACACGCTACACATTACACTCTAAACCCTACACTCTACATCCTACACCCTACACTCTACACCCTACACGCTACACTCTACACTCTACACCCTACACCCTACATGCTACACGCTACACGCTACACCCTACACTCTACACGCTACACGCTACACTCTACACGCTACAAGCTACATGCTACACTCTACACTCTACACCCTACACCCTACACGCTACACGCTATACTCTACACCCTACACGCTACACTCTACACGCTACACCCTACACGCTATACTCTGCACGCTACACGCTACACTCTACACCACACACGCTACACCCTACACTCTACACCCTACACCCTACACGCTATACCCGACACCCTACACCCTACATGCTTCACCCTACACGCTACACTCTACACGCTACACCCTACACCCTACACGCTACATGCTACACCCTACACGCTAAACTCTACACCCTACACTCTACACGCTACACACTACACGCTACACGCTACACCCTACACGCTACACGCTACACCCTACACGCTACACGTTACACTCTACACCCTACACCCTACACGCTACACGCTACACCCTACACGCTACACGTTACACCCTACACCCTACACGCTACACTCTACACCCTGCACCCTACACGCTACAATCTACACCCTACAACCTACACGCTACACGCTACACGCTACACGCTACACCCTACACGCTACACCCTACACTCTACACCGTACACTCTACACGCTACACGCTACACTCTACACCCTACACCCTACACGCTACGCGCTACACTCTACACCCTACACGCTACACTCTACACTCTACATGCTACACGCTACACTCTACACTCTACACGCTACACGCTACACCCTACACCCTACACGCTACACGCTACACTCTACAACCTACACGCTACACGCTACACTCTACACGCAACACGCTACACTCTACACCCTACACTCTACACGCTACACGCTACACTCTACACCCTACACTCTACACGCTACACGCTACACTGTACACCCTACATGCAACACGCTACACTCTACACCCTACACGCTACACTCTACACGCTACACGCTACATGCTACACTCTACACTCTACACCATACACCCTACACGCTACACACTATACTCTACACCCTACACGCTACACTCTACACGCTACACGCTACACGCTACACTCTACACGCTACACTCTACACCCTACACGCAACACGCTACACTCTGCACCCTACACCCTACACGCTACACACTACACGCTACACGCTACACCCTACACGCTACACGCTACACCCTACACGCTACACGTTACACTCTACACCCTACACCCTACACACTACACCCTACACGCTACACGTTACACTCTACACCCTACACTCTACACTCTACACCCTGCTCCCTACACGCTACACGCTACACCCTACACGCTACACGCTACACCGTACACACTACACGCTACACTCTACACCCTACACTCTGCACTCTACACCCTACACCCTACACGCTACACTCTACACCCTACACCCTACACGCTACACACTACATGCTACACCCTACACACTACACGCTACACTCTACACCCTACACGCTACACGCTGCACCCTACACCCTACACCCTACACGCTACAATCTACATGCTACACGCTACACCCTATACGCTAGACGCTACACTCTACACGCTACACGATACACGCTACACCCTACACGCTACACCCTACACTCTACACCCTACACCCTACACGCTACACGCTACACCCTACACGCTACACCCTACACTCTACACCCTACACCCTACACGCTACACGCTACACCCTACACGCTACACGTTACACTCTACACCCTACACCCTACACTCTACACCCTACACCCTACTCTCTACACGCTATATTCTACACCCTACACGCTACACTCTACACCCTACACGCTACACGCTACACTCTACACCCTAGACGCTACACTCTATACCCTACACTCTACACGCTACACCCTACAACCCTACACTCTACATGCTACACCCTACACCCTACACTCTACATGCTACACGCTACACGCTACATGCTACACGCTACACCCTACACGCTACACGCTACACACTACATGCTACACCCTACACCCTACACCCTACACGCTACACGCTACACTCTACACCCTACACGCTACACCCTACACCCTACACCCTACACGCTACACGCTACACTCTACACCCTACACGCTACACCCTACACTCTACACCCTACACGCTACACCCTACACTCTACACCCTACACGCTATACGCTACACTCTACACCCTGCACGCTACACGCTACACCCTACACGCTACACTCTACACCCTACACGCTACACCCTACACTCTACACCCTACACGCTATACGCTACACTCTACACCCTGCACGCTACACGCTACACCCTACACGCTACACTCTACACCCTACACGCTACACTCTACACGCTACACGCTACATGCTACACTCTACACTCTACACCATACACCCTACACGCTACACACTATACTCTACACCCTACACGCTACACTCTACACGCTACACGCTACACGCTACACTCTACACGCTACACTCTACACCCTACACGCAACACGCTACACTCTGCACCCTACACCCTACACGCTACACACTACACGCTACACGCTACACCCTACACGCTACACGCTACACCCTACACGCTACACGTTACACTCTACACCCTACACCCTACACACTACACCCTACACGCTACACGTTACACTCTACACCCTACACTCTACACTCTACACCCTGCTCCCTACACGCTACACGCTACACCCTACACGCTACACGCTACACCGTACACACTACACGCTACACTCTACACCCTACACTCTGCACTCTACACCCTACACCCTACACGCTACACTCTACACCCTACACCCTACACGCTACACACTACATGCTACACCCTACACACTACACGCTACACTCTACACCCTACACGCTACACGCTGCACCCTACACCCTACACCCTACACGCTACAATCTACATGCTACACGCTACACCCTATACGCTAGACGCTACACTCTACACGCTACACGATACACGCTACACCCTACACTCTACACCCTACACCCTACACGCTACACGCTACACCCTACACGCTACACCCTACACTCTACACCCTACACCCTACACGCTACACGCTACACCCTACACGCTACACGTTACACTCTACACCCTACACTCTACACCCTACACCCTACTCTCTACACGCTATATTCTACACCCTACACGCTACACTCTACACCCTACACGCTACACGCTACACTCTACACCCTAGACGCTACACTCTATACCCTACACTCTACACGCTACACCCTACAACCCTACACTCTACATGCTACACCCTACACCCTACACTCTACATGCTACACGCTACACGCTACATGCTACACGCTACACCCTACACGCTACACGCTACACACTACATGCTACACCCTACACCCTACACCCTACACGCTACACGCTACACTCTACACCCTACACGCTACACCCTACACCCTACACCCTACACGCTACACGCTACACTCTACACCCTACACGCTACACCCTACACTCTACACCCTACACGCTACACCCTACACTCTACACCCTACACGCTATACGCTACACTCTACACCCTGCACGCTACACGCTACACCCTACACGCTACACTCTACACCCTACACGCTACACCCTACACTCTACACCCTACACGCTACACGCTACACTCTACACCCTACACGCTACACCCTACACTCCACACCCTACACCCTACATGCTGCACGCTACACCCTACACGCTACACATTACACTCTAAACCCTACACTCTACATCCTACACCCTACACTCTACACCCTACACGCTACACTCTACACTCTACACCCTACACCCTACATGCTACACGCTACACTCTACACCCTACACGCTACAAGCTACACCCTACAAGCTAAACGCTACAAACTACACGCTACATATTACACTCTACACCCTAGCGTGTAGCGTGTAGGGTGTAGAGTGTAGCGTGTAGCATGTAGCGTGTAGGGTGTATGGTGTAGAGTGTAGCATGTAGCGTGTAGGGTGTAGAGTGTAGCGTGTAGGGTGTAGAGTGTAGCATGTAGCGTGTAGGGTGTAGGGTGTAGAGTGTAGAGTGTAGCATGTAGCGTGTAGATTGTAGGGTGTATCGTGTAGGGTGTAGAGTGTAGCATGTAGGGTGTAGGGTGTAGAGTGAAGGGTGTAGCGTGTAGAGTGTAGCGTGTAGCGTGTACGGTGTAGGGTGTAGAGTGTAGGGTGTAGCGTGTAGCGTGTAGCTTGTAGGGTGTAGAGTGTAGCGTGTAGCGTGTAGGCTGTAGCGTGTAGGGTGTAGCATGTATCGTGTAGGGTGTAGAGTGTAGCATGTAGCGTGTAGAGTGTAGGGTGTAGCGTGTAGCGTGTGTAGGGTGTAGGGTGTAGAGTGTAGCGTGTAGCGTGTAGGGTGTAGAGTGTAGGGTGTAGGGTGTAGAGTGTAGCGTGTAGGGTGTAGCGTGTAGGATTTAGGGTGTAGGGTGTAGAGTGTAGGGTGTTGCGTGTAGGGTGTAGGGTGTAGAGTGTAGCGTGTAGCGTGCAGGGTGTAGAGTGTAGCGTATAGCGTGTAGGGTGTAGGATGTAGAGTGTAGCGTGTAGGGTGTAGAGTGTAGCGTGTAGAGTGTAGCATGTAGCGTGTAGGGTGTAGAGTGTAGAGTGTAGCGTGTAGGGTGAAGCATGTAGGGTGTAGGGTGTCGGGTATAGCGTGTAGGGTGTAGGGTGTAGAGTGTAGGGTGTAGCGTGTATGGTGTAGAGTGTAGCGTGTAGCGTGTAGAGTGTAGCGTGTAGGGTGTAGGGTGTAGCGTGTAGCGTGCAGAGTGTAGCGTGTAAGGTGTAGAGTGTAGCGTGTTGCGTGTAGGGTGTAGAGTGTAGCGTGTAGCGTGTAGAGTGTAGCGTGTAGCGTGTAGCATGTAGAGTGTAGCGTGTAGGGTGTAGAGTATAGCGTGTAGCGTGTAGGGTGTAGGGTGTAGAGTGTAGGGTGTAGCGTGTAGGGTGTAGAGTGTAGCGTGTAGGGTGTAGGGTGTAGGGTGTAGAGTGTAGCGTGTAGGGTGTAGAGTGTAGGGTGTAGCGTGTAGGGTGTAGAGTGTAGCGTGTAGCGTGTAGCGTGTAGGGTGTAGGGTGTAGCGTGTAGGGTGTAGAGTGTAGCGTGTAGCGTGTAGGGTGTAGGCTGTAGGGTGTAGCGTGTAGTGTGTAGAGTGTAGCGTGTAGCGTGTAGGGTGTAGCGTGTAGCATGTATCGTGTAGCGTGTAGCATGTAGAGTGTAGGGTGTAGGGTGTAGGGTGTAGCATGTAGAGTGTAGGGTGTAGGGTGTAGCGTGTAGAGTGTAGGGTATAGAGTGTAGCGTGTAGAGAGTAGGGTGTAGAGTGTAGAGTGTAGCGTGTAGGGTGTAGAGTGTAGCGTGTAGAGTGTATTGTGTAGAATGTAGAGTGTAGCATGTAGCGTGTAGAGTGTAGGGTGTAGAGTGTAGCGTGTAGGGTGTAGAGTGTAGCGTGTAGAGTGTAGCGTGTAGGGTGTAGCGTGTCGGGTGTAGGGTGTAGGGTGTAGCGTGTAGTTTGTAGGGTGTAGGGTGTAGGGTGTTGCGTGTAGGGTGTAGAGTGTAGCGTGTAGCGTGTAGAGTGTAGCGTGTAGGGTGTAGGGTGTAGTGTGTAGTGTGTAGGGTGTAGGTTGTAGAGTGTAGGGTGTATCATGTAGGGTGTAGGGTGTAGGGTGTAGCATGTAGGGTGTAGAGTGTAGCGTGTACGGTGTAGAGTGTAGGGTATAAGCTGTAGCGTTTAGCGTGTACGGTGTAGCGTGTAGCGTGTAGGGTGTAGAGTGTAGCGTGTAGGGTGTAGAGTATAGCATGTAGAGAGTAGGGTGTAGGGTGTAGGGTGTAGAGTGTAACGTGTAGCGTGTAGGGTGTAGCGTGTAGCGTGTAGGGTGTAGGGTGTAGAGTGTAGGGTGAAGGGTGTAGCGTGTAGCGTGTAGCGTGTAGGGTGTAGGGTGTAGATTGTAGCGTGTAGGGTGTAGCATGTAGCGTGTAGGGTGTAGGGTGTAGAGTGTAGAGTGTAGCGTGTAGGGTGAAGCATGTAGGGTGTAGGGTGTCGGGTATAGCGTGTAGGGTGTAGGGTGTAGAGTGTAGGGTGTAGCATGTAGGGTGTAGGGTGTAGGGTGTAGCATGTAGCATGTAGAGTGTAGCGTGTAGGGTGTACGGTGTAGAGAGTATGGTATAAGCTGTAGCGTGTAGAGTGTAGCGTGTAGCGTGTAGCGTGTAGCGTGTAGGGTGTAGAGTGTAGGGTGTAGAGTGTAGCGTGTAGCGTGTAGCGTGTAGGGTGTAGGGTGTAGCGTGTAGGGTGTAGCATGTAGCGTGTAGCGTGTAGCATGTAGAGTAGGGTGTAGGGTGTAGGGTGTAGAGTGTAGTGTGTAGAGTGTAGAGTGTAGCGTGTAGAGTGTAAAGTGTAGCGTGTAGGGTGTAGCGTGTAGTGTGTAGCGTGTAGCGTGTACGGTGTAGGGTGTAGAGTGTAGGGTGTAGCGTGTAGAGTGTAGCTTGTAGGGTGTAGAGTGTAGCGTGTAGCGTGTAGGCTGTAGCGTGTAGGGTGTAGCATGTATCGTGTAGGGTGTAGGGTGTAGAGTGTAGCATGTAGCGTGTAGAGTGTAGGGTGTAGCGTGTAGGGTGTAGAGTGTAGCGTGTAGGGTGTAGAGTGTAGCGTGTAGCGTGTAGCGTGTGTAGGGTGTAGAGTGTAGCGTGTAGCGTGTAGGGTGTAGAGTGTAGGGTGTAGGGTGTAGAGTGTAGCGTGTAGGGTGTAGCGTGTAGGGTTTAGGGTGTAGGGTGTAGAGTGTAGGGTGTTGCGTGTAGGGTGTAGAGTGTAGCGTGTAGCGTGTAGGGTGTAGCGTGTAGAGTGTAGCGTGTAGGGTGGAGGGTGTAGAGTGTAGGGTGTAGCGTGTAGGGTGTAGAGTGTAACGTGTAGGGTGTAGAGTGTAGCGTGTAGCGTGCAGGGTGTAGAGTGTAGCGTATAGCGTGTAGGGTGTAGGATGTAGAGTGTAGCGTGTAGGGTGTAGAGTGTAGCGTGTAGGGTGTAGCATGTAGCGTGTAGGGTGTAGGGTGTAGAGTGTAGAGTGTAGCGTGTAGGGTGAAGCATGTAGGGTGTAGGGTGTCGGGTATAGCGTGTAGGGTGTAGGGTGTAGAGTGTAGGGTGTAGCGTGTATGGTGTAGAGTGTAGCGTGTAGCGTGTAGAGTGTAGCGTGTAGGGTGTAGGGTGTAGCGTGTAGTGTGCAGAGTGTAGCGTGTAGGGTGTAGAGTGTAACGTGTTGCGTGTAGGGTGTAGAGTGTAGCGTGTAGCATGTAGAGTGTAGAGTGTAGCGTGTAGCGTGTAGAGTGTAGCGGGTAGGGTGTAGAGTGTAGCGAGTAGCGTGTAGGGTGTAGGGTGTAGAGTGTAGGGTGTAGCGTGTAGGGTGTAGAGTGTAGCGTGTAGGGTGTAGGGTGTAGCGTGTAGGGTGTAGAGTGTAGCGTGTAGGGTGTAGCGTGTAGCGTGTAGAGTGTAGCGTGTAGGGTGTAGAGTGTAGCGTGTAGGGTGTAGCGTGTAGCGTGTAGCATGTAGAGTGTAGCGTGTAGGGTGTAGAGTGTAGCGTGTAGGGTGTAGCGTGTAGCGTGCAGGGTGTAGAGTGTAGCGTATAGCGTGTAGGGTGTAGAGTGTAGGGTGTAGCATGTAGCGTGTAGAGTGTAGCGTGTAGGGTGTAGGGTGTAGCGTGTAGCATTTACCGTGTAGCGTATAGAGTGCAGCGTGTAGGGTGTAGAGTGTAGCGTGTAGTGTGTAGCGTGTAGGGTGTAGGGTGTAGCGTGTAGGGTGTAGAGTGTAGCGTGTAGGGTGTAGAGTGTAAAATGTAGCGTGTAGGGTGTAGGGCGTAGCGTGTAGCGTGTACCGTGTAGCGTGTAGAGTGTAGTGTGTAGGGTGTAGAGTGTAGCGTGTAGGGTGTAGAGTGTAGCGTGTAGCGTGTAGCGTGTAGAGTGTAGCGTGTAGGGTGTAGCGTGTAGAGTGTAGTGTGTGGCGTGCAGGGCATAGGGTGTAGCGTATAGCGTGTAGGGTGTAGGGTGTAGAGTGTAGGGTGTAGCATGTAGGGTGTAGGGTGTAGGGTGTAGCGTGTAGCGTGTAGCGTGTAGAGTGTAGCGTGTAGGGTGTACGGTGTAGACAGTATTGTATAAGCTGTAGCGTTTAGCGTGTAGAGTGTAGCTTGTAGCGTGTAGCGTGTAGCGTGTAGGGTGTAGAGTGTAGGGTGTGGAGTGTAGCGTGTAGGGTGTAGGGTGTAGCGTGTAGGGTGTAGCATGTAGCGTGTAGCGTGTAGCATGTAGAGTAGGGTGTAGGGTGTAGGGTGTAGAGTGTAGTGTGTAGAGTGTAGAGTGTAGCGTGTAGAGTGTAAAGTGTAGCGTGTAGGGTGTAGCGTGTAGTGTGTAGCGTGTAGCGCGTAGCGTGTAGAGTGTAGGGTATAGAGTGTAGCGTGTAGAGAGTAGGGAGCAGAGTGTAGAGTGTAGCGTGCAGGGTGTAGGGTGAAAAGTGTAGGGTGTAGGGTGTAGCGTGTAGCGTGTAGAGTGTAGGGAGTAGGGTGTAGGGTGTAGCGTGTAGGGTGTAGAGTGTAGCGTGTAGCGTGTAGCGTGTAGGGTGTAGCGTGTAGCGTGTAGGGTGTAGCGTGTATCATGTACCGTGTAGCGTGTAGCATGTAGAGTAGGGTGTAGGGTGTAGAGTGTAGCGTGTAGGGTGTAGGGTGTAGAGTGTAGGGTGTAGCATGTAGGGTGTAGGGTGTAGGGTGTAGCGTGTAGTGTGTACGGTGTAGAGTGTAGGGTATAAGCTGTAGCGTTTAGCGTGTAGAGTGTAGCGTGTAGCGTGTAGCGTGTAGGGTGTAGAGTGTAGGGTGTAGAGTGTAGCGTGTAGCGTGTAGCGTGTAGGGTGTAGGGTGAAGCGTGTAGGGTGTAGCATGTAGCGTGTAGCGTGTAGCATGTAGAGTAGGGTGTAGGGTGTAGGGTGTAGAGTGTAGTGTGTAGAGTGTGGAGTGTAGCGTGTAGAGTGTAAAGTGTAGCGTGTAGGGTGTAGCGTGTAGTGTGTAGCGTGTAGCGCGTAGCGTGTAGAGTGTAGGGTATAGAGTGTAGCGTGTAGAGAGTAGGGAGCAGAGTGTAGAGTGTAGGGAGAAGGGTGTAGGGTGTAGCGTGTAGGGTGTGGAGTGTAGCGAGTAGGGTGTAGCGTGTATCATGTACCGTGTAGCGTGTAGCATGTAGAGTAGGGTGTAGGGTGTAGAGTGTAGCGTGTAGCGTGTAGTGTGTAGTGTGTAGAGTGTAAAGTGTAGCGTGTAGTGTGTAGTGTGTAGCGTGTAGCGCGTAGCGTGTAGAGTGTAGGGTATAGAGTGTAGCGTGTAGAGAGTAGGGAGTAGAGTGTAGAGTGTAGCGTGTAGGGTGTAGAGTGTAGCGAGTAGCGTGTAGTGTGTAGGGTGTAGGGTGTAGAGTGTAGGGTGTAGCGTGTAGGGTGTAGAGTGTAGCGTGTAGGGTGTAGCGTGTAGCGTGCAGGTGTAGAGTGTAGCGTTTAGCGTGTAGGATGTAGGGTGTAGAGTGTAGGGTGTAGCGTGTAGAGTGTAGCGTGTAGCGTGTAGGGTGTAGGGTGTACAGTGTAGGGTGTAGGGTGTAGCGTGTAGTGTAGTGTGTGGCGTGCAGGGCGTAGGGTGTAGCGTGTAGGGTGTAGGGTGTAGAGTGTAGGGTGTAGCATGTAGGGTGTAGGGTGTAGGGTGTAGCGTGTAGGGTGTAGAGTGTAGCATGTAGGGTGTACGGTGTAGAGTGTAGGGTATAAGCTGTAGCGTTTAGCGTGTAGAGTGTAGCGTGTAGCGTGTAGGGTGTAGGGTGTAGAGTGTAGCGTGTAGGGTGTAGAGTGTAGAGTGTAGAGAGTAGGGTGTAGGGTGTAGAGTGTAGGGTGTAGGGTGTAGAGTGTAACGTGTAGCGTGTAGGGTGTAGCGTGTAGGGTGTAGAGTGTAGGGTGTAGCGTGTAGGGTGTAGCGTGTAGCGTGTAGGGTGTAGGGTGTAGAGTGTAGGGTGTAGCGTGTAGGGTGTAGCGTGTAGCGTGTAGCGTGTAGCGTGTAGGTTGTAGGGTGTAGAGTGTAGGGTGTAGCGTGTAGGGTGTAGCGTGTAGCGTGTAGCGTGTAGAGTGTAGCATCTAGCGTGTAGCGTATAGTGTGTAGCGTGTAGCGTGTAGATTGTAGCGTGTAGGGTGTAGGGTGTAGGGTGTACCGTGTAGGGTGTAGCGTGTAGCGTGTAGAGTGTAGCATGTAGGGTGTAGCAAGTAGCGTGTATTGTGTAGGGTGTAGAGTGTAGCATGTAGCGTGTAGAGTGTAGGGTGTAGCGTGTAGGGTGTAGAGTGTAGCGTGTAGAGTGTAGAGTGTAGCGTGTAGCGTGTAGGGTGTCACTTTTTCCTCTGATGAAGACGCTTGAGTAGCGTCGATACGCGTGGGGTAAAGGGCTTCCTTTGTTTTTTTCCCGAGGGACAGGACTTGGGTAACTTATCTTTACAACTGCTATGGAATTACACCTATTTACTTCATGCATGGCCTGGCATTTTTCCAAGCCTTAGGACAATGGATCCTGATTCTTTGTATTTCCACAAGGCGTCTGTATGCATACAGTTATCCAAATAACTAGGATTTTGTAGTACTGCAGCATATCTATTTCCCTGATTACCTTTCTATAGGGGTCTGCTTTCATTTGCTTACCAACTGTGCGCACGCATGCTGTGTTGAACAAAATAGGATCCATGATGTATTTCTTCCAGATACTAGGCTGGAGTATATGTTTCCTGTCATAGTACTCAGGGGGTCACAGTTGGCAGTAAACAATAGGCTTCTTATATGTAGATTTGACTAAGATTGGTGTACCCGCATACCTAGCAATTTTTTCTCTCTGGTTATTTCTCCTGTCTCACATATGCTGTAAAGTATTAGCTTCCTTCATTCCCTCGGGTAAAATTACTTATGGCCTATTCAGCCATACTAGTGTTTTAAATGTTTTTAAATGCATGTTTTGCCTGGTTCTGTTTGTGGATTACTGTTTTTGTACAATAACATTGACTATTTAACGCGGATCCCATTGGTTTGCATATCCTTTTCTTTTTGTGTTTAGTGTGTAGTGTGTAGCTTAACCCTACACGCTACACGCTACACGCTACACTCTACACCCTACACGCTACACCCTACACTCTACACCGTACACTCTACACGCTACACGCTACACCCTACACCTTACACGCTACACGCTACACTCTACACCCTACACGCTACACTCTACACTCTACACGCTACACGCTACACTCTACACCCTACACTCTACACGCTACACCCTACACTCTACACGCTACACGCTACACTCTACACGCTACACGCTACATGCTACACTCTACACTCTACACCCTACACCCTACACGCTACACGCTATACTCTACACCCTACACGCTACACTCTACACGCTACACGCTACACTCTACACTCTACACGCTACACGCTACACTCTACACCCTACACGCAACACGCTACACTCTATACCCTACACGCTACACTCTGCACGCTACACGCTACACCCTACACGCTATACTCTGCACGCTACACGCTACACTCCACACCATACACGCTACACCCTACACTCTACACCCTACACCCTACACGCTATACCCGACACCCTACACCCTACATGCTTCACCCTACACGCTACACTCTACACTCTACACCCTGCACCCTACACGCTACAATCTACACCCTACACCCTACACGCTACACGCTACACTCTACACCCTACACGCTACACCCTACACTCTACACCGTACACTCTACACGCTACACGCTACACTCTACACCCTACACCCTACACGCTACGCGCTACACTCTACACCCTACACGCTACACTCTACACTCTACATGCTACACGCTACACTCTACACGCTACACGCTACACTCTACACCCTACACGCTACACGCTACACTCTACACCCTACACTCTACACGCTACACGCTACACTGTACACCCTACATGCAACACGCTACACTCTACACCCTACACGCTACACTCTACACGCTACACGCTACATGCTACACTCTACACTCTACACCATACACGCTACACTCTACACGCTACACTCTACACCCTACACGCTACACTCTACACGCTACACGCTACACTCTACACGCTACACTCTACACCCTACACTCTACACGCTACACGCTACACTCTACACGCTACACTCTACACCCTACACGCAACACGCTACACTCTACACCCTACACCCTACACGCTACACACTACACGCTACACGCTACACCCTACACGCTCCACGCTACACCCTACACGCTACACGTTACACTCTACACCCTACACCCTACACACTACACCCTACACGCTACACGTTACACTCTACACCCTACACGCTACACTCTACACCCTGCTCCCTACACGCTACACGCTACACCCTACACGCTACACTCTACACCCTACACTCTACACGCTACACTCTACACCCTACACTCTGCACTCTACACCCTACACCCTACACGCTACACTCTACACTCTACACCCTACACGCTACACACTACACGCTACACGCTACACCCTACACGCTACACCCTACACGCTACACGTTACACTCTACACCCTGCACCCTACACGCTACACCCTACACGCTACACGCTACACCCTACACACTACACGTTACACTCTACACCCTACACTCTACACCCAACACTCTACACGCTACACTCTACACCCTACACTCTGCACTCTACACCCTACACCCTACACACTACACGCTACACTCTACACCCTACACGCTACACGCTACACCCTACACCCTACACCCTACACGCTACAATCTACACGCTACACCCTATACGCTAGACGCTACACTCTACACGCTACACCCTACACGCTACACGCTATACTCTACACCCTACACGCTACACTCTACACGCTACACGCTACACTCTACACTCTACACGCTACACGCTACACTCTACACCCTACACGCAACACGCTACACTCTATACCCTACACGCTACACTCTGCACGCTACACGCTACACCCTACACGCTATACTCTGCACGCTACACGCTACACTCTACACCATACACGCTACACCCTACACTCTACACCCTACACCCTACACGCTATACCCGACACCCTACACCCTACATGCTTCACCCTACACGCTACACTCTACACTCTACACCCTGCACCCTACACGCTACAATCTACACCCTACACCCTACACGCTACACGCTACACTCTACACCCTACACGCTACACCCTACACTCTACACCGTACACTCTACACGCTACACGCTACACTCTACACCCTACACCCTACACGCTACGCGCTACACTCTACACCCTACACGCTACACTCTACACTCTACATGCTACACGCTACACTCTACACGCTACACGCTACACTCTACACCCTACACGCTACACGCTACACTCTACACCCTACACTCTACACGCTACACGCTACACTGTACACCCTACATGCAACACGCTACACTCTACACCCTACACGCTACACTCTACACGCTACACGCTACATGCTACACTCTACACTCTACACCATACACGCTACACTCTACACGCTACACTCTACACCCTACACGCTACACTCTACACGCTACACGCTACACTCTACACGCTACACTCTACACCCTACACTCTACACGCTACACGCTACACTCTACACGCTACACTCTACACCCTACACGCAACACGCTACACTCTACACCCTACACCCTACACGCTACACACTACACGCTACACGCTACACCCTACACGCTCCACGCTACACCCTACACGCTACACGTTACACTCTACACCCTACACCCTACACCCTACACACTACACCCTACACGCTACACGTTACACTCTACACCCTACACGCTACACTCTACACCCTGCTCCCTACACGCTACACGCTACACCCTACACGCTACACTCTACACCCTACACTCTACACGCTACACTCTACACCCTACACTCTGCACTCTACACCCTACACCCTACACGCTACACTCTACACTCTACACCCTACACGCTACACACTACACGCTACACGCTACACCCTACACGCTACACGCTACACCCTACACGCTACACGTTACACTCTACACCCTGCACCCTACACGCTACACCCTACACGCTACACGCTACACCCTACACACTACACGTTACACTCTACACCCTACACTCTACACCCAACACTCTACACGCTACACTCTACACCCTACACTCTGCACTCTACACCCTACACCCTACACACTACACGCTACACTCTACACCCTACACGCTACACGCTACACCCTACACCCTACACCCTACACGCTACAATCTACACGCTACACCCTATACGCTAGACGCTACACTCTACACGCTACACGATACACGCTACACCCTACACGCTACACCCTACACTCTACACCCTACACCCTACACGCTACACGCTACACCCTACACGCTACACCCTACACTCTACACCCTACACCCTACACGCTACACGCTACACCCTACACGCTACACGTTACACTCTACACCCTACACCCTACACTCTACACCCTACACCCTACTCTCTACACGCTATATTCTACACCCTACACGCTACACTCTACACCCTACACGCTACACGCTACACTCTACACCCTAGACGCTACACTCTATACCCTACACTCTACACGCTACACCCTACACTCTACATGCTACACCCTACACCCTACACTCTACATGCTACACGCTACACGCTACATGCTACACGCTACACCCTACACGCTACGCGCTACACACTACATGCTACACCCTACACCCTACACCCTACACGCTACACGCTACACGCTACACTCTACACCCTACACGCTACACCCTACACCCTACACCCTACACGCTACACTCTACACCCTACACGCTATACGCTACACTCTACACCCTGCACGCTACACGCTACACCCTACACGCTACACTCTACACCCTACACGCTACACCCTACACTCTACACCCTACACGCTACACGCTACACTCTACACCCTACACGCTACACCCTACACTCCACACCCTACACCCTACATGCTACACGCTACACCCTACACGCTACACATTACACTCTAAACCCTACGCTCTACATCCTACACCCTACACTCTACACCCTACACGCTACACTCTACACTCTACACCCTACACCCTACATGCTACACACTACACGCTACACCCTACACTCTACACGCTACACGCTACACTCTACACGCTACACGCTACATGCTACACTGTACACTCTACACCCTACACCCTACACGCTACACACTACACGCTACACGCTACACCCTACACGCTACACCCTACATGCTACACGTTACACTCTACACCCTGCACCCTACACGCTACACCCTACACGCTACACGCTACACCCTACACACTACACGTTACACTCTACACCCTACACTCTACACCCAACACTCTACACGCTACACTCTACACCCTACACTCTGCACTCTACACCCTACACCCTACACACTACACGCTACACTCTACACCCTACACGCTACACGCTACACCCTACACCCTACACCCTACACGCTACAATCTACACGCTACACCCTATACGCTAGACGCTACACTCTACACGCTACACCCTACACGCTACACGCTATACTCTACACCCTACACGCTACACTCTACACGCTACACGCTACACTCTACACTCTACACGCTACACGCTACACTCTACACCCTACACGCAACACGCTACACTCTATACCCTACACGCTACACTCTGCACGCTACACGCTACACCCTACACGCTATACTCTGCACGCTACACGCTACACTCTACACCATACACGCTACACCCTACACTCTACACCCTACACCCTACACGCTATACCCGACACCCTACACCCTACATGCTTCACCCTACACGCTACACTCTACACTCTACACCCTGCACCCTACACGCTACAATCTACACCCTACACCCTACACGCTACACGCTACACTCTACACCCTACACGCTACACCCTACACTCTACACCGTACACTCTACACGCTACACGCTACACTCTACACCCTACACCCTACACGCTACGCGCTACACTCTACACCCTACACGCTACACTCTACACTCTACATGCTACACGCTACACTCTACACGCTACACGCTACACTCTACACCCTACACGCTACACGCTACACTCTACACCCTACACTCTACACGCTACACGCTACACTGTACACCCTACATGCAACACGCTACACTCTACACCCTACACGCTACACTCTACACGCTACACGCTACATGCTACACTCTACACTCCACACCATACACGCTACACTCTACACGCTACACTCTACACCCTACACGCTACACTCTACACGCTACACGCTACACTCTACACGCTACACTCTACACCCTACACTCTACACGCTACACGCTACACTCTACACGCTACACTCTACACCCTACACGCAACACGCTACACTCTACACCCTACACCCTACACGCTACACACTACACGCTACACGCTACACCCTACACGCTCCACGCTACACCCTACACGCTACACGTTACACTCTACACCCTACACCCTACACCCTACACACTACACCCTACACGCTACACGTTACACTCTACACCCTACACGCTACACTCTACACCCTGCTCCCTACACGCTACACGCTACACCCTACACGCTACACTCTACACCCTACACTCTACACGCTACACTCTACACCCTACACTCTGCACTCTACACCCTACACCCTACACGCTACACTCTACACTCTACACCCTACACGCTACACACTACACGCTACACGCTACACCCTACACGCTACACGCTACACCCTACACGCTACACGTTACACTCTACACCCTGCACCCTACACGCTACACCCTACACGCTACACGCTACACCCTACACACTACACGTTACACTCTACACCCTACACTCTACACCCAACACTCTACACGCTACACTCTACACCCTACACTCTGCACTCTACACTCTACACCCTACACCCTACATGCTACACCCTACACGCTACACCCTACACTCTACACGCTACACGCTACACTCTACACGCTACACGCTACATGCTACACTCTACACTCTACACCCTACACCCTACACGCTACACACTACACGCTACACGCTACACCCTACACGCTACACCCTACACGCTACACGTTACACTCTACACCCTGCACCCTACACGCTACACCCTACACGCTACACGCTACACCCTACACACTACACGTTACACTCTACACCCTACACTCTACACCCAACACTCTACACGCTACACTCTACACCCTACACTCTGCACTCTACACCCTACACCCTACACACTACACGCTACACTCTACACCCTACACGCTACACGCTACACCCTACACCCTACACCCTACACGCTACAATCTACACGCTACACCCTATACGCTAGACGCTACACTCTACACGCTACACCCTACACGCTACACGCTATACTCTACACCCTACACGCTACACTCTACACGCTACACGCTACACTCTACACTCTACACGCTACACGCTACACTCTACACCCTACACGCAACACGCTACACTCTATACCCTACACGCTACACTCTGCACGCTACACGCTACACCCTACACGCTATACTCTGCACGCTACACGCTACACTCTACACCATACACGCTACACCCTACACTCTACACCCTACACCCTACACGCTATACCCGACACCCTACACCCTACATGCTTCACCCTACACGCTACACTCTACACTCTACACCCTGCACCCTACACGCTACAATCTACACCCTACACCCTACACGCTACACGCTACACTCTACACCCTACACGCTACACCCTACACTCTACACCGTACACTCTACACGCTACACGCTACACTCTACACCCTACACCCTACACGCTACGCGCTACACTCTACACCCTACACGCTACACTCTACACTCTACATGCTACACGCTACACTCTACACGCTACACGCTACACTCTACACCCTACACGCTACACGCTACACTCTACACCCTACACTCTACACGCTACACGCTACACTGTACACCCTACATGCAACACGCTACACTCTACACCCTACACGCTACACTCTACACGCTACACGCTACATGCTACACTCTACACTCTACACCATACACGCTACACTCTACACGCTACACTCTACACCCTACACGCTACACTCTACACGCTACACGCTACACTCTACACGCTACACTCTACACCCTACACTCTACACGCTACACGCTACACTCTACACGCTACACTCTACACCCTACACGCAACACGCTACACTCTACACCCTACACCCTACACGCTACACACTACACGCTACACGCTACACCCTACACGCTCCACGCTACACCCTACACGCTACACGTTACACTCTACACCCTACACCCTACACCCTACACACTACACCCTACACGCTACACGTTACACTCTACACCCTACACGCTACACTCTACACCCTGCTCCCTACACGCTACACGCTACACCCTACACGCTACACTCTACACCCTACACTCTACACGCTACACTCTACACCCTACACTCTGCACTCTACACCCTACACCCTACACGCTACACTCTACACTCTACACCCTACACGCTACACACTACACGCTACACGCTACACCCTACACGCTACACGCTACACCCTACACGCTACACGTTACACTCTACACCCTGCACCCTACACGCTACACCCTACACGCTACACGCTACACCCTACACACTACACGTTACACTCTACACCCTACACTCTACACCCAACACTCTACACGCTACACTCTACACCCTACACTCTGCACTCTACACCCTACACCCTACACACTACACGCTACACTCTACACCCTACACGCTACACGCTACACCCTACACCCTACACCCTACACGCTACAATCTACACGCTACACCCTATACGCTAGACGCTACACTCTACACGCTACACGATACACGCTACACCCTACACGCTACACCCTACACTCTACACCCTACACCCTACACGCTACACGCTACACCCTACACGCTACACCCTACACTCTACACCCTACACCCTACACGCTACACGCTACACCCTACACGCTACACGTTACACTCTACACCCTACACCCTACACTCTACACCCTACACCCTACTCTCTACACGCTATATTCTACACCCTACACGCTACACTCTACACCCTACACGCTACACGCTACACTCTACACCCTAGACGCTACACTCTATACCCTACACTCTACACGCTACACCCTACACTCTACATGCTACACCCTACACCCTACACTCTACATGCTACACGCTACACGCTACATGCTACACGCTACACCCTACACGCTACGCGCTACACACTACATGCTACACCCTACACCCTACACCCTACACGCTACACGCTACACGCTACACTCTACACCCTACACGCTACACCCTACACCCTACACCCTACACGCTACACTCTACACCCTACACGCTATACGCTACACTCTACACCCTGCACGCTACACGCTACACCCTACACGCTACACTCTACACCCTACACGCTACACCCTACACTCTACACCCTACACGCTACACGCTACACTCTACACCCTACACGCTACACCCTACACTCCACACCCTACACCCTACATGCTACACGCTACACCCTACACGCTACACATTACACTCTAAACCCTACGCTCTACATCCTACACCCTACACTCTACACCCTACACGCTACACTCTACACTCTACACCCTACACCCTACATGCTACACACTACACGCTACACCCTACACTCTACACGCTACACGCTACACTCTACACGCTACACGCTACATGCTACACTCTACACTCTACACCCTACACCCTACACGCTACACGCTATACTCTACACCCTACACGCTACACTCTACACGCTACACGCTACACTCTACACTCTACACGCTACACGCTACACTCTACACCGTACACGCTACACGCTACACTCTACACCCTACACGCTACACCCTACACTCTACACCCTACACGCTACACCCTACACTCTACACCCTACACGCTATACGCTACACTCTACACCCTGCACGCTACACGCTACACCCTACACGCTACACTCTACACCCTACACGCTACACCCTACACCCTACACGCTACACGCTACACTCTACACCCTACACGCTACACCCTACACTCCACACCCTACACCCTACATGCTACACGCTACACCCTACACGCTACACATTACACTCTAAACCCTACACTCTACATCCTACACCCTACACTCTACACCCTACACGCTACACTCTACACTCTACACCCTACACCCTACATGCTACACGCTACACGCTACACCCTACACTCTACACGCTACACGATACACTCTACACGCTACACGCTACACTCTACACTCTACACCCTACACCCTACACGCTACACGCTATACTCTACACCCTACACGCTACACTCTACACGCTACACCCTACACGCTATACTCTGCACGCTACACGCTACACTCTACACCATACACCCTACACCCTACACGCTATACCCGACACCCTACACCCTACATGCTTCACCCTACACGCTACACTCTACACTCTACACCCTACACCCTACACGCTACATGCTACACCCTACACGCTAAACTCTACACCCTACACTCTACACGCTACACACTACACGCTACACGCTACACCCTACACGCTACACGCTACACCCTACACGCTACACGTTACACTCTACACCCTACACCCTACACGCTACACGCTACACCCTACACGCTACACGTTACACCATACACCCTACACGCTACACTCTACACCCTGCACCCTACACGCTACAATCTACACCCTACACCCTACACGCTACACGCTACACGCTACACGCTACACCCTACACCCTACACGCTACACCCTACACTCTACACCGTACACTCTACACGCTACACGCTACACTCTACACCCTACACCCTACACGCTACGCGCTACACTCTACACCCTACACGCTACACTCTACACTCTACATGCTTCACGCTACACTCTACACTCTACACGCTACACGCTACACCCTACACCCTACACGCTACACGCTACACTCTACAACCTACACGCTACACGCTACACTCTACACGCAACACGCTACACTCTACACCCTACACTCTACACGCTACACGCTACACTCTACACCCTACACTCTACACGCTACACGCTACACTGTACACCCTACATGCAACACGCTACACTCTACACCCTACACGCTACACTCTACACGCTACACGCTACATGCTACACTCTACACTCTACACCATACACCCTACACGCTACACACTATACTCTACACCCTACACGCTACACTCTACACGCTACACGCTACACTCTACACGCTACACTCTACACCCTACACGCAACACGCTACACTCTACACCCTACACCCTACACGCTACACACTACACGCTACACGCTACACCCTACACGCTACACGCTACACCCTACACGCTACACGTTACACTCTACACCCTACACCCTACACACTACACCCTACACGCTACACGTTACACTCTACACCCTACACTCTACACTCTACACCCTGCTCCCTACACGCTACACGCTACACCCTACACGCTACACGCTACACCGTACACACTACACGTTACACTCTACACCCTACACTCTACACCCTACACTCTACACGCTACACTCTACACCCTACACTCTGCACTCTACACCCTACACCCTACACGCTACACTCTACACCCTACACCCTACACACTACACACTACACGCTACACCCTACACACTACACGCTACACTCTACACCCTACACGCTACACGCTACACCCTACACCCTACACCCTACACGCTACAATCTACATGCTACACGCTACACCCTATACGCTAGACGCTACACTCTACACGCTACACGATACACGCTACACCCTACACGCTACACCCTACACTCTACACCCTACACCCTACACGCTACACGCTACACCCTACCTACACGCTACACCCTACACTCTACACCCTACACCCTACACGCTACATGCTACACCCTACACGCTACACGTTACACTCTACACCCTACACCCTACACTCTACACCCTACACCCTACTCTCTACACGCTATATTCTACACCCTACACGCTACACTCTACACCCTACACGCTACACGCTACACTCTACACCCTAGACGCTACACTCTATACCCTACACTCTACACGCTACACCCTACAACCCTACACTCTACATGCTACACCCTACACCCTACACTCTACATGCTACACGCTACACGCTACATGCTACACGCTACACCCTACACGCTACACGCTACACACTACATGCTACACCCTACACCCTACACCCTACACGCTACACGCTACACTCTACACCCTACACGCTACACCCTACACCCTACACCCTACACGCTACACGCTACACTCTACACCCTACACGCTACACCCTACACTCTACACCCTACACGCTACACCCTACACTCTACACCCTACACGCTATACGCTACACTCTACACCCTGCACGCTACACGCTACACCCTACACGCTACACTCTACACCCTACACGCTACACCCTACACTCTACACCCTACACGCTACACGCTACACTCTACACCCTACACGCTACACCCTACACTCCACACCCTACACCCTACATGCTACACGCTACACCCTACACGCTACACATTACACTCTAAACCCTACACTCTACATCCTACACCCTACACTCTACACCCTACACGCTACACTCTACACTCTACACCCTACACCCTACATGCTACACGCTACACTCTACACCCTACACGCTACACGCTACACCCTACAAGCTAAACGCTACAAACTACACGCTACATATTACACTCTACACCCTAGCGTGTAGCGTGTAGGGTGTAGAGTGTAGCGTGTAGCATGTAGCGTGTAGGGTGTATGGTGTAGAGTGTAGCATGTAGCGTGTAGGGTGTAGAGTGTAGCGTGTAGGGTGTAGAGTGTAGCATGTAGCGTGTAAGGTGTAGGGTGTAGAGTGTAGAGTGTAGCATGTAGCGTGTAGATTGTAGGGTGTATCGTGTAGGGTGTAGAGTGTAGCATGTAGGGTGTAGGGTGTAGAGTGAAGGGTGTAGCGTGTAGAGTGTAGCGTGTAGCGTGTACGGTGTAGGGTGTAGAGTGTAGGGTGTAGCGTGTAGCGTGTAGCTTGTAGGGTGTAGAGTGTAGCGTGTAGCGTGTAGGCTGTAGCGTGTAGGGTGTAGCATGTATCGTGTAGGGTGTAGAGTGTAGCATGTAGCGTGTAGAGTGTAGGGTGTAGCGTGTAGCGTGTGTAGGGTGTAGGGTGTAGAGTGTAGCGTGTAGCGTGTAGGGTGTAGAGTGTAGGGTGTAGGGTGTAGAGTGTAGCGTGTAGGGTGTAGCGTGTAGGATTTAGGGTGTAGGGTGTAGAGTGTAGGGTGTTGCGTGTAGGGTGTAGGGTGTAGAGTGTAGCGTGTAGCGTGCAGGGTGTAGAGTGTAGCGTATAGCGTGTAGGGTGTAGGATGTAGAGTGTAGCGTGTAGGGTGTAGAGTGTAGCGTGTAGAGTGTAGCATGTAGCGTGTAGGGTGTAGAGTGTAGAGTGTAGCGTGTAGGGTGAAGCATGTAGGGTGTAGGGTGTCGGGTATAGCGTGTAGGGTGTAGGGTGTAGAGTGTAGGGTGTAGCGTGTATGGTGTAGAGTGTAGCGTGTAGCGTGTAGAGTGTAGCGTGTAGGGTGTAGGGTGTAGCGTGTAGCGTGCGGAGTGTAGCGTGTAAGGTGTAGAGTGTAGCGTGTTGCGTGTAGGGTGTAGAGTGTAGCGTGTAGCGTGTAGAGTGTAGCGTGTAGCGTGTAGCGTGTAGAGTGTAGCGTGTAGGGTGTAGAGTATAGCGTGTAGCGTGTAGGGTGTAGGGTGTAGAGTGTAGGGTGTAGCGTGTAGGGTGTAGAGTGTAGCGTGTAGGGTGTAGGGTGTAGGGTGTAGAGTGTAGCGTGTAGGGTGTAGAGTGTAGGGTGTAGCGTGTAGGGTGTAGAGTGTAGCGTGTAGCGTGTAGCGTGTAGGGTGTAGGGTGTAGCGTGTAGGGTGTAGAGTGTAGCGTGTAGCGTGTAGGGTGTAGGCTGTAGGGTGTAGCGTGTAGTGTGTAGAGTGTATCGTGTAGCGTGTAGGGTGTAGCGTGTAGCATGTATCGTGTAGCGTGTAGCATGTAGAGTGTAGGGTGTAGGGTGTAGGGTGTAGCATGTAGAGTGTAGGGTGTAGGGTGTAGCGTGTAGAGTGTAGGGTATAGAGTGTAGCGTGTAGAGAGTAGGGTGTAGAGTGTAGAGTGTAGCGTGTAGGGTGTAGAGTGTAGCGTGTAGAGTGTATTGTGTAGAATGTAGAGTGTAGCATGTAGCGTGTAGAGTGTAGGGTGTAGAGTGTAGCGTGTAGGGTGTAGAGTGTAGCGTGTAGAGTGTAGCGTGTAGGGTGTAGCGTGTCGGGTGTAGGGTGTAGGGTGTAGCGTGTAGTTTGTAGGGTGTAGGGTGTAGGGTGTTGCGTGTAGGGTGTAGAGTGTAGCGTGTAGCGTGTAGAGTGTAGCGTGTAGGGTGTAGGGTGTAGTGTGTAGTGTGTAGGGTGTAGGTTGTAGAGTGTAGGGTGTAGCATGTAGGGTGTAGGGTG
Organism: Ranitomeya variabilis; assembly: GCF_051348905.1. NCBI lineage: Eukaryota > Metazoa > Chordata > Amphibia > Anura > Dendrobatidae > Ranitomeya > Ranitomeya variabilis. The sequence continues at coordinate 296,522 of NW_027508206.1, forward strand.
TAGGGTGTAGCATGTAGGGTGTAGAGTGTAGCGTGTAGGGTGTACGGTGTAGAGTGTAGGGTATAAGCTGTAGCGTTTAGCGTGTAGGGTGTAGCGTGTAGCGTGTAGGGTGTAGAGTGTAGCGTGTAGGGTGTAGAGTATAGCATGTAGAGAGTAGGGTGTAGGGTGTAGGGTGTAGAGTGTAACGTGTAGCGTGTAGGGTGTAGCGTGTAGCGTGTAGGGTGTAGGGTGTAGAGTGTAGGGTGTAGAGTGTAGGGTGTAGCGTGTAGCGTGTAGCTTGTAGGGTGTAGAGTGTAGCGTGTAGCGTGTAGGCTGTAGCGTGTAGGGTGTAGCATGTATCGTGTAGGGTGTAGGGTGTAGAGTGTAGCATGTAGCGTGTAGAGTGTAGGGTGTAGCGTGTAGGGTGTAGAGTGTAGCGTGTATGGTGTAGAGTGTAGCGTGTAGCGTGTAGCGTGTGTAGGGTGTAGAGTGTAGCGTGTAGCGTGTAGGGTGTAGAGTGTAGGGTGTAGGGTGTAGAGTGTAGCGTGTAGGGTGTAGCGTGTAGGGTTTAGGGTGTAGGGTGTAGAGTGTAGGGTGTTTCGTGTAGGGTGTAGAGTGTAGCGTGTAGCGTGTAGGGTGCAGCGTGTAGAGTGTAGCGTGTAGCGTGTAGGGTGGAGGGTGTAGAGTGTAGGGTGTAGCGTGTAGAGTGTAGAGTGTAGCATGTAGCGTGTAGAGTGCAGCGTGTAGGGTGTAGAGTGTAGCGTGTAGTGTGTAGCGTGTAGGGTGTAGGGTGTAGCGTGTAGGGTGTAGAGTGTAGCGTGTAGGGTGTAGAGTGTAACATGTAGCGTGTAGGGTGTAGGGCGTAGCGTGTAGCGTGTACCGTGTAGCGTGTAGAGTGTAGTGTGTAGGGTGTAGAGTGTAGCGTGTAGGGTGTAGAGTGTAGCGTGTAGCGTGTAGCGTGTAGAGTGTAGCGTGTAGGGTGTAGCGTGTAGAGTGTAGTGTGTGGCGTGCAGGGCATAGGGTGTAGCGTATAGCGTGTAGGGTGTAGGGTGTAGAGTGTAGGGTGTAGCATGTAGGGTGTAGGGTGTAGGGTGTAGCGTGTAGCGTGTAGAGTGTAGCGTGTACGGTGTAGACAGTATTGTATAAGCTGTAGCGTTTAGCGTGTAGAGTGTAGCGTGTAGCGTGTAGCGTGTAGCGTGTAGGGTGTAGAGTGTAGGGTGTGGAGTGTAGCGTGTAGGGTGTAGGGTGTAGCGTGTAGGGTGTAGCATGTAGCGTGTAGCGTGTAGCATGTAGAGTAGGGTGTAGGGTGTAGGGTGTAGAGTGTAGTGTGTAGAGTGTAGAGTGTAGCGTGTAGAGTGTAAAGTGTAGCGTGTAGGGTGTAGCGTGTAGTGTGTAGCGTGTAGCGCAAAGCGTGTAGAGTGTAGGGTATAGAGTGTAGCGTGTAGAGAGTAGGGAGCAGAGTGTAGAGTGTAGCGTGCAGGGTGTAGGGTGAAAAGTGTAGGGTGTAGGGTGTAGCGTGTAGCGTGTAGAGTGTAGGGAGTAGGGTGTAGGGTGTAGCGTGTAGGGTGTAGAGTGTAGCGTGTAGCGTGTAGCGTGTAAGGTGTAGCGTGTAGCGTGTAGGGTGTAGCGTGTATCATGTACCGTGTAGCGTGTAGCATGTAGAGTAGAGTGTAGGGTGTAGAGTGTAGCGTGTAGGGTGTAGGGTGTAGAGTGTAGGGTGTAGCATGTAGGGTGTAGGGTGTAGGGTGTAGCGTGTAGGGTGTAGAGTGTAGCATGTAGGGTGTACGGTGTAGAGTGTAGGGTATAAGCTGTAGCGTTTAGCGTGTAGAGTGTAGCGTGTAGCGTGTAGCGTGTAGGGTGTAGAGTGTAGGGTGTAGAGTGTAGCGTGTAGCGTGTAGCGTGTAGGGTGTAGGGTGAAGCGTGTAGGGTGTAGCATGTAGCGTGTAGCGTGTAGCATGTAGAGTAGGGTGTAGGGTGTAGGGTGTAGAGTGTAGTGTGTAGAGTGTGGAGTGTAGCGTGTAGAGTGTAAAGTGTAGCGTGTAGGGTGTAGCGTGTAGTGTGTAGCGTGTAGCGCGTAGCGTGTAGAGTGTAGGGTATAGAGTGTAGCGTGTAGAGAGTAGGGAGCAGAGTGTAGAGTGTAGGGAGAAGGGTGTAGGGTGTAGCGTGTAGGGTGTGGAGTGTAGCGTGTAGCGTGTAGGGTGTAGCGTGTAGCGAGTAGGGTGTAGCGTGTATCATGTACCGTGTAGCGTGTAGCATGTAGAGTAGGGTGTAGGGTGTAGAGTGTAGCGTGTAGCGTGTAGTGTGTAGCGTGTAGAGTGTAAAGTGTAGCGTGTAGTGTGTAGTGTGTAGCGTGTAGCGCGTAGCGTGTAGAGTGTAGGGTATAGAGTGTAGCGTGTAGAGAGTAGGGAGTAGAGTGTAGAGTGTAGCGTGTAGGGTGTAGAGTGTAGCGAGTAGCGTGTAGTGTGTAGGGTGTAGGGTGTAGAGTGTAGGGTGTAGCGTGTAGGGTGTAGAGTGTAGCGTGTAGGGTGTAGCGTGTAGCGTGCAGGTGTAGAGTGTAGCGTTTAGCGTGTAGGATGTAGGGTGTAGAGTGTAGGGTGTAGCGTGTAGAGTGTAGCGTGTAGCGTGTAGGGTGTAGGGTGTACAGTGTAGGGTGTAGGGTGTAGCGTGTAGAGTGTAGTGTGTGGCGTGCAGGGCGTAGGGTGTAGCGTGTAGGGTGTAGGGTGTAGAGTGTAGGGTGTAGCATGTAGGGTGTAGGGTGTAGGGTGTAGCGTGTAGGGTGTAGAGTGTAGCATGTAGGGTGTACGGTGTAGAGTGTAGGGTATAAGCTGTAGCGTTTAGCGTGTAGAGTGTAGCGTGTAGCGTGTAGGGTGTAGGGTGTAGAGTGTAGCGTGTAGGGTGTAGAGTGTAGAGTGTAGAGAGTAGGGTGTAGGGTGTAGAGTGTAGGGTGTAGGGTGTAGAGTGTAACGTGTAGCGTGTAGGGTGTAGCGTGTAGGGTGTAAAGTGTAGGGTGTAGCGTGTAGGGTGTAGCGTGTAGCGTGTAGGGTGTAGGGTGTAGAGTGTAGGGTGTAGCGTGTAGGGTGTAGCGTGTAGCGTGTAGCGTGTAGCGTGTAGGTTGTAGGGTGTAGAGTGTAGGGTGTAGCGTGTAGGGTGTAGCGTGTAGCGTGTAGCGTGTAGAGTGTAGCATCTAGCGTGTAGCGTATAGTGTGTAGCGTGTAGCGTGTAGATTGTAGCGTGTAGGGTGTAGGGTGTAGGGTGTACCGTGTAGGGTGTAGCGTGTAGCGTGTAGAGTGTAGCATCTAGCGTGTAGCGTATAGTGTGTAGTGTGTAGCGTGTAGATTGTAGCGTGTAGGGTGTAGAGTGTAGGGTGTAGCGTGTAGGGTGTAGCGTGTAGCGTGTAGCGTGTAGAGTGTAGCATCTAGCGTGTAGCGTATAGTGTGTATTGTGTAGGGTGTAGAGTGTAGCATGTAGCGTGTAGAGTGTAGGGTGTAGTGTGTAGGGTGTAGAGTGTAGCGTGTAGAGTGTAGAGTGTAGCGTGTAGCGTGTAGGGTGTCACTTTTTCCTCTGATGAAGACGCTTGAGTAGCGTCGATACGCGTGGGGTAAAGGGCTTCCTTTGTTTTTTTCCCGAGGGACAGGACTTGGGTAACTTATCTTTACAACTGCTATGGAATTACACCTATTTACTTCATGCATGGCCTGGCATTTTTCCAAGCCTTAGGACAATGGATCCTGATTCTTTGTATTTCCACAAGGCGTCTGTATGCATACATTTATCCAAATAACTAGGATTTTGTAGTACTGCAGCATATCTATTTCCCTGATTACCTTTCTATAGGGGTCTGCTTTCATTTGCTTACCAACTGTGCGCACGCATGCTGTGTTGAACAAAATAGGATCCATGATGTATTTCTTCCAGATACTAGGCTGGAGTATATGTTTCCTGTCATAGTACTCAGGGGGTCACAGTTGGCAGTAAACAATAGGCTTCTTATATGTAGATTTGACTAAGATTGGTGTACCCGCATACCTAGCAATTTTTTCTCTCTGGTTATTTCTCCTGTCTCACATATGCTGTAAAGTATTAGCTTCCTTCATTCCCTCGGGTAAAATTACTTATGGCCTATTCAGCCATACTAGTGTTTTAAATGTTTTTAAATGCATGTTTTGCCTGGTTCTGTTTGTGGATTACTGTTTTTGTACAATAACATTGACTATTTAACGTGGATCCCATTGGTTTGCATATCCTTTTCTTTTTGTGTTTAGTGTGTAGTGTGTAGCTTAACCCTACACGCTACACGCTACACGCTACACTCTACACCCTACACGCTACACCCTTCACTACACCGTACACTCTACACGCTACACGCTACACCCTACACCTTACACGCTACACGCTACACTCTACACCCTACACGCTACACTCTACACTCTACACGCTACACGCTACACTCTACACCCTACACTCTACACGCTACACGCTACACCCTACACTCTACACGCTACACGCTACACTCTACACGCTACACGCTACATGCTACACTCTACACTCTACACCCTACACCCTACACGCTACACGCTATACTCTACACCCTACACGCTACACTCTACACGCTACACGCTACACTCTACACTCTACACGCTACACGCTACACTCTACACCCTACACGCAACACGCTACACTCTATACCCTACACGCTACACTCTGCACGCTACACGCTACACCCTACACGCTATACTCTGCACGCTACACGCTACACTCTACACCATACACGCTACACCCTACACTCTACACCCTACACCCTACACGCTATACCCGACACCCTACACCCTACATGCTTCACCCTACACGCTACACTCTACACTCTACACCCTGCACCCTACACGCTACAATCTACACCCTACACCCTACACGCTACACGCTACACTCTACACCCTACACGCTACACCCTACACTCTACACCGTACACTCTACACGCTACACGCTACACTCTACACCCTACACCCTACACGCTACGCGCTACACTCTACACCCTACACGCTACACTCTACACTCTACATGCTACACGCTACACTCTACACGCTACACGCTACACCCTACACCCTACACGCTACACTCTACAACCTACACGCTACACGCTACACTCTACACGCAACACGCTACACTCTACACCCTACACGCTACACGCTACACTCTACACCCTACACTCTACACGCTACACGCTACACTGTACACCCTACATGCAACACGCTACACTCTACACCCTACACGCTACACTCTACACGCTACACGCTACATGCTACACTCTACACTCTACACCATACACCCTACACGCTACACACTATACTCTACACCCTACACGCTACACTCTACACGCTACACGCTACACCCTACACGCTATACTCTGCACGCTACACGCTACACTCTACACCATACACGCTACACCCTACACTCTACACCCTACACCCTACACGCTATACCCGACACCCTACACCCTACATGCTTCACCCTACACGCTACACTCTACACTCTACACCCTGCACCCTACACGCTACAATCTACACCCTACACCCTACACGCTACACGCTACACTCTACACCCTACACGCTACACCCTACACTCTACACCGTACACTCTACACGCTACACGCTACACTCTACACCCTACACCCTACACGCTACGCGCTACACTCTACACCCTACACGCTACACTCTACACTCTACATGCTACACGCTACACTCTACACGCTACACGCTACACCCTACACCCTACACGCTACACTCTACAACCTACACGCTACACGCTAAACTCTACACGCAACACGCTACACTCTACACCCTACACGCTACACGCTACACTCTACACCCTACACTCTACACGCTACACGCTACACTGTACACCCTACATGCAACACGCTACACTCTACACCCTACACGCTACACTCTACACGCTACACGCTACATGCTACACTCTACACTCTACACCATACACCCTACACGCTACACACTATACTCTACACCCTACACGCTACACTCTACACGCTACACGCTACACCCTACACGCTATACTCTGCACGCTACACGCTACACTCTACACCATACACGCTACACCCTACACTCTACACCCTACACCCTACACGCTATACCCGACACCCTACACCCTACATGCTTCACCCTACACGCTACACTCTACACTCTACACCCTGCACCCTACACGCTACAATCTACACCCTACACCCTACACGCTACACGCTACACTCTACACCCTACACGCTACACCCTACACTCTACACCGTACACTCTACACGCTACACGCTACACTCTACACCCTACACCCTACACGCTACGCGCTACACTCTACACCCTACACGCTACACTCTACACTCTACATGCTACACGCTACACTCTACACGCTACACTCTACACGCTACACGCTACACCCTACACCCTACACGCTACACTCTACAACCTACACGCTACACGCTACACTCTACACGCAACACGCTACACTCTACACCCTACACGCAACACGCTACACTCTACACCCTACACCCTACACGCTACACACTACACGCTACACGCTACACCCTACACGCTCCACGCTACACCCTACACGCTACATGTTACACTCTACACCCTACACCCTACACACTACACCCTACACGCTACACGTTACACTCTACACCCTACACGCTACACTCTACACCCTGCTCCCTACACGCTACACGCTACACCCTACACGCTACACGCTACACCCTACACACTACACGTTACACTCTACACCCTACACTCTACACCCTACACTCTACACGCTACACTCTACACCCTACACTCTGCACTCTACACCCTACACCCTACACGCTACACTCTACACTCTACACCCTACACGCTACACACTACACGCTACACGCTACACCCTACACGCTACACGCTACACCCTACACGCTACACGTTACACTCTACACCCTGCACCCTACACGCTACACCCTACACGCTACACGCTACACCCTACACACTACACGTTACACTCTACACCCTACACTCTACACCCTACACTCTACACGCTACACTCTACACCCTACACTCTGCACTCTACACCCTACACCCTACACACTACACGCTACACTCTACACCCTACACGCTACACGCTACACCCTACACCCTACACCCTACACGCTACAATCTACACGCTACACCCTATACGCTAGACGCTACACTCTACACGCTACACGATACACGCTACACCCTACACGCTACACCCTACACTCTACACCCTACACCCTACACGCTACACGCTACACCCTACACGCTACACCCTACACTCTACACCCTACACCCTACACGCTACACGCTACACCCTACACGCTACACGTTACACTCTACACCCTACACCCTACACTCTACACCCTACACCCTACTCTCTACACGCTATATTCTACACCCTACACGCTACACTCTACACCATACACGCTACACGCTACACTCTACACCCTAGACGCTACACTCTATACCCTACACTCTACACGCTACACCCTACACTCTACATGCTACACCCTACACCCTACACTCTACATGCTACACGCTACACGCTACATGCTACACGCTACACCCTACACGCTACGCGCTACACACTACATGCTACACCCTACACCCTACACCCTACACGCTACACGCTACACTCTACACCCTACACGCTACACCCTACACCCTACACCCTACACGCTACACGCTACACTCTACACCCTACACGCTATACGCTACACTCTACACCCTGCACGCTACACGCTACACCCTACACGCTACACTCTACACCCTACACGCTACACCCTACACTCTACACCCTACACGCTACACGCTACACTCTACACCCTACACGCTACACCCTACACTCCACACCCTACACCCTACATGCTACACGCTACACCCTACACGCTACACATTACACTCTAAACCCTACACTCTACATCCTACACCCTACACTCTACACCCTACACGCTACACTCTACACTCTACACCCTACACCCTACATGCTACACACTACACGCTACACCCTACACTCTACACGCTACGCGCTACACTCTACACGCTACACGCTACATGCTACACTCTACACTCTACACCCTACACCCTACACGCTACACGCTATACTCTACACCCTACACGCTACACTCTACACGCTACACGCTACACTCTACACTCTGCACGCTACACGCTACACTCTACACCCTACACGCTACACGCTACACTCTACACCCTACACGCTACACCCTACACTCTACACCCTACACGCTACACCCTACACTCTACACCCTACACGCTATACGCTACACTCTACACCCTGCACGCTACACGCTACAGCCTACACGCTACACTCTACACCCTACACGCTACACCCTACACCCTACACGCTACACGCTACACTCTACACCCTACACGCTACACCCTACACTCCACACCCTACACCCTACATGCTACACGCTACACCCTACACGCTACACATTACACTCTAAACCCTACACTCTACATCCTACACCCTACACTCTACACCCTACACGCTACACTCTACACTCTACACCCTACACCCTACATGCTACACGCTACACGCTACACCCTACACTCTACACGCTACACGCTACACTCTACACGCTACACGCTACATGCTACACTCTACACTCTACACCCTACACCCTACACGCTACACGCTATACTCTACACCCTACACGCTACACTCTACATGCTACACCCTACACGCTATACTCTGCACGCTACATGCTACACTCTACACCATACACGCTACACCCTACACTCTACACCCTACACCCTACACGCTATACCCGACACCCTACACCCTACATGCTTCACCCTACACGCTAAACTCTACACCCTACACTCTACACGCTACACACTACATGCTACACGCTACACCCTACACGCTACACACTACACCCTACACGCTACACGTTACACTCTACACCCTACACCCTACACGCTACACGCTACACCCTACACGCTACACGTTACACCCTACACCCTACACGCTACACTCTACACCCTGCACCCTACACGCTACAATCTACACCCTACACCCTACACGCTACACGCTACACGCTACACTGTACACCCTACATGCAACACGCTACACTCTACACCCTACACGCTACACTCTACACGCTACACGCTACATGCTACACTCTACACTCTACACCATACACCCTACACGCTACACACTATACTCTACACCCTACACGCTACACTCTACACGCTACACGCTACACCCTACACGCTATACTCTGCACGCTACACGCTACACTCTACACCATACACGCTACACCCTACACTCTACACCCTACACCCTACACGCTATACCCGACACCCTACACCCTACATGCTTCACCCTACACGCTACACTCTACACTCTACACCCTGCACCCTACACGCTACAATCTACACCCTACACCCTACACGCTACACGCTACACTCTACACCCTACACGCTACACCCTACACTCTACACCGTACACTCTACACGCTACACGCTACACTCTACACCCTACACCCTACACGCTACGCGCTACACTCTACACCCTACACGCTACACTCTACACTCTACATGCTACACGCTACACTCTACACGCTACACGCTACACCCTACACCCTACACGCTACACTCTACAACCTACACGCTACACGCTAAACTCTACACGCAACACGCTACACTCTACACCCTACACGCTACACGCTACACTCTACACCCTACACTCTACACGCTACACGCTACACTGTACACCCTACATGCAACACGCTACACTCTACACCCTACACGCTACACTCTACACGCTACACGCTACATGCTACACTCTACACTCTACACCATACACCCTACACGCTACACACTATACTCTACACCCTACACGCTACACTCTACACGCTACACGCTACACCCTACACGCTATACTCTGCACGCTACACGCTACACTCTACACCATACACGCTACACCCTACACTCTACACCCTACACCCTACACGCTATACCCGACACCCTACACCCTACATGCTTCACCCTACACGCTACACTCTACACTCTACACCCTGCACCCTACACGCTACAATCTACACCCTACACCCTACACGCTACACGCTACACTCTACACCCTACACGCTACACCCTACACTCTACACCGTACACTCTACACGCTACACGCTACACTCTACACCCTACACCCTACACGCTACGCGCTACACTCTACACCCTACACGCTACACTCTACACTCTACATGCTACACGCTACACTCTACACGCTACACTCTACACGCTACACGCTACACCCTACACCCTACACGCTACACTCTACAACCTACACGCTACACGCTACACTCTACACGCAACACGCTACACTCTACACCCTACACGCAACACGCTACACTCTACACCCTACACCCTACACGCTACACACTACACGCTACACGCTACACCCTACACGCTCCACGCTACACCCTACACGCTACATGTTACACTCTACACCCTACACCCTACACACTACACCCTACACGCTACACGTTACACTCTACACCCTACACGCTACACTCTACACCCTGCTCCCTACACGCTACACGCTACACCCTACACGCTACACGCTACACCCTACACACTACACGTTACACTCTACACCCTACACTCTACACCCTACACTCTACACGCTACACTCTACACCCTACACTCTGCACTCTACACCCTACACCCTACACGCTACACTCTACACTCTACACCCTACACGCTACACACTACACGCTACACGCTACACCCTACACGCTACACGCTACACCCTACACGCTACACGTTACACTCTACACCCTGCACCCTACACGCTACACCCTACACGCTACACGCTACACCCTACACACTACACGTTACACTCTACACCCTACACTCTACACCCTACACTCTACACGCTACACTCTACACCCTACACTCTGCACTCTACACCCTACACCCTACACACTACACGCTACACTCTACACCCTACACGCTACACGCTACACCCTACACCCTACACCCTACACGCTACAATCTACACGCTACACCCTATACGCTAGACGCTACACTCTACACGCTACACGATACACGCTACACCCTACACGCTACACCCTACACTCTACACCCTACACCCTACACGCTACACGCTACACCCTACACGCTACACCCTACACTCTACACCCTACACCCTACACGCTACACGCTACACCCTACACGCTACACGTTACACTCTACACCCTACACCCTACACTCTACACCCTACACCCTACTCTCTACACGCTATATTCTACACCCTACACGCTACACTCTACACCATACACGCTACACGCTACACTCTACACCCTAGACGCTACACTCTATACCCTACACTCTACACGCTACACCCTACACTCTACATGCTACACCCTACACCCTACACTCTACATGCTACACGCTACACGCTACATGCTACACGCTACACCCTACACGCTACGCGCTACACACTACATGCTACACCCTACACCCTACACCCTACACGCTACACGCTACACTCTACACCCTACACGCTACACCCTACACCCTACACCCTACACGCTACACGCTACACTCTACACCCTACACGCTATACGCTACACTCTACACCCTGCACGCTACACGCTACACCCTACACGCTACACTCTACACCCTACACGCTACACCCTACACTCTACACCCTACACGCTACACGCTACACTCTACACCCTACACGCTACACCCTACACTCCACACCCTACACCCTACATGCTACACGCTACACCCTACACGCTACACATTACACTCTAAACCCTACACTCTACATCCTACACCCTACACTCTACACCCTACACGCTACACTCTACACTCTACACCCTACACCCTACATGCTACACACTACACGCTACACCCTACACTCTACACGCTACGCGCTACACTCTACACGCTACACGCTACATGCTACACTCTACACTCTACACCCTACACCCTACACGCTACACGCTATACTCTACACCCTACACGCTACACTCTACACGCTACACGCTACACTCTACACTCTGCACGCTACACGCTACACTCTACACCCTACACGCTACACGCTACACTCTACACCCTACACGCTACACCCTACACTCTACACCCTACACGCTACACCCTACACTCTACACCCTACACGCTATACGCTACACTCTACACCCTGCACGCTACACGCTACAGCCTACACGCTACACTCTACACCCTACACGCTACACCCTACACCCTACACGCTACACGCTACACTCTACACCCTACACGCTACACCCTACACTCCACACCCTACACCCTACATGCTACACGCTACACCCTACACGCTACACATTACACTCTAAACCCTACACTCTACATCCTACACCCTACACTCTACACCCTACACGCTACACTCTACACTCTACACCCTACACCCTACATGCTACACGCTACACGCTACACCCTACACTCTACACGCTACACGCTACACTCTACACGCTACACGCTACATGCTACACTCTACACTCTACACCCTACACCCTACACGCTACACGCTATACTCTACACCCTACACGCTACACTCTACATGCTACACCCTACACGCTATACTCTGCACGCTACATGCTACACTCTACACCATACACGCTACACCCTACACTCTACACCCTACACCCTACACGCTATACCCGACACCCTACACCCTACATGCTTCACCCTACACGCTAAACTCTACACCCTACACTCTACACGCTACACACTACATGCTACACGCTACACCCTACACGCTACACACTACACCCTACACGCTACACGTTACACTCTACACCCTACACCCTACACGCTACACGCTACACCCTACACGCTACACGTTACACCCTACACCCTACACGCTACACTCTACACCCTGCACCCTACACGCTACAATCTACACCCTACACCCTACACGCTACACGCTACACGCTACACTGTACACCCTACATGCAACACGCTACACTCTACACCCTACACGCTACACTCTACACGCTACACGCTACATGCTACACTCTACACTCTACACCATACACCCTACACGCTACACACTATACTCTACATGCTACACGCTACACTCTACACTCTACACGCTACACGCTACACCCTACACCCTACACGCTACACGCTACACTCTACAACCTACACGCTACACGCTACACTCTACACGCAACACGCTACACTCTACACCCTACACTCTACACGCTACACGCTACACTCTACACCCTACACTCTACACGCTACACGCTACACTGTACACCCTACATGCAACACGCTACACTCTACACCCTACACGCTACACTCTACACGCTACACGCTACATGCTACACTCTACACTCTACACCATACACCTTACACGCTACACACTATACTCTACACCCTACACGCTACACTCTACACGCTACACGCTACATGCTACACTCTACACGCTACACGCTACACTCTACACCCTACACGCAACACGCTACACTCTATACCCTACACGCTACACTCTGCACGCTACACGCTATACCCGACACCCTACACCCTACATGCTTCACCCTACACGCTACACTCTACACTCTACACCCTGCACCCTACACGCTACAATCTACACCCTACACCCTACACGCTACACGCTACACTCTACACCCTACACGCTACACCCTACACTCTACACCGTACACTCTACACGCTACACGCTACACTCTACACCCTACACCCTACACGCTACGCGCTACACTCTACACCCTACACGCTACACTCTACACTCTACATGCTACACGCTACACTCTACACGCTACACGCTACACCCTACACCCTACACACTACACTCTACAACCTACACGCTACACGCTACACTCTACACGCAACACGCTACACTCTACACCCTACACGCTACACGCTACACTCTACACCCTACACTCTACACGCTACACGCTACACTGTACACCCTACATGCAACACGCTACACTCTACACCCTACACGCTACACTCTACACGCTACACGCTACATGCTACACTCTACACTCTACACCATACACCCTACACGCTACACACTATACTCTACACCCTACACGCTACACTCTACACGCTACACGCTACACGCTACACTCTACACGCTACACTCTACACCCTACATGCAACACGCTACACTCTACACCCTACACCCTACACGCTACACACTACAAGCTACACGCTACACCCTACACGCTCCACGCTACACCCTACACGCTACACGTTACACTCTACACCCTACACCCTACACACTACACCCTACACGCTACACGTTACACTCTACACCCTACACGCTACACTCTACACCCTGCTCCCTACACGCTACACGCTACACCCTACACGCTACACGCTACACCCTACACACTACACGTTACACTCTACACCCTACACTCTACACCCTACACTCTACACGCTACACTCTACACCCTACACTCTGCACTCTACACCCTACACCCTACACGCTACACTCTACACTCTACACCCTACACGCTACACCCTACACGCTACACGCTACACCCTACACGCTACACGTTACACTCTACACCCTGCACCCTACACGCTACACCCTACACGCTACACGCTACACTCTACACACTACACGTTACACTCTACACCCTACACTCTACACCCTACACTCTACACGCTACACTCTACACCCTACACTCTGCACTCTACACCCTACACCCTACACACTACACGCTACACTCTACACCCTACACGCTACACGCTACACCCTACACCCTACACCCTACACGCTACAATCTACACGCTACACCCTATACGCTAGACGCTACACTCTACACGCTACACGATACACGCTACACCCTACACGCTACACCCTACACTCTACACCCTACACCCTACACGCTACACGCTACACCCTACACGCTACACCCTACACTCTACACCCTACACCCTACACGCTACACGCTACACCCTACACGCTACACGTTACACTCTACACCCTACACCCTACACTCTACACCCTACACCCTACTCTCTACACGCTATATTCTACACCCTACACGCTACACTCTACACCATACACGCTACACGCTACACTCTACACCCTAGACGCTACACTCTATACCCTACACTCTACACGCTACACCCTACACTCTACATGCTACACCCTACACCCTACACTCTACATGCTACACGCTACACGCTACATGCTACACGCTACACCCTACACGCTACGCGCTACACACTACATGCTACACCCTACACCCTACACCCTACACGCTACACGCTACACTCTACACCCTACACGCTACACCCTACACCCTACACCCTACACGCTACACGCTACACTCTACACCCTACACGCTATACGCTACACTCTACACCCTGCACGCTACACGCTACACCCTACACGCTACACTCTACACCCTACACGCTACACCCTACACTCTACACCCTACACGCTACACGCTACACTCTACACCCTACACGCTACACCCTACACTCCACACCCTACACCCTACATGCTACACGCTACACCCTACACGCTACACATTACACTCTAAACCCTACACTCTACATCCTACACCCTACACTCTACACCCTACACGCTACACTCTACACTCTACACCCTACACCCTACATGCTACACACTACACGCTACACCCTACACTCTACACGCTACACGCTACACTCTACACGCTACACGCTACATGCTACACTCTACACTCTACACCCTACACCCTACACGCTACACGCTATACTCTACACCCTACACGCTACACTCTACACGCTACACGCTACACTCTACACTCTGCACGCTACACGCTACACTCTACACCCTACACGCTACACGCTACACTCTACACCCTACACGCTACACCCTACACTCTACACCCTACACGCTACACCCTACACTCTACACCCTACACGCTATACGCTACACTCTACACCCTGCACGCTACACGCTACACCCTACACGCTACACTCTACACCCTACACGCTACACCCTACACCCTACACGCTACACGCTACACTCTACACCCTACACGCTACACCCTACACTCCACACCCTACACCCTACATGCTACACGCTACACCCTACACGCTACACATTACACTCTAAACCCTACACTCTACATCCTACACCCTACACTCTACACCCTACACGCTACACTCTACACTCTACACCCTACACCCTACATGCTACACGCTACACGCTACACCCTACACTCTACACGCTACACGCTACACTCTACACGCTACACGCTACATGCTACACTCTACACTCTACACCCTACACCCTACACGCTACACGCTATACTCTACACCCTACACGCTACACTCTACACGCTACACCCTACACGCTATACTCTGCACGCTACACGCTACACTCTACACCATACACGCTACACCCTACACTCTACACCCTACACCCTACACGCTATACCCGACACCCTACACCCTACATGCTTCACCCTACACGCTACACTCTACACTCTACACCCTACATCCTACACGCTACATGCTACACCCTACACGCTAAACTCTACACCCTACACTCTACACGCTACACACTACACGCTACACGCTACACCCTACACGCTACACGCTACACCCTACACGCTACACGTTACACTCTACACCCTACACCCTACACGCTACACGCTACACCCTACACGCTACACGTTACACCCTACACCCTACACGCTACACTCTACACCCTGCACCCTACACGCTACAATCTACACCCTACACCCTACACGCTACACGCTACACGCTACACGCTACACCCTACACGCTACACCCTACACTCTACACCGTACACTCTACACGCTACACGCTACACTCTACACCCTACACCCTACACGCTACGCGCTACACTCTACACCCTACACGCTACACTCTACACTCTACATGCTACACGCTACACTCTACACTCTACACGCTACACGCTACACCCTACACCCTACACGCTACACGCTACACTCTACAACCTACACGCTACACGCTACACTCTACACGCAACACGCTACACTCTACACCCTACACTCTACACGCTACACGCTACACTCTACACCCTACACGCTACACCCTACACTCCACACCCTACACCCTACATGCTACACGCTACACCCTACACGCTACACATTACACTCTAAACCCTACACTCTACATCCTACACCCTACACTCTACACCCTACACGCTACACTCTACACTCTACACCCTACACCCTACATGCTACACGCTACACGCTACACCCTACACTCTACACGCTACACGCTACACTCTACACGCTACACACTACATGCTACACTCTACACTCTACACCCTACACCCTACACGCTACACGCTATACTCTACACCCTACACGCTACACTCTACACGCTACACCCTACACGCTATACTCTGCACGCTACACGCTACACTCTACACCATACACGCTACACCCTACACTCTACACCCTACACCCTACACGCTATACCCGACACCCTACACCCTACATGCTTCACCCTACACGCTACACTCTACACTCTACACCCTACACCCTACACGCTACATGCTACACCCTACACGCTAAACTCTACACCCTACACTCTACACGCTACACACTACACGCTACACGCTACACCCTACACGCTACACGCTACACCCTACACGCTACACGTTACACTCTACACCCTACACCCTACACGCTACACGCTACACCCTACACGCTACACGTTACACCCTACACCCTACACGCTACACTCTACACCCTGCACCCTACACGCTACAATCTACACCCTACACCCTACACGCTACACGCTACACGCTACACGCTACACGCTACACCCTACACGCTACACCCTACACTCTACACCGTACACTCTACACGCTACACGCTACACTCTACACCCTACACCCTACACGCTACGCGCTACACTCTACACCCTACACGCTACACTCTACACTCTACATGCTACACGCTACACTCTACACTCTACACGCTACACGCTACACCCTACACCCTACACGCTACACGCTACACTCTACAACCTACACGCTACACGCTACACTCTACACGCAACACGCTACACTCTACACCCTACACTCTACACGCTACACGCTACACTCTACACCCTACACTCTACACGCTACACGCTACACTGTACACCCTACATGCAACACGCTACACTCTACACCCTACACGCTACACTCTACACGCTACACGCTACATGCTACACTCTACACTCTACACCATACACCCTACACGCTACACACTATACTCTACACCCTACACGCTACACTCTACACGCTACACGCTACACGCTACACTCTACACGCTACACTCTACACCCTACACGCAACACGCTACACTCTACACCCTACACCCTACACGCTACACACTACACGCTACACGCTACACCCTACACGCTACACGCTACACCCTACACGCTACACGTTACACTCTACACCCTACACCCTACACACTACACCCTACACGCTACACGTTACACTCTACACCCTACACTCTACACTCTACACCCTGCTCCCTACACGCTACACGCTACACCCTACACGCTACACGCTACACCGTACACACTACACGTTACACTCTACACCCTACACTCTACACCCTACACTCTACACGCTACACTCTACACCCTACACTCTGCACTCTACACCCTACACCCTACACGCTACACTCTACACCCTACACCCTACACGCTACACACTACACGCTACACCCTACACACTACACGCTACACTCTACACCCTACACGCTACACGCTACACCCTACACCCTACACCCTACACGCTACAATCTACATGCTACACGCCACACCCTATACGCTAGACGCTACACTCTACACGCTACACGATACACGCTACACCCTACACGCTACACCCTACACTCTACACCCTACACCCTACACGCTACACGCTACACCCTACACGCTACACCCTACACTCTACACCCTACACCCTACACGCTACACGCTACACCCTACACGCTACACCCTACACTCTACACCCTACACCCTACACGCTACACGTTACACTCTACACCCTACACGCTACACTCTACACCCTACACGCTACACTCTACACTCTACACCCTACACCCTACATGCTACACACTACACGCTACACCCTACACTCTACACGCTACACGCTACACTCTACACGCTACACGCTACATGCTACACTCTACACTCTACACCCTACACCCTACACGCTACACGCTATACTCTACACCCTACACGCTACACTCTACACGCTACACGCTACACTCTACACTCTGCACGCTACACGCTACACTCTACACCCTACACGCTACACGCTACACTCTACACCCTACACGCTACACCCTACACTCTACACCCTACACGCTACACCCTACACTCTACACCCTACACGCTATACGCTACACTCTACACCCTGCACGCTACACGCTACACCCTACACGCTACACTCTACACCCTACACGCTACACCCTACACCCTACACGCTACACGCTACACTCTACACCCTACACGCTACACCCTACACTCCACACCCTACACCCTACATGCTACAAGCTACACCCTACACGCTACACATTACACTCTAAACCCTACACTCTACATCCTACACCCTACACTCTACACCCTACACGCTACACTCTACACTCTACACCCTACACCCTACATGCTACACGCTACACGCTACACCCTACACTCTACACGCTACACGCTACACTATACACGCTACACGCTACATGCTACACTCTACACTCTACACCCTACACCCTACACGCTACACGCTATACTCTACACCCTACACGCTACACTCTACACGCTACACCCTACACGCTATACTCTGCACGCTACACGCTACACTCTACACCATACACGCTACACCCTACACTCTACACCCTACACCCTACACGCTATACCCGACACCCTACACCCTACATGCTTCACCCTACACGCTACACTCTACACTCTACACCCTACACCCTACACGCTACATGCTACACCCTACACGCTAAACTCTACACCCTACACTCTACACGCTACACACTACACGCTACACGCTACACCCTACATGCTACACGCTACACCCTACACGCTACACGTTACACGCTACACCCTACACCCTACACGCTACACGCTACACCCTACACGCTACACGTTACACCCTACACCCTACATGCTACACTCTACACCCTGCACCCTACACGCTACAATCTACACCCTACACCCTACACGCTACACGCTACACGCTACACGCTACACCCTACACGCTACACCCTACACTCTACACCGTACACTCTACACGCTACACGCTACACTCTACACCCTACACCCTACACGCTACGCGCTACACTCTACACCCTACACTCTACACTCTACACTCTACATGCTACACGCTACACTCTACACTCTACACGCTACACGCTACACCCTACACCCTACACGCTACACGCTACACTCTACAACCTACACGCTACACGCTACACTCTACACGCAACACGCTACACTCTACACCCTACACTCTACACGCTACACGATACACTCTACACCCTACACTCTACACGCTACACGCTACACTGTACACCCTACATGCAACACGCTACACTCTACACCCTAAACGCTACACTCTACACGCTACACGCTACATGCTACACTCTACACTCTACACCATACACCCTACACGCTACACACTATACTCTACACCCTACACGCTACACTCTACACGCTACACGCTACACGCTACACTCTACACGCTACACTCTACACCCTACACGCAACACGCTACACTCTACACCCTACACCCTACACGCTACACACTACACGCTACACGCTACACCCTACACGCTACACGCTACACCCTACACGCTACACGTTACACTCTACACCCTACACCCTACACACTACACCCTACACGCTACACGTTACACTCTACACCCTACACTCTACACTCTACACCCTGCTCCCTACACGCTACACGCTACACCCTACACGCTACACGCTACACCGTACACACTACACGTTACACTCTACACCCTACACTCTACACCCTACACCCTACACGCTACACTCTACACCCTACACCCTACACGCTACACACTACACGCTACACCCTACACACTACACGCTACACTCTACACCCTACACGCTACACGCTACACCCTACACCCTACACCCTACACGCTACAATCTACATGCTACACGCTACACCCTATACGCTAGACGCTACACTCTACACGCTACACGATACACGCTACACCCTACACGCTACACCCTACACTCTACACCCTACACCCTACACGCTACACGCTATACCCTACACGCTACACCCTACACTCTACACCCTACACCCTACACGCTACACGCTACACCCTACACGCTACACGTTACACTCTACACCCTACACCCTACACTCTACACCCTACACCCTACTCTCTACACGCTATATTCTACACCCTACACGCTACACTCTACACCCTACACGCTACACGCTACACTCTACACCCTAGACGCTACACTCTATACCCTACACTCTACACGCTACACCCTACAACCCTACACTCTACATGCTACATCCTACACCCTACACTCTACATGCTACACGCTACACGCTACATGCTACACGCTACACCCTACACGCTACACGCTACACACTACATGAAACACCCTACACCCTACACCCTACACGCTACACGCTACACTCTACACCCTACACGCTACACCCTACACCCTACACCCTACACGCTACACGCTACACTCTACACCCTACACGCTACACCCTACACTCTACACCCTACACGCTGCACCCTACACTCTACACCCTACACGCTATACGCTACACTCTACACCCTGCACGCTACACGCTACACCCTACACGCTACACTCTACACCCTACACGCTATACCCTACACTCTACACCCTACACGCTACACGCTACACTCTACACCCTACACGCTACACCCTACACTCCACACCCTACACCCTACATGCTACACGCTACACCCTACACGCTACACATTACACTCTAAACCCTACACTCTACATCCTACACCCTACACTCTACACCCTACACGCTACACTCTACACTCTACACCCTACACCCTACATGCTACACGCTACACGCTACACTCTACACCCTACACGCTACACGCTACACCCTACAAGCTAAACGCTACAAACTACACGCTACATATTACACTCTACACCCTAGCGTGTAGCGTGTAGGGTGTAGAGTGTAGCGTGTAGCATGTAGCGTGTAGGGTGTATGGTGTAGAGTGTAGCATGTAGCGTGTAGGGTGTAGAGTGTAGCGTGTAGGGTGTAGAGTGTAGCATGTAGCGTGTAGGGTGTAGGGTGTAGAGTGTAGAGTGTAGCATGTAGCGTGTAGATTGTAGGGTGTATCGTGTAGGGTGTAGAGTGTAGCATGTAGGGTGTAGGGTGTAGAGTGAAGGGTGTAGCGTGTAGAGTGTAGCGTGTAGCGTGTACGGTGTAGGGTGTAGAGTGTAGGGTGTAGCGTGTAGCGTGTAGCTTGTAGGGTGTAGAGTGTAGCGTGTAGCGTGTAGGCTGTAGCGTGTAGGGTGTAGCATGTATCGTGTAGGGTGTAGAGTGTAGCATGTAGCGTGTAGAGTGTAGGGTGTAGCGTGTAGCGTGTGTAGGGTGTAGGGTGTAGAGTGTAGCGTGTAGCGTGTAGGGTGTAGAGTGTAGGGTGTAGGGTGTAGAGTGTAGCGTGTAGGGTGTAGCGTGTAGGATTTAGGGTGTAGGGTGTAGAGTGTAGGGTGTTGCGTGTAGGGTGTAGGGTGTAGAGTGTAGCGTGTAGCGTGCAGGGTGTAGAGTGTAGCGTATAGCGTGTAGGGTGTAGGATGTAGAGTGTAGCGTGTAGGGTGTAGAGTGTAGCGTGTAGAGTGTAGCATGTAGCGTGTAGGGTGTAGAGTGTAGAGTGTAGCGTGTAGGGTGAAGCATGTAGGGTGTAGGGTGTCGGGTATAGCGTGTAGGGTGTAGGGTGTAGAGTGTAGGGTGTAGCGTGTATGGTGTAGAGTGTAGCGTGTAGCGTGTAGAGTGTAGCGTGTAGGGTGTAGCGTGTAAGGTGTAGAGTGTAGCGTGTTGCGTGTAGGGTGTAGAGTGTAGCGTGTAGCGTGTAGAGTGTAGCGTGTAGCGTGTAGCGTGTAGAGTGTAGCGTGTAGGGTGTAGAGTATAGCGTGTAGCGTGTAGGGTGTAGGGTGTAGAGTGTAGGGTGTAGCGTGTAGGGTGTAGAGTGTAGCGTGTAGGGTGTAGGGTGTAGGGTGTAGAGTGTAGCGTGTAGGGTGTAGAGTGTAGGGTGTAGTGTGTAGGGTGTAGAGTGTAGCGTGTAGCGTGTAGCGTGTAGGGTGTAGGGTGTAGCGTGTAGGGTGTAGAGTGTAGCGTGTAGCGTGTAGGGTGTAGGCTGTAGGGTGTAGCGTGTAGTGTGTAGAGTGTAGCGTGTAGCGTGTAGGGTGTAGCGTGTAGCATGTATCGTGTAGCGTGTAGCATGTAGAGTGTAGGGTGTAGGGTGTAGGGTGTAGCATGTAGAGTGTAGGGTGTAGGGTGTAGCGTGTAGAGTGTAGGGTATAGAGTGTAGCGTGTAGAGAGTAGGGTGTAGAGTGTAGAGTGTAGCGTGTAGGGTGTAGAGTGTAGCGTGTAGAGTGTATTGTGTAGAATGTAGAGTGTAGCATGTAGCGTGTAGAGTGTAGGGTGTAGAGTGTAGCGTGTAGGGTGTAGAGTGTAGCGTGTAGAGTGTAGCGTGTAGGGTGTAGCGTGTCGGGTGTAGGGTGTAGGGTGTAGCGTGTAGTTTGTAGGGTGTAGGGTGTTGCGTGTAGGGTGTAGAGTGTAGCGTGTAGCGTGTAGAGTGTAGCGTGTAGGGTGTAGGGTGTAGCGTGTAGTGTGTAGGGTGTAGGTTGTAGAGTGTAGGGTGTAGCATGTAGGGTGTAGGGTGTAGCATGTAGGGTGTAGAGTGTAGCGTGTAGGGTGTACGGTGTAGAGTGTAGGGTATAAGCTGTAGCGTTTAGCGTGTAGGGTGTAGCGTGTAGCGTGTAGGGTGTAGAGTGTAGCGTGTAGGGTGTAGAGTATAGCATGTAGAGAGTAGGGTGTAGGGTGTAGGGTGTAGAGTGTAACGTGTAGCGTGTAGAGTGTAGCGTGTAGGGTGTAGGGTGTAGGGTGTAGAGTGTAGGGTGAAGGGTGTAGCGTGTAGCGTGTAGGGTGTAGGGTGTAGATTGTAGCGTGTAGGGTGTAGCATGTAGCGTGTAGGGTGTAGGGTGTAGAGTGTAGAGTGTAGCGTGTAGGGTGAAGCATGTAGGGTGTAGGGTGTCGGGTATAGCGTGTAGGGTGTAGGGTGTAGGGTGTAGAGTGTAGGGTGTAGCATGTAGGGTGTAGGGTGTAGGGTGTAGCGTGTAGCATGTAGAGTGTAGCGTGTAGGGTGTACGGTGTAGAGAGTATGGTATAAGCTGTAGCGTGTAGAGTGTAGCGTGTAGCGTGTAGCGTGTAGCGTGTAGGGTGTAGAGTGTAGGGTGTAGAGTGTAGCGTGTAGCGTGTAGCGTGTAGGGTGTAGGGTGTAGCGTGTAGGGTGTAGCATGTAGCGTGTAGCGTGTAGCATGTAGAGTAGGGTGTAGGGTGTAGGGTGTAGAGTGTAGTGTGTAGAGTGTAGAGTGTAGCGTGTAGAGTGTAAAGTGTAGCGTGTAGGGTGTAGCGTGTAGTGTGTAGCGTGTAGCGCGTAGCGTGTAGAGTGTAGGGTATAGAGTGTAGCGTGTAGAGAGTAGGGAGCAGAGTGTAGAGTGTAGCGTGCAGGGTGTAGGGTGTACAGTGTAGGGTGTAGGGTGTAGCGTGTAGCGTGTAGAGTGTAGGGAGTAGGGTGTAGGGTGTAGCGTGTAGGGTGTAGAGTGTAGCGTGTAGCGTGTAGCGTGTAGGGTGTAGCGTGTAGCGTGTAGGGTGTAGCGTGTATCATGTACCGTGTAGCGTGTAGCATGTAGAGTAGGGTGTAGGGTGTAGAGTGTAGCATGTAGGGTGTAGGGTGTAGAGTGTAGGGTGTAGCATGTAGGGTGTAGGGTGTAGGGTGTAGCGTGCAGGGTGTAGAGTGTAGCGTGTAGGGTGTACGGTGTAGAGTGTAGGGTATAAGCTGTAGCGTTTAGCGTGTAGAGTGTAGCGTGTAGCGTGTATCGTGTAGGGTGTAGAGTGTAGGGTGTAGAGTGTAGCGTGTAGCGTGTAGCGTGTAGGGTGTAGGGTGAAGCGTGTAGGGTGTAGCATGTAGCGTGTAGCGTGTAGCATGTAGAGTAGGGTGTAGGGTGTAGGGTGTAGAGTGTAGTGTGTAGAGTGTGGAGTGTAGCGTGTAGAGTGTAAAGTGTAGCGTGTAGGGTGTAGCGTGTAGTGTGTAGCGTGTAGCGCGTAGCGTGTAGAGTGTAGGGTATAGAGTGTAGCGTGTAGAGAGTAGGGAGCAGAGTGTAGAGTGTAGCATGTAGGGTGTGGGGTGTACAGTGTAGGGTGTAGGGTGTAGCGTGTAGAGTGTAGGGAGTAGGGTGTAGGGTGTAGCGTGTAGGGTGTAGATTGTAGCGTGTAGCGTGTAGGGTGTAGCGTGTAGCGTGTAGGGTGTAGCGTGTATCATGTACCGTGTAGCGTGTAGCATGTAGAGTAGGGTGTAGGGTGTAGAGTGTAGCGTGTAGCGAGTAGTGTGTAGCGTGTAGAGTGTAAAGTGTAGCGTGTAGTGTGTAGTGTGTAGCGTGTAGCGCGTAGCGTGTAGAGTGTAGGGTATAGAGTGTAGCGTGTATAGAGTAGGGAGTAGAGTGTAGAGTGTAGCGTGTAGGGTGTAGAGTGTAGCGAGTAGCGTGTAGTGTGTAGGGTGTAGGGTGTAGATTGTAGGGTGTAGCGTGTAGGGTGTAGAGTGTAGCGTGTAGGGTGAAGCATGTAGGGTGTAGGGTGTCGGGTATAGCGTGTAGGGTGTAGGGTGTAGAGTGCAGGGTGTAGCGTGTATGGTGTAGAGTGTAGCGTGTAGCGTGTAGAGTGTAGCGTGTAGGGTGTAGGGTGTAGCGTGTAGCGTGCAGAGTGTAGCGTGTAGGGTGTAGAGTGTAGCGTGTTGCGTGTAGGGTGTAGAGTGTAGCGTGTAGCGTGTAGAGTGTAGAGTGTAGCGTGTAGCGTGTAGAGTGTAGCGGGTAGGGTGTAGAATGTAGCGAGTAGCGTGTAGGGTGTAGGGTGTAGAGTGTAGGGTGTAGCGTTTAGGGTGTAGAGTGTAGCGTGTAGGGTGTAGGGTGTAGGGTGTAGAGTGTAGCGTGTAGGGTGTAGCGTGTAGCATGTAGCGTGTAGCGTGTAGCATGTAGAGTGTAGCGTGTAGGGTGTAGAGTGTAGCGTGTAGGGTGTAGCGTGTAGCGTGTAGCGTGCAGGGTGTAGAGTGTAGCGTATAGCGTGTAGGGTGTAGGGTGTAGAGTGTAGGGTGTAGCGTGTAGAGTGTAGCGTGTAGCGTGTAGGGTGTAGGGTGTACAGTGTAGAGTGTAGCGTGTAGGGTGTAGAGTGTAGCGTGTAGAGAGTAGGGTGCAGGGTGTAGAGTGTAGGGTGTAGGGTGTAGAGTGTAACGTGTAGCGTGTAGGGTGTAGCGTGTAGGGTGTAGAGTGTAGGGTGTAGCGTGTAGGGTGTAGCGTGTAGCGTGTAGCGTGTAGGGTGTAGGGTGTAGAGTGTAGGGTGTAGCGTGTAGGATGTAGCGTGTAGCGTGTAGCGTGTAGCGTGTAGGGTGTAGAGTGTAGGGTGTAGCGTGTAGGGTGTAGCGTGTATCGTGTAGCGTGTAGAGTGTAGCGTCTAGCGTGTAGCGTATAGTGTGTAGCGTGTAGCGTGTAGATTGTAGCGTGTAGGGTGTAGGGTGTAGGGTGTAGCGTGTAGCGTGTAGGGTGTAGGGTGTACCGTGTAGGGTGTAGCGTGTAGCGTGTAGCGTGTAGAGTGTAGCATGTAGGGTGTAGCAAGTAGCGTGTATTGTGTAGGGTGTAGTGTAGCGTGTAGCGTGTAGGGTGTCACTTTTTCCTCTGATGAAGACGCTTGAGTAGCGTCGATACGCGTGGGGTTCAGGGCTTCCTTTGTTTTTTTCCCGATTGACAGGACTTGGGTAACTTATCTTTACAACTGCTATGGAATTACACCTATTTACTTCATGCATGGCCTGGCATTTTTCCAAGCCTTAGGACAATGGATCCTGATTCTTTGTATTTCCACAAGGCGTCTGTATGCATACATTTATCCAAATAACTAGGATTTTGTAGTACTGCAGCATATCTATTTCCCTGATTACCTTTCTATAGGGGTCTGCTTTCATTTGCTTACCAACTGTGCGCACGCATGCTGTGTTGAACAAAATAGGATCCATGATGTATTTCTTCCAGATACTAGGCTGGAGTATATGTTTCCTGTCATAGTACTCAGGGGGTCACAGTTGGCAGTAAACAATAGGCTTCTTATATGTAGATTTGACTAAGATTGGTGTACCCGCATACCTAGCAATTTTTTCTCTCTGGTTATTTCTCCTGTCTCACATATGCTGTAAAGTATTAGCTTCCTTCATTCCCTCGGGTAAAATTACTTATGGCCTATTCAGCCATACTAGTGTTTTAAATGTTTTTAAATGTATGTTTTGCCTGGTTCTGTTTGTGGATTACTATTTTTGTACAATAAAATTGACTATTTTACGTGGATCCCATTGGTTTGCATATCCTTTTCTTTTTGTGTTTAGTGTGTAGCGTGTAACTTAACCCTACACGCTACACGCTACACGCTACACTCTACACCCTACACGCTACACCCTACACTCTACACCCTACACTCTACACCCTACACCCTACACGCTACACGCTACACTCTACACCCTACACTCTACACGCTACACGCTACACTCTACACGCTACACGCTACATGCTACACTCTACACTCTACACCCTACACCCTACACGCTACACGCTATACTCTACACCCTACACGCTACACTCTACACGCTACACGCTACACTCTACACTCTACACGCTACACGCTACACTCTACACCCTACACGCAACACGCTACACTCTACACCCTACACGCAACACTCTGCACGCTACACGCTACACCCTACATGCTATACTCTGCACGCTACACGCTACACTCTACACCATACACGCTACACCCTACACTCTACACCCTACACCCTACACGCTATACCCGACACCCTACACCCTACATGCTTCACCCTACACGCTACACTCTACACTCTACACCCTACACCCTACACGCTACATGCTACACCCTACACGCCACAATCTACACCCTACACCCTACACGCTACACGCTACACGCTACACCCTTCACCCTACACTCTACACCCTACACGCTACACGCTACACCCTACACGCTACACGTTACACTCTACACCCTACACCCTACTCTCTACATGCTATACTCTACACCCTACACGCTACACTCTACACCCTACACGCTACACGCTACACCCTACACGCTAAACGCTACAGCTTATACCCTACACTCTACACCGTACACCCTACACGCTACACTCTACACCCTACATGCTACACCCTACACCCTACACCCTACATGCTACACCCTACACTCTACAACCTACACCCTACACGCTACACGCTACACTCTACACCCTACACGCAACACCCTACACCCTACAAACTACACGCTACACCCTACACCCTACACCCGACACGCTACACCCTACACGCTACACTCTACACGCTACACTCTACACCCTACACGCTACACTCTACACCCTACACTCTACACGCTACATGCTACACTCTACATTCTACACAATACGCTCTACACGCTACACTCTACACCCTACACGCTACACTCTACACTCTACACCCTACTCTCTACACGCTACACTCTATACCCTACACTCTACACGCTACACCCTACACCCTACACTCTACATGCTACACCCTACACCCTACACCCTACACTCTACATGCTACACGCTACACGATACATGCTACACGCTACACCCTACACGCTACACGCTACACTCTACACACTACACGCTACACCCTACAGCCTACACCCTACACGCTACACGCTACACTCTACACCCTACACGCTACACCCTACACCCTACACGCTACACGCTACACGCTACACTCTACACCCTACACGCTACACCCTACACTCTACACCCTACACGCTACACCCTACACTCTACACGCTACACGCTACACTCTACACGCTACACGCTACACTCTACACTCTACACCCTACACCCTACACGCTACACGCTATACTCTACACCCTACACGCTACACTCTACACGCTACACGCTACACGCTACACTCTACACGCTACACGCTACACTCTACACCCTACACGCTACACTCTACACCCTACACGCTACACACTGCATTCTACACGCTACACCCTACACCCTGCACGCTACACTCTGCACGCTACACGCTACACTCTACACTCTACACCCTACACCCTACACGCTACACGCTATACTCTACACCCTACACGCTACACTCTACACGCTACAGGCTACACGCTACACTCTACACGCTACACGCTACACTCTACACCCTACACACAACACGCTACACTCTACACCCTACACGCTACACTCTGCATTCTACACGCTACACCCTACACCATACACGCTACACCCTACACTCTACACCCTACACTCTACACGCTACACTCTACACCCTACACTCTACACTCTACACCCTACACCCTACACGCTACACGCTACACTCTACACCCTGCACCCTACACGCTACACGCTACACCCTACACCCTACACGCTACAATCTACACCCTACACCCTACACGCTACACAATACACCCTACACTCTACACTCTACACCCTACACGCTACACACTATACTCTACACCCTACACGACACACCCTACACGCAACACGCTACACTCTACACCCTACACGCTACACTCTGCACGCTACACGCTACACCCTACACCCTACACGCTACACTCTACACGCTACACTCTACACCATACACGCTACACCCTACACTCTACACCCTACACCCTACACGCTATACCCAACACCCTACACCCTGCATGCTTCACACTACACGCTACACTCTACACTATACACCCTACACGCTACATGCTACACCCTACACGCTACACTCTACACCCTACACCCTACACGCTACACACTACACGCTACACGCTACACCCTACACGCTACACGCTACACCCTACACGCTACACGTTACACTCTACACCCTGCACCCTACACGCTACACGCTACACCCTACACGCTACACGCTACACCCTACACACTACACGTTACACTCTACACCCTACACTCTACACCCTACACTCTACACGCTACACTCTACACCCTACACTCTGCACTCTACACCGTACACCCTACACGCTACACGCTACAATCTACACCCTACACGCTACACCCTACACCCTACACCCTACACGCTACACGCTACACGCTACACTCTACACCCTACACGCTACACCCTACACTCTACACCCTACACGCTACACCCTACACTCTACACGCTACACGCTACACGCTACACTCTACACGCTACACGCTACACTCTACACTCTACACCCTACACCCTACACGCTACACGCTATACTCTACACCCTACACGCTACACTCTACACGCTACACGCTACACGCTACACTCTACATGCTACACGCTACACTCTGCATTCTACACGCTACACCCTACACCCTGCAC
Source organism: Ranitomeya variabilis (assembly GCF_051348905.1). Classification (NCBI taxonomy): domain Eukaryota; kingdom Metazoa; phylum Chordata; class Amphibia; order Anura; family Dendrobatidae; genus Ranitomeya; species Ranitomeya variabilis. The sequence continues at coordinate 327,220 of NW_027508206.1, forward strand.
GCTACACTCTGCACGCTACACGCTACACTCTACACCATACACGCTACACACTACACTCTACACCCTACACGCTATACCCGACACCCTACACCCTACATGCTTCACCCTACATGCTACACTCTACACTCTACACCCTACACCCTACACGCTACATGCTACAACCTACACGCTACACTCTACACCCTACACTCTACAAGCCTCACACTACACGCTACACCCTACACGCTACACGCTACACCCTACACGCTACACGTTACACTCTACACCCTACACCCTACACGCTACACGCTACACCCTACACGCTACACGTTACACTCTACACCCTACACGCTACACTCTACACCCTGCACCCTACACGCTACACGCTACACCCTACACGCTACACGTTACACTCTACACCCTACACTCTACACCCTACACTCTACACGCTACACTCTACACCCTACACTACACTCTACACCCTACACCCTACACGCTACACGCTACACTCTACACCCTACACCCTACACGATACACGCTACACCCTACACGCTACACGCTACACCCTACACACTACACGTTACACTCTACACCCTACACTCTACACCCTACACTCTACACGCTACACTCTACACCCTACACTCTGCACTCTACATGCTACACGCTACACGCTACACTCTACATCCTACACCCTACACGCTATACGCTACACTCTACACCCTGCACGCTACACGCTACACTCTACACCCTACACGCTACACTCTACACCCTACACGCTACACTCTACATCCTACACCCTACACGCTATACGCTACACTCTACACCCTGCACGCTACACGCTACACCCTACACGCTACACCCTACACGCTACACCCTACACTCTACACCCTACACCCTACACACTACACGCTACTCGCTACACTCTACACCCTACACGCTACACTCTACTCCCTACTCTCTACACGCTACACTCTATACCCTACACTCTACACGCTACGCGCTACACGCTACACACTACACACTACACGCTACACTTTACACGCTACACGCTACACTCTACACGCAACACGCTACACTCTACACCCTACACGCTACACGCTACACTCTACACCCTACACTCTACACGCTACACTGTACACCCTACATGCAACACGCTACACTCTACACCCTACACGCTACACTCTACACGCTACACGCTACATGCTACACTCTACACTCTACACCATACACCCTACACGCTACACACTATACTCTACACCCTACACGCTACACTCTACACGCTACACGCTACACGCTACACTCTACACGCTACACTCTACACCCTACATGCAACACGCTACACTCTACACCCTACACCCTACACGCTACACACTACAAGCTACACGCTACACCCTACACGCTCCACGCTACACCCTACACGCTACACGTTACACTCTACACCCTACACCCTACACACTACACCCTACACGCTACACGTTACACTCTACACCCTACACGCTACACTCTACACCCTGCTCCCTACACGCTACACGCTACACCCTACACGCTACACGCTACACCCTACACACTACACGTTACACTCTACACCCTACACTCTACACCCTACACTCTACACGCTACACTCTACACCCTACACTCTGCACTCTACACCCTACACCCTACACGCTACACTCTACACTCTACACCCTACACGCTACACCCTACACGCTACACGCTACACCCTACACGCTACACGTTACACTCTACACCCTGCACCCTACACGCTACACCCTACACGCTACACGCTACACTCTACACACTACACGTTACACTCTACACCCTACACTCTACACCCTACACTCTACACGCTACACTCTACACCCTACACTCTGCACTCTACACCCTACACCCTACACACTACACGCTACACTCTACACCCTACACGCTACACGCTACACCCTACACCCTACACCCTACACGCTACAATCTACACGCTACACCCTATACGCTAGACGCTACACTCTACACGCTACACGATACACGCTACACCCTACACGCTACACCCTACACTCTACACCCTACACCCTACACGCTACACGCTACACCCTACACGCTACACCCTACACTCTACACCCTACACCCTACACGCTACACGCTACACCCTACACGCTACACGTTACACTCTACACCCTACACCCTACACTCTACACCCTACACCCTACTCTCTACACGCTATATTCTACACCCTACACGCTACACTCTACACCATACACGCTACACGCTACACTCTACACCCTAGACGCTACACTCTATACCCTACACTCTACACGCTACACCCTACACTCTACATGCTACACCCTACACCCTACACTCTACATGCTACACGCTACACGCTACATGCTACACGCTACACCCTACACGCTACGCGCTACACACTACATGCTACACCCTACACCCTACACCCTACACGCTACACGCTACACTCTACACCCTACACGCTACACCCTACACCCTACACCCTACACGCTACACGCTACACTCTACACCCTACACGCTATACGCTACACTCTACACCCTGCACGCTACACGCTACACCCTACACGCTACACTCTACACCCTACACGCTACACCCTACACTCTACACCCTACACGCTACACGCTACACTCTACACCCTACACGCTACACCCTACACTCCACACCCTACACCCTACATGCTACACGCTACACCCTACACGCTACACATTACACTCTAAACCCTACACTCTACATCCTACACCCTACACTCTACACCCTACACGCTACACTCTACACTCTACACCCTACACCCTACATGCTACACACTACACGCTACACCCTACACTCTACACGCTACACGCTACACTCTACACGCTACACGCTACATGCTACACTCTACACTCTACACCCTACACCCTACACGCTACACGCTATACTCTACACCCTACACGCTACACTCTACACGCTACACGCTACACTCTACACTCTGCACGCTACACGCTACACTCTACACCCTACACGCTACACGCTACACTCTACACCCTACACGCTACACCCTACACTCTACACCCTACACGCTACACCCTACACTCTACACCCTACACGCTATACGCTACACTCTACACCCTGCACGCTACACGCTACACCCTACACGCTACACTCTACACCCTACACGCTACACCCTACACCCTACACGCTACACGCTACACTCTACACCCTACACGCTACACCCTACACTCCACACCCTACACCCTACATGCTACACGCTACACCCTACACGCTACACATTACACTCTAAACCCTACACTCTACATCCTACACCCTACACTCTACACCCTACACGCTACACTCTACACTCTACACCCTACACCCTACATGCTACACGCTACACGCTACACCCTACACTCTACACGCTACACGCTACACTCTACACGCTACACGCTACATGCTACACTCTACACTCTACACCCTACACCCTACACGCTACACGCTATACTCTACACCCTACACGCTACACTCTACACGCTACACGCTACACGCTACACTCTACATGCTACACGCTACACTCTGCATTCTACACGCTACACCCTACACCCTGCACGCTACACTCTGCACGCTACACGCTACACTCTACACCATACACGCTACACACTACACTCTACACCCTACACCCTACACGCTATACCCGACACCCTACACCCTACATGCTTCACCCTACATGCTACACTCTACACTCTACACCCTACACCCTACACGCTACATGCTACAACCTACACGCTACACTCTACACCCTACACTCTACACGCTACACACTACACGCTACACCCTACACGCTACACGCTACACCCTACACGCTACACGTTACACTCTACACCCTACACCCTACACGCTACACGCTACACCCTACACGCTACACGTTACACTCTACACCCTACACGCTACACTCTACACCCTGCACCCTACACGCTACACGCTACACCCTACACGCTACACGTTACACTCTACACCCTACACTCTACACCCTACACTCTACACGCTACACTCTACACCCTACACTACACTCTACACCCTACACCCTACACGCTACACGCTACACTCTACACCCTACACCCTACACGATACACGCTACACCCTACACGCTACACGCTACACCCTACACACTACACGTTACACTCTACACCCTACACTCTACACCCTACACTCTACACGCTACACTCTACACCCTACACTCTGCACTCTACATGCTACACGCTACACGCTACACTCTACATCCTACACCCTACACGCTATACGCTACACTCTACACCCTGCACGCTACACGCTACACTCTACACCCTACACGCTACACTCTACACCCTACACGCTACACTCTACATCCTACACCCTACACGCTATACGCTACACTCTACACCCTGCACGCTACACGCTACACCCTACACGCTACACCCTACACGCTACACCCTACACTCTACACCCTACACCCTACACACTACACGCTACTCGCTACACTCTACACCCTACACGCTACACTCTACTCCCTACTCTCTACACGCTACACTCTATACCCTACACTCTACACGCTACGCGCTACACGCTACACACTACACACTACACGCTACACTTTACACGCTACACGCTACACTCTACACGCAACACGCTACACTCTACACCCTACACGCTACACGCTACACTCTACACCCTACACTCTACACGCTACACTGTACACCCTACATGCAACACGCTACACTCTACACCCTACACGCTACACTCTACACGCTACACGCTACATGCTACACTCTACACTCTACACCATACACCCTACACGCTACACACTATACTCTACACCCTACACGCTACACTCTACACGCTACACGCTACACGCTACACTCTACACGCTACACTCTACACCCTACATGCAACACGCTACACTCTACACCCTACACCCTACACGCTACACACTACAAGCTACACGCTACACCCTACACGCTCCACGCTACACCCTACACGCTACACGTTACACTCTACACCCTACACCCTACACACTACACCCTACACGCTACACGTTACACTCTACACCCTACACGCTACACTCTACACCCTGCTCCCTACACGCTACACGCTACACCCTACACGCTACACGCTACACCCTACACACTACACGTTACACTCTACACCCTACACTCTACACCCTACACTCTACACGCTACACTCTACACCCTACACTCTGCACTCTACACCCTACACCCTACACGCTACACTCTACACTCTACACCCTACACGCTACACCCTACACGCTACACGCTACACCCTACACGCTACACGTTACACTCTACACCCTGCACCCTACACGCTACACCCTACACGCTACACGCTACACTCTACACACTACACGTTACACTCTACACCCTACACTCTACACCCTACACTCTACACGCTACACTCTACACCCTACACTCTGCACTCTACACCCTACACCCTACACACTACACGCTACACTCTACACCCTACACGCTACACGCTACACCCTACACCCTACACCCTACACGCTACAATCTACACGCTACACCCTATACGCTAGACGCTACACTCTACACGCTACACGATACACGCTACACCCTACACGCTACACCCTACACTCTACACCCTACACCCTACACGCTACACGCTACACCCTACACGCTACACCCTACACTCTACACCCTACACCCTACACGCTACACGCTACACCCTACACGCTACACGTTACACTCTACACCCTACACCCTACACTCTACACCCTACACCCTACTCTCTACACGCTATATTCTACACCCTACACGCTACACTCTACACCATACACGCTACACGCTACACTCTACACCCTAGACGCTACACTCTATACCCTACACTCTACACGCTACACCCTACACTCTACATGCTACACCCTACACCCTACACTCTACATGCTACACGCTACACGCTACATGCTACACGCTACACCCTACACGCTACGCGCTACACACTACATGCTACACCCTACACCCTACACCCTACACGCTACACGCTACACTCTACACCCTACACGCTACACCCTACACCCTACACCCTACACGCTACACGCTACACTCTACACCCTACACGCTATACGCTACACTCTACACCCTGCACGCTACACGCTACACCCTACACGCTACACTCTACACCCTACACGCTACACCCTACACTCTACACCCTACACGCTACACGCTACACTCTACACCCTACACGCTACACCCTACACTCCACACCCTACACCCTACATGCTACACGCTACACCCTACACGCTACACATTACACTCTAAACCCTACACTCTACATCCTACACCCTACACTCTACACCCTACACGCTACACTCTACACTCTACACCCTACACCCTACATGCTACACACTACACGCTACACCCTACACTCTACACGCTACACGCTACACTCTACACGCTACACGCTACATGCTACACTCTACACTCTACACCCTACACCCTACACGCTACACGCTATACTCTACACCCTACACGCTACACTCTACACGCTACACGCTACACTCTACACTCTGCACGCTACACGCTACACTCTACACCCTACACGCTACACGCTACACTCTACACCCTACACGCTACACCCTACACTCTACACCCTACACGCTACACCCTACACTCTACACCCTACACGCTATACGCTACACTCTACACCCTGCACGCTACACGCTACACCCTACACGCTACACTCTACACCCTACACGCTACACCCTACACCCTACACGCTACACGCTACACTCTACACCCTACACGCTACACCCTACACTCCACACCCTACACCCTACATGCTACACGCTACACCCTACACGCTACACATTACACTCTAAACCCTACACTCTACATCCTACACCCTACACTCTACACCCTACACGCTACACTCTACACTCTACACCCTACACCCTACATGCTACACGCTACACGCTACACCCTACACTCTACACGCTACACGCTACACTCTACACGCTACACGCTACATGCTACACTCTACACTCTACACCCTACACCCTACACGCTACACGCTATACTCTACACCCTACACGCTACACTCTACACGCTACACCCTACACGCTATACTCTGCACGCTACACGCTACACTCTACACCATACACGCTACACCCTACACTCTACACCCTACACCCTACACGCTATACCCGACACCCTACACCCTACATGCTTCACCCTACACGCTACACTCTACACTCTACACCCTACATCCTACACGCTACATGCTACACCCTACACGCTAAACTCTACACCCTACACTCTACACGCTACACACTACACGCTACACGCTACACCCTACACGCTACACGCTACACCCTACACGCTACACGTTACACTCTACACCCTACACCCTACACGCTACACCCTACACGCTACACGTTACACCCTACACCCTACACGCTACACTCTACACCCTGCACCCTACATGCTACAATCTACACCCTACACCCTACACGCTACACGCTACACGCTACACGCTACACCCTACACGCTACACCCTACACTCTACACCGTACACTCTACACGCTACACGCTACACTCTACACCCTACACCCTACACGCTACGCGCTACACTCTACACCCTACACGCTACACTCTACACTCTACATGCTACACGCTACAATCTACACTCTACACGCTACACGCTACACCCTACACCCTACACGCTACACGCTACACTCTACAACCTACACGCTACACGCTACACTCTACACGCAACACGCTACACTCTACACCCTACACTCTACACGCTACACGCTACACTCTACACCCTACACGCTACACCCTACACTCCACACCCTACACCCTACATGCTACACGCTACACCCTACACGCTACACATTACACTCTAAACCCTACACTCTACATCCTACACCCTACACTCTACACCCTACACGCTACACTCTACACTCTACACCCTACACCCTACATGCTACACGCTACACGCTACACCCTACACTCTACACGCTACACGCTACACTCTACACGCTACACACTACATGCTACACTCTACACTCTACACCCTACACCCTACACGCTACACGCTATACTCTACACCCTACACGCTACACTCTACACGCTACACCCTACACGCTATACTCTGCACGCTACACGCTACACTCTACATCATACACGCTACACCCTACACTCTACACCCTACACCCTACACGCTATACCCGACACCCTACACCCTACATGCTTCACCCTACACGCTACACTCTACACTCTACACCCTACACCCTACACGCTACATGCTACACCCTACACGCTAAACTCTACACCCTACACTCTACACGCTACACACTACACGCTACACGCTACACCCTACACGCTACACGCTACACCCTACACGCTACACGTTACACTCTACACCCTACACCCTACACGCTACACGCTACACCCTACACGCTAAACGTTACACCCTACACCCTACACGCTACACTCTACACCCTGCACCCTACACGCTACAATCTACACCCTACACCCTACACGCTACACGCTACACGCTACACGCTACACCCTACACGCTACACCCTACACTCTACACCGTACACTCTACACGCTACACGCTACACTCTACACCCTACACCCTACACGCTACGCGCTACACTCTACACCCTACACGCTACACTCTACACTCTACATGCTACACGCTACACTCTACACTCTACACGCTACACGCTACACCCTACACGCTACACGCTACACTCTACAACCTACACGCTACACGCTACACTCTACACGCAACACGCTACACTCTACACCCTACACTCTACACGCTACACGCTACACTCTACACCCTACACTCTACACGCTACACGCTACACTGTACACCCTACATGCAACACGCTACACTCTACACCCTACACGCTACACTCTACACGCTACACGCTACATGCTACACTCTACACTCTACACCATACACCCTACACGCTACACACTATACTCTACACCCTACACGCTACACTCTACACGCTACACGCTACACGCTACACTCTACACGCTACACTCTACACCCTACACGCAACACGCTACACTCTACACCCTACACCCTACACGCTACACACTACACGCTACACGCTACACCCTACACGCTACACGCTACACCCTACACGCTACACGTTACACTCTACACCCTACACCCTACACACTACACCCTACACGCTACACGTTACACTCTACACCCTACACTCTACACTCTACACCCTGCTCCCTACACGCTACACGCTACACCCTACACGCTACACGCTACACCGTACACACTACACGTTACACTCTACACCCTACACTCTACACCCTACACTCTACACGCTACACTCTACACCCTACACTCTGCACTCTACACCCTACACCCTACACGCTACACTCTACACCCTACACCCTACACGCTACACACTACACGCTACACCCTACACACTACACGCTACACTCTACACCCTACACGCTACACGCTACACCCTACACCCTACACCCTACACGCTACAATCTACATGCTACACGCCACACCCTATACGCTAGACGCTACACTCTACACGCTACACGATACACGCTACACCCTACACGCTACACCCTACACTCTACACCCTACACCCTACACGCTACACGCTACACCCTACACGCTACACCCTACACTCTACACCCTACACCCTACACGCTACACGCTACACCCTACACGCTACACCCTACACTCTACACCCTACACCCTACACGCTACACGTTACACTCTACACCCTACACGCTACACTCTACACCCTACACGCTACACTCTACACTCTACACCCTACACCCTACATGCTACACACTACACGCTACACCCTACACTCTACACGCTACACGCTACACTCTACACGCTACACGCTACATGCTACACTCTACACTCTACACCCTACACCCTACACGCTACACGCTATACTCTACACCCTACACGCTACACTCTAAACGCTACACGCTACACTCTACACTCTGCACGCTACACGCTACACTCTACACCCTACACGCTACACGCTACACTCTACACCCTACACGCTACACCCTACACTCTACACCCTACACGCTACACCCTACACTCTACACCCTACACGCTATACGCTACACTCTACACCCTGCACGCTACACGCTACACCCTACACGCTACACTCTACACCCTACACGCTACACCCTACACCCTACACGCTACACGCTACACTCTACACCCTACACGCTACACCCTACACTCCACACCCTACACCCTACATGCTACAAGCTACACCCTACACGCTACACATTACACTCGAAACCCTACACTCTACATCCTACACCCTACACTCTACACCCTACACGCTACACTCTACACTCTACACCCTACACCCTACATGCTACACGCTACACGCTACACCCTACACTCTACACGCTACACTATACACGCTACACGCTACATGCTACACTCTACACTCTACACCCTACACCCTACACGCTACACGCTATACTCTACACCCTACACGCTACACTCTACACGCTACACCCTACACGCTATACTCTGCACGCTACACGCTACACTCTACACCATACACGCTACACCCTACACTCTACACCCTACACCCTACACGCTATACCCGACACCCTACACCCTACATGCTTCACCCTACACGCTACACTCTACACTCTACACCCTACACCCTACACGCTACATGCTACACCCTACACGCTAAACTCTACACCCTACACTCTACACGCTACACACTACACGCTACACGCTACACCCTACATGCTATACGCTACACCCTACACGCTACACGTTACACGCTACACCCTACACCCTACACGCTACACGCTACACCCTACACGCTACACGTTACACCCTACACCCTACATGCTACACTCTACACCCTGCACCCTACACGCTACAATCTACACCCTACACCCTACACGCTACACGCTACACGCTACACGCTACACCCTACACGCTACACCCTACACTCTACACCGTACACTCTACACGCTACACGCTACACTCTACACCCTACACCCTACACGCTACACGCTACACTCTACACCCTACACTCTACACTCTACACTCTACATGCTACACGCTACACTCTACACTCTACACGCTACACGCTACACCCTACACCCTACACGCTACACGCTACACTCTACAACCTACACGCTACACGCTACACGATACACTCTACACCCTACACTCTACACGCTACACGCTACACTGTACACCCTACATGCAACACGCTACACTCTACACCCTAAACGCTACACTCTACACGCTACACGCTACATGCTACACTCTACACTCTACACCATACACCCTACACGCTACACACTATACTCTACACCCTACACGCTACACTCTACACGCTACACGCTACACGCTACACTCTACACGCTACACTCTACACCCTACACGCAACACGCTACACTCTACACCCTACACCCTACACGCTACACACTACACGCTACACGCTACACCCTACACGCTACACGCTACACCCTACACGCTACACGTTACACTCTACACCCTACACCCTACACACTACACCCTACACGCTACACGTTACACTCTACACCCTACACTCTACACTCTACACCCTGCTCCCTACACGCTACACGCTACACCCTACACGCTACACGCTACACCGTACACACTACACGTTACACTCTACACCCTACACTCTACACCCTACACCCTACACGCTACACTCTACACCCTACACCCTACACGCTACACACTACACGCTACACCCTACACACTACACGCTACACTCTACACCCTACACGCTACACGCTACACCCTACACCCTACACCCTACACGCTACAATCTACATGCTACACGCTACACCCTATACGCTAGACGCTACACTCTACACGCTACACGATACACGCTACACCCTACACGCTACACCCTACACTCTACACCCTACACCCTACACGCTACACGCTATACCCTACACGCTACACCCTACACTCTACACCCTACACCCTACACGCTACACGCTACACCCTACACGCTACACGTTACACTCTACACCCTACACCCTACACTCTACACCCTACACCCTACTCTCTACACGCTATATTCTACACCCTACACGCTACACTCTACACCCTACACGCTACACGCTACACTCTACACCCTAGACGCTACACTCTATACCCTACACTCTACACGCTACACCCTACAACCCTACACTCTACATGCTACATCCTACACCCTACACTCTACATGCTACACGCTACACGCTACATGCTACACGCTACACCCTACACGCTACACGCTACACACTACATGAAACACCCTACACCCTACACCCTACACGCTACACGCTACACTCTACACCCTACACGCTACACCCTACACCCTACACCCTACACGCTACACGCTACACTCTACACCCTACACGCTACACCCTACACTCTACACCCTACACGCTACACCCTACACTCTACACCCTACACGCTATACGCTACACTCTACACCCTGCACGCTACACGCTACACCCTACACGCTACACTCTACACCCTACACGCTATACCCTACACTCTACACCCTACACGCTACACGCTACACTCTACACCCTACACGCTACACCCTACACTCCACACCCTACACCCTACATGCTACACGCTACACCCTACACGCTACACATTACACTCTAAACCCTACACTCTACATCCTACACCCTACACTCTACACCCTACACGCTACACTCTACACTCTACACCCTACACCCTACATGCTACACGCTACACGCTACACTCTACACCCTACACGCTACACGCTACACCCTACAAGCTAAACGCTACAAACTACACGCTACATATTACACTCTACACCCTAGCGTGTAGCGTGTAGGGTGTAGAGTGTAGCGTGTAGCATGTAGCGTGTAGGGTGTATGGTGTAGAGTGTAGCATGTAGCGTGTAGGGTGTAGAGTGTAGCGTGTAGGGTGTAGAGTGTAGCATGTAGCGTGTAGGGTGTAGGGTGTAGAGTGTAGAGTGTAGCATGTAGCGTGTAGATTGTAGGGTGTATCGTGTAGGGTGTAGAGTGTAGCATGTAGGGTGTAGGGTGTAGAGTGAAGGGTGTAGCGTGTAGAGTGTAGCGTGTAGCGTGTACGGTGTAGGGTGTAGAGTGTAGGGTGTAGCGTGTAGCGTGTAGCTTGTAGGGTGTAGAGTGTAGCGTGTAGCGTGTAGGCTGTAGCGTGTAGGGTGTAGCATGTATCGTGTAGGGTGTAGAGTGTAGCATGTAGCGTGTAGAGTGTAGGGTGTAGCGTGTAGCGTGTGTAGGGTGTAGGGTGTAGAGTGTAGCGTGTAGCGTGTAGGGTGTAGAGTGTAGGGTGTAGGGTGTAGAGTGTAGCGTGTAGGGTGTAGCGTGTAGGATTTAGGGTGTAGGGTGTAGAGTGTAGGGTGTTGCGTGTAGGGTGTAGGGTGTAGAGTGTAGCGTGTAGCGTGCAGGGTGTAGAGTGTAGCGTATAGCGTGTAGGGTGTAGGATGTAGAGTGTAGCGTGTAGGGTGTAGAGTGTAGCGTGTAGAGTGTAGCATGTAGCGTGTAGGGTGTAGAGTGTAGAGTGTAGCGTGTAGGGTGAAGCATGTAGGGTGTAGGGTGTCGGGTATAGCGTGTAGGGTGTAGGGTGTAGAGTGTAGGGTGTAGCGTGTATGGTGTAGAGTGTAGTGTGTAGCGTGTAGAGTGTAGCGTGTAGGGTGTAGCGTGTAAGGTGTAGAGTGTAGCGTGTTGCGTGTAGGGTGTAGAGTGTAGCGTGTAGCGTGTAGAGTGTAGCGTGTAGCGTGTAGCGTGTAGAGTGTAGCGTGTAGGGTGTAGAGTATAGCGTGTAGCGTGTAGGGTGTAGGGTGTAGAGTGTAGGGTGTAGCGTGTAGGGTGTAGAGTGTAGCGTGTAGGGTGTAGGGTGTAGGGTGTAGAGTGTAGCGTGTAGGGTGTAGAGTGTAGGGTGTAGTGTGTAGGGTGTAGAGTGTAGCGTGTAGCGTGTAGCGTGTAGGGTGTAGGGTGTAGCGTGTAGGGTGTAGAGTGTAGCGTGTAGCGTGTAGGGTGTAGGCTGTAGGGTGTAGCGTGTAGTGTGTAGAGTGTAGCGTGTAGCGTGTAGGGTGTAGCGTGTAGCATGTATCGTGTAGCGTGTAGCATGTAGAGTGTAGGGTGTAGGGTGTAGGGTGTAGCATGTAGAGTGTAGGGTGTAGGGTGTAGCGTGTAGAGTGTAGGGTATAGAGTGTAGCGTGTAGAGAGTAGGGTGTAGAGTGTAGAGTGTAGCGTGTAGGGTGTAGAGTGTAGCGTGTAGAGTGTATTGTGTAGAATGTAGAGTGTAGCATGTAGCGTGTAGAGTGTAGGGTGTAGAGTGTAGCGTGTAGGGTGTAGAGTGTAGCGTGTAGAGTGTAGCGTGTAGGGTGTAGGGTATAAGCTGTAGCGTTTAGCGTGTAGGGTGTAGCGTGTAGCGTGTAGGGTGTAGGGTGTAGAGTGTAGCGTGTAGGGTGTAGAGTGTAGCGTGTAGAGTGTAGCGTGTAGGGTGTAGCGTGTCGGGTGTAGGGTGTAGGGTGTAGCGTGTAGTTTGTAGGGTGTAGGGTGGAGGGTGTTGCGTGTAGGGTGTAGAGTGTAGCGTGTAGCGTGTAGAGTGTAGCGTGTAGGGTGTAGGGTGTAGCGTGTAGTGTGTAGGGTGTAGGTTGTAGAGTGTAGGGTGTAGCATGTAGGGTGTAGGGTGTAGCATGTAGGGTGTAGAGTGTAGCGTGTAGGGTGTACGGTGTAGAGTGTAGGGTATAAGCTGTAGCGTTTAGCGTGTAGGGTGTAGCGTGTAGCGTGTAGGGTGTAGAGTGTAGCGTGTAGGGTGTAGAGTATAGCATGTAGAGAGTAGGGTGTAGGGTGTAGGGTGTAGAGTGTAACGTGTAGCGTGTAGGGTGTAGCGTGTAGGGTGTAGGGTGTAGAGTGTAGGGTGAAGGGTGTAGCGTGTAGCGTGTAGGGTGTAGGGTGTAGATTGTAGCGTGTAGGGTGTAGCATGTAGCGTGTAGGGTGTAGGGTGTAGAGTGTAGAGTGTAGCGTGTAGGGTGAAGCATGTAGGGTGTAGGGTGTCGGGTATAGCGTGTAGGGTGTAGGGTGTAGGGTGTAGAGTGTAGGGTGTAGCATGTAGGGTGTAGGGTGTAGGGTGTAGCGTGTAGCATGTAGAGTGTAGCGTGTAGGGTGTACGGTGTAGAGAGTATGGTATAAGCTGTAGCGTGTAGAGTGTAGCGTGTAGCGTGTAGCGTGTAGCGTGTAGGGTGTAGAGTGTAGGGTGTAGAGTGTAGCGTGTAGCGTGTAGCGTGTAGGGTGTAGGGTGTAGCGTGTAGGGTGTAGCATGTAGCGTGTAGCGTGTAGCATGTAGAGTAGGGTGTAGGGTGTAGGGTGTAGAGTGTAGTGTGTAGAGTGTAGAGTGTAGCGTGTAGAGTGTAAAGTGTAGCGTGTAGGGTGTAGCGTGTAGTGTGTAGCGTGTAGCGCGTAGCGTGTAGAGTGTAGGGTATAGAGTGTAGCGTGTAGAGAGTAGGGAGCAGAGTGTAGAGTGTAGCGTGCAGGGTGTAGGGTGTACAGTGTAGGGTGTAGGGTGTAGCGTGTAGCGTGTAGAGTGTAGGGAGTAGGGTGTAGGGTGTAGCGTGTAGGGTGTAGAGTGTAGCGTGTAGCGTGTAGCGTGTAGGGTGTAGCGTGTAGCGTGTAGGGTGTAGCGTGTATCATGTACCGTGTAGCGTGTAGCATGTAGAGTAGGGTGTAGGGTGTAGAGTGTAGCATGTAGGGTGTAGGGTGTAGAGTGTAGGGTGTAGCATGTAGGGTGTAGGGTGTAGGGTGTAGCGTGCAGGGTGTAGAGTGTAGCGTGTAGGGTGTACGGTGTAGAGTGTAGGGTATAAGCTGTAGCGTTTAGCGTGTAGAGTGTAGCGTGTAGCGTGTATCGTGTAGGGTGTAGAGTGTAGGGTGTAGAGTGTAGCGTGTAGCGTGTAGCGTGTAGGGTGTAGGGTGAAGCGTGTAGGGTGTAGCATGTAGCGTGTAGCGTGTAGCATGTAGAGTAGGGTGTAGGGTGTAGGGTGTAGAGTGTAGTGTGTAGAGTGTGGAGTGTAGCGTGTAGAGTGTAAAGTGTAGCGTGTAGGGTGTAGCGTGTAGTGTGTAGCGTGTAGCGCGTAGCGTGTAGAGTGTAGGGTATAGAGTGTAGCATGTAGAGAGTAGGGAGCAGAGTGTAGAGTGTAGCATGTAGGGTGTGGGGTGTACAGTGTAGGGTGTAGGGTGTAGCGTGTAGAGTGTAGGGAGTAGGGTGTAGGGTGTAGCGTGTAGGGTGTAGATTGTAGCGTGTAGCGTGTAGGGTGTAGCGTGTAGCGTGTAGGGTGTAGCGTGTATCATGTACCGTGTAGCGTGTAGCATGTAGAGTAGGGTGTAGGGTGTAGAGTGTAGCGTGTAGCGAGTAGTGTGTAGCGTGTAGAGTGTAAAGTGTAGCGTGTAGTGTGTAGTGTGTAGCGTGTAGCGCGTAGCGTGTAGAGTGTAGGGTATAGAGTGTAGCGTGTATAGAGTAGGGAGTAGAGTGTAGAGTGTAGCGTGTAGGGTGTAGAGTGTAGCGAGTAGCGTGTAGTGTGTAGGGTGTAGGGTGTAGATTGTAGGGTGTAGCGTGTAGGGTGTAGAGTGTAGCGTGTAGGGTGAAGCATGTAGGGTGTAGGGTGTCGGGTATAGCGTGTAGGGTGTAGGGTGTAGAGTGCAGGGTGTAGCGTGTATGGTGTAGAGTGTAGCGTGTAGCGTGTAGAGTGTAGCGTGTAGGGTGTAGGGTGTAGCGTGTAGCGTGCAGAGTGTAGCGTGTAGGGTGTAGAGTGTAGCGTGTTGCGTGTAGGGTGTAGAGTGTAGCGTGTAGCGTGTAGAGTGTAGAGTGTAGCGTGTAGCGTGTAGAGTGTAGCGGGTAGGGTGTAGAATGTAGCGAGTAGCGTGTAGGGTGTAGGGTGTAGAGTGTAGGGTGTAGCGTGTAGGGTGTAGAGTGTAGCGTGTAGGGTGTAGGGTGTAGGGTGTAGAGTGTAGCGTGTAGGGTGTAGCGTGTAGCATGTAGCGTGTAGCGTGTAGCATGTAGAGTGTAGCGTGTAGGGTGTAGAGTGTAGCGTGTAGGGTGTAGCGTGTAGCGTGTAGCGTGCAGGGTGTAGAGTGTAGCGTATAGCGTGTAGGGTGTAGGGTGTAGAGTGTAGGGTGTAGCGTGTAGAGTGTAGCGTGTAGCGTGTAGGGTGTAGGGTGTACAGTGTAGAGTGTAGCGTGTAGGGTGTAGAGTGTAGCGTGTAGAGAGTAGGGTGCAGGGTGTAGAGTGTAGGGTGTAGGGTGTAGAGTGTAACGTGTAGCGTGTAGGGTGTAGCGTGTAGGGTGTAGAGTGTAGGGTGTAGCGTGTAGGGTGTAGCGTGTAGCGTGTAGCGTGTAGGGTGTAGGGTGTAGAGTGTAGGGTGTAGCGTGTAGGATGTAGCGTGTAGCGTGTAGCGTGTAGCGTGTAGGGTGTAGAGTGTAGGGTGTAGCGTGTAGGGTGTAGCGTGTATCGTGTAGCGTGTAGAGTGTAGCGTCTAGCGTGTAGCGTATAGTGTGTAGCGTGTAGCGTGTAGATTGTAGCGTGTAGGGTGTAGGGTGTAGGGTGTAGCGTGTAGCGTGTAGGGTGTAGGGTGTACCGTGTAGGGTGTAGCGTGTAGCGTGTAGCGTGTAGAGTGTAGCATGTAGGGTGTAGCAAGTAGCGTGTATTGTGTAGGGTGTAGTGTAGCGTGTAGCGTGTAGGGTGTCACTTTTTCCTCTGATGAAGACGCTTGAGTAGCGTCGATACGCGTGGGGTTCAGGGCTTCCTTTGTTTTTTTCCCGATTGACAGGACTTGGGTAACTTATCTTTACAACTGCTATGGAATTACACCTATTTACTTCATGCATGGCCTGGCATTTTTCCAAGCCTTAGGACAATGGATCCTGATTCTTTGTATTTCCACAAGGCGTCTGTATGCATACATTTATCCAAATAACTAGGATTTTGTAGTACTGCAGCATATCTATTTCCCTGATTACCTTTCTATAGGGGTCTGCTTTCATTTGCTTACCAACTGTGCGCACGCATGCTGTGTTGAACAAAATAGGATCCATGATGTATTTCTTCCAGATACTAGGCTGGAGTATATGTTTCCTGTCATAGTACTCAGGGGGTCACAGTTGGCAGTAAACAATAGGCTTCTTATATGTAGATTTGACTAAGATTGGTGTACCCGCATACCTAGCAATTTTTTCTCTCTGGTTATTTCTCCTGTCTCACATATGCTGTAAAGTATTAGCTTCCTTCATTCCCTCGGGTAAAATTACTTATGGCCTATTCAGCCATACTAGTGTTTTAAATGTTTTTAAATGTATGTTTTGCCTGGTTCTGTTTGTGGATTACTATTTTTGTACAATAAAATTGACTATTTTACGTGGATCCCATTGGTTTGCATATCCTTTTCTTTTTGTGTTTAGTGTGTAGCGTGTAACTTAACCCTACACGCTACACGCTACACGCTACACTCTACACCCTACACGCTACACCCTACACTCTACACCGTACACTCTACACGCTACACGCTACACTCTACACCCTACACCCTACACGCTACACGCTACACTCTACACCCTACACTCTACACGCTACACGCTACACTCTACACGCTACACGCTACATGCTACACTCTACACTCTACACCCTACACCCTACACGCTACACGCTATACTCTACACCCTACACGCTACACTCTACACGCTACACGCTACACTCTACACTCTACACGCTACACGCTACACTCTACACCCTACACGCAACACGCTACACTCTACACCCTACACGCAACACTCTGCACGCTACACGCTACACCCTACACGCTATACTCTGCACGCTACACGCTACACTCTACACCATACACGCTACACCCTACACTCTACACCCTACACCCTACACGCTATACCCGACACCCTACACCCTACATGCTTCACCCTACACGCTACACTCTACACTCTACACCCTACACCCTACACGCTACATGCTACACCCTACACGCCACAATCTACACCCTACACCCTACACGCTACACGCTACACGCTACACCCTTCACCCTACACTCTACACCCTACACGCTACACGCTACACCCTACACGCTACACGTTACACTCTACACCCTACACCCTACTCTCTACATGCTATACTCTACACCCTACACGCTACACTCTACACCCTACACGCTACACGCTACACCCTACACGCTAAACGCTACAGCTTATACCCTACACTCTACACCGTACACCCTACACGCTACACTCTACACCCTACATGCTACACCCTACACCCTACACCCTACATGCTACACCCTACACTCTACAACCTACACCCTACACGCTACACGCTACACTCTACACCCTACACGCAACACCCTACACCCTACAAACTACACGCTACACCCTACACCCTACACCCGACACGCTACACCCTACACGCTACACTCTACACGCTACACTCTACACCCTACACGCTACACTCTACACCCTACACTCTACACGCTACATGCTACACTCTACATTCTACACAATACGCTCTACACGCTACACTCTACACCCTACACGCTACACTCTACACTCTACACCCTACTCTCTACACGCTACACTCTATACCCTACACTCTACACGCTACACCCTACACCCTACACTCTACATGCTACACCCTACACCCTACACCCTACACTCTACATGCTACACGCTACACGATACATGCTACACGCTACACCCTACACGCTACACGCTACACTCTACACACTACACGCTACACCCTACAGCCTACACCCTACACGCTACACGCTACACTCTACACCCTACACGCTACACCCTACACCCTACACCCTACACGCTACACGCTACACGCTACACTCTACACCCTACACGCTACACCCTACACTCTACACCCTACACGCTACACCCTACACTCTACACGCTACACGCTACACTCTACACGCTACACGCTACACTCTACACTCTACACCCTACACCCTACACGCTACACGCTATACTCTACACCCTACACGCTACACTCTACACGCTACACGCTACACGCTACACTCTACACGCTACACGCTACACTCTACACCCTACACGCAACACGCTACACTCTACACCCTACACGCTACACACTGCATTCTACACGCTACACCCTACACCCTGCACGCTACACTCTGCACGCTACACGCTACACTCTACACTCTACACCCTACACCCTACACGCTACACGCTATACTCTACACCCTACACGCTACACTCTACACGCTACAGGCTACACGCTACACTCTACACGCTACACGCTACACTCTACACCCTACACACAACACGCTACACTCTACACCCTACACGCTACACTCTGCATTCTACACGCTACACCCTACACCATACACGCTACACCCTACACTCTACACCCTACACTCTACACGCTACACTCTACACCCTACACTCTACACTCTACACCCTACACCCTACACGCTACACGCTACACTCTACACCCTGCACCCTACACGCTACACGCTACACCCTACACCCTACACGCTACAATCTACACCCTACACCCTACACGCTACACAATACACCCTACACTCTACACTCTACACCCTACACGCTACACACTATACTCTACACCCTACACGACACACCCTACACGCAACACGCTACACTCTACACCCTACACGCTACACTCTGCACGCTACACGCTACACCCTACACCCTACACGCTACACTCTACACGCTACACTCTACACCATACACGCTACACCCTACACTCTACACCCTACACCCTACACGCTATACCCAACACCCTACACCCTGCATGCTTCACACTACACGCTACACTCTACACTATACACCCTACACGCTACATGCTACACCCTACACGCTACACTCTACACCCTACACCCTACACGCTACACACTACACGCTACACGCTACACCCTACACGCTACACGCTACACCCTACACGCTACACGTTACACTCTACACCCTGCACCCTACACGCTACACGCTACACCCTACACGCTACACGCTACACCCTACACACTACACGTTACACTCTACACCCTACACTCTACACCCTACACTCTACACGCTACACTCTACACCCTACACTCTGCACTCTACACCGTACACCCTACACGCTACACGCTACAATCTACACCCTACACGCTACACCCTACACCCTACACCCTACACGCTACACGCTACACGCTACACTCTACACCCTACACGCTACACCCTACACTCTACACCCTACACGCTACACCCTACACTCTACACGCTACACGCTACACGCTACACTCTACACGCTACACGCTACACTCTACACTCTACATCCCTACACCCTACACGCTACACGCTATACTCTACACCCTACACGCTACACTCTACACGCTACACGCTACACGCTACACTCTACACGCTACACGCTACACTCTGCATTCTACACGCTACACCCTACACCCTGCACGCTACACTCTGCACGCTACACGCTACACTCTACACCATACACGCTACACACTACACTCTACACCCTACACCCTACACGCTATACCCGACACCCTACACCCTACATGCTTCACCCTACATGCTACACTCTACACTCTACACCCTACACCCTACACGCTACATGCTACAACCTACACGCTACACTCTACACCCTACACTCTACACGCTACACACTACACGCTACACCCTACACGCTACACGCTACAACCTACACGCTACACGTTACACTCTACACCCTACACCCTACACGCTACACGCTACACCCTACACGCTACACGTTACACTCTACACCCTACACGCTACACTCTACACCCTGCACCCTACACGCTACACGCTACACCCTACACGCTACACGTTACACTCTACACCCTACACTCTACACCCTACACTCTACACGCTACACTCTACACCCTACACTCTACACTCTACACCCTACACCCTACACGCTACACGCTACACTCTACACCCTACACCCTACACGATACACGCTACACCCTACACGCTACACGCTACACCCTACACACTACACGTTACACTCTACACCCTACACTCTACACCCTACACTCTACACGCTACACTCTACACCCTACACTCTGCACTCTACATGCTACACGCTACACGCTACACTCTACATCCTACACCCTACACGCTATACGCTACACTCTACACCCTGCACGCTACACGCTACACTCTACACCCTACACGCTACACTCTACACCCTACACGCTACACTCTACATCCTACACCCTACACGCTATACGCTACACTCTACACCCTGCACGCTACACGCTACACCCTACACGCTACACCCTACACGCTACACCCTACACTCTACACCCTACACCCTACACACTACACGCTACTCGCTACACTCTACACCCTACACGCTACACTCTACTCCCTACTCTCTACACGCTACACTCTATACCCTACACTCTACACGCTACGCGCTACACGCTACACACTACACACTACACGCTACACTTTACACTCTACACGCTACACACTACACGCTACACGCTACACGCTACACTCTACACCCTACACCCTACTCTACATGCTACACGCTACACGGTACATGATACACGCTACACACTACACGCTACACGCTACACCCTACACGCTACACGCTACACTCCACACCCTACACGCTACACCCTACTCCCTACACTCTACACGCTACACGCTACACCCTACACCCTACACTGTACACCCTACACCCTACATGCTACACTCTACACTCTGCTCCCTACTCTCTACACGCTACTCTATACCCTACACTCTACACGCTACGCGCTACACGCTACACACTACACGCTACACCCTACACGCTACACTTTACACTCTACACGCTACACTCCACACTCTACACACTACTCTCTACACCCTACACCCTACACCCTACTCTACATGCTACACGCTACACGCTACATGCTACACCCTACACGCTTCACCCTACACCCTACACGCTACACGCTACACGCTACACGCTACACTCTACACCCTACACTCTACACCCTACACGCTACACTCTACATGCTACACGCTACACGCTACATGCTACACGCTACACCCTACACGCTACACTCTACACCCTACACCCTACACCCTACACGCTACACTCTACACCCTACACGCTACACCCTACACTCTACACCCTACACCCTACACCCTACTCTCTACATGCTATACTCTACACCCTACACGCTACACGCTACACCCTACACGCTAAACGCTACAGCTTATACCCTACACTTTACACCGTACACCCTACACGCTACACTCTACACCCTACATGCTACACCCTACACCCTACACCCTACACGCTACACGCTACACTCTACACCCTACACGCTACACTCTACACCCTACACGCTACACTCTACATGCTACACCCTACACTCTACACCCTACACCCTACACGCTACACACTATACTCTACACCCTACACGCTACACCCTACACGCAACACGCTACACTCTACACCCTACACGCTACACTCTGCACGCTACACGCTACACCCTACACGCTACACTCTACACGCTACACTCTACACCATACACGCTACACCCTACACTCTACACCCTACACCCTACACGCTATACCCGACACCCTACACTCTGCATGCTTCACACTACACGCTACACTCTACACTATACACCCTACACCCTACACGCTACATGCTACACCCTACACGCTACACTCTACACCCTACACCCTACACGCTACACACTACACGCTACACGCTACACCCTACACACTACACGTTACACTCTACACCCTACACTCTGCACTCTACACCCTACACCCTACACGCTACACGCTACAATCTACACCCTACACGCTACACGCTACACCCTACACCCTACACCCTACACGCTACAATCTACACGCTACACGCTACACCCTATACGCTAGACGCTACACTCTACACGCTACACGATACACGCTACACCCTACACACTACACCCTACACTCTACACCCTACACCCTACACGCTACACGCTACACCCTACACGCTACACCCTACACTCTACACCCTACACCCTACACGCTACACGCTACACCCTACACGCTACACGTTACACTCTACACCCTACACCCTACACTCTACACCCTACACCCTACTCTCTACACGCTATATTCTACACCCTACACGCTACACTCTACACCCTACACGCTACACGCTACACTCTACACCCTAGACGCTACACTCTATACCCTACACTCTACACGCTACACCCTACACCCTACACTCTACATGCTACACCCTACACCCTACACCCTACACTCTACATGCTACACGCTACACGCTACATGCTACACGCTACACCCTACACGCTACACGCTACACACTACACGCTACACCCTACACCCTACACGCTACACACTACACTCTACACCCTATACGCTAGACGCTACACTCTACACGCTACACGATACACGCTACACCCTACACACTACACCCTACACTCTACACCCTACACCCTACACGCTACACGCTACACGCTACACCCTACACGCTACACCCTACACTCTACACCCTACACCCTACACGCTACACGCTACACCCTACACGCTACACGTTACACTCTACACCCTACACCCTACATTCTACACCCTACACCCTACTCTCTACACGCTATATTCTACACCCTACACGCTACACTCTACACCCTACACGCTACACGCTACACTCTACACCCTAGACGCTACACTCTATACCCTACACTCTACACGCTACACCCTACACCCTACACTCTACATGCTACACCCTACACCCTACACTCTACATGCTACACGCTACACGCTACATGCTACACGCTACACCCTACACGCTACACGCTACACACTACACGCTACACCCTACACCCTACACCCTACACGCTACACACTACACTCTACACCCTACACGCTACACCCTACACCCTACACCCTACACGCTATACGCTACACTCTACACCCTGCACGCTACACGCTACACCCTACACGCTACACTCTACACCCTACACGCTACACCCTACACTCTACACCCTACACCCTACACGCTACACGCTACACTCTACACCCTACACGCTACACCCTACACTCCACACCCTACACCCTACATGCTACACGCTACACCCTACACGCTACACATTACACTCTAAACCCTACACTCTACATCCTACACCCTACACTCTACACCCTACACGCTACACTCTACACTCTACACCCTACACCCTACATGCTACACGGTACACGCTACACTCTACACCCCACACGCTACACGCTACACCCTACAAGCTAAACGCTACAAACTACACGCTACATATTACACTCTACACCCTAGCGTGTAGCGTGTAGGGTGTAGAGTGTAGCGTGTAGCATGTAGCGTGTAGGGTGTAGGGTGTAGAGTGTAGCATGTAGCGTGTAGGGTGTAGAGTGTAGCGTGTAGGGTGTAGAGTGTAGCATGTAGCGTGTAGGGTGTAGGGTGTAGAGTGTAGAGTGTAGCATGTAGCGTGTAGATTGTAGGGTGTACCGTGTAGGGTGTAGAGTGTAGCATGTAGGGTGTAGGGTGTAGAGTGAAGGGTGTAGCGTGTAGCGTGTACGGTGTAGGGTGTAGAGTGTAGGGTGTAGCGTGTAGCGTGTAGCTTGTAGGGTGTAGAGTGTAGCGTGTAGCGTGTAGGCTGTAGCGTGTAGGCTGTAGCGTGTAGGGTGTAGCATGTATCGTGTAGGGTGTAGGGTGTAGAGTGTAGCATGTAGCGTGTAGAGTGTAGGGTGTAGCGTGTAGGGTGTAGAGTGTAGCGTGTAGGGTGTAGAGTGTAGCATGTAGCGTGTAGCGTGTGTAGGGTGTAGGGTGTAGAGTGTAGCGTGTAGGGTGTAGAGTGTAGGGTGTAGAGTGTAGCGTGAAGGGTGTAGCGTGTAGGGTTTAGGGTGTAGGGTGTAGAGTGTAGGGTGTTGCGTGTAGGGTGTAGAGTGTAGCGTGTAGCGTGTAGGGTGTAGAGTGTAGCGTGTAGCGTGTAGGGTGGAGGGTGTAGAGTGTAGGGTGTAGCGTGTAGGGTGTAGAGTGTAGCGTGTAGCGTGCAGGGTGTAGAGTGTAGCGTATAGCGTGTAGGGTGTAGGATGTAGAGTGTAGCGTGTAGGGTGTAGAGTGTAGCGTGTAGGGTGTAGCATGTAGCGTGTAGGGTGTAGGGTGTAGAGTGTAGAGTGTAGCGTGTAGGGTGAAGCATGTAGGGTGTAGGGTGTCGGGTATAGCGTGTAGGGTGTAGGGTGTAGAGTGTAGGGTGTAGCGTGTATGGTGTAGAGTGTAGCGTGTAGCGTGTAGAGTGTAGCGTGTAGGGTGTAGGGTGTAGCGTGTAGCGTGCAGAGTGTAGCGTGTAGGGTGTAGAGTGTAACGTGTTGCGTGTAGGGTGTAGAGTGTAGCGTGTAGCATGTAGAGTGTAGAGTGTAGCGTGTAGCGTGTAGAGTGTAGCGGGTAGGGTGTAGAGTGTAGCGAGTAGCGTGTAGGGTGTAGAGTGTAGGGTGTAGCGTGTAGGGTGTAGAGTGTAGCGTGTAGGGTGTAGGGTGTAGCGTGTAGGGTGTAGAGTGTAGCGTGTAGGGTGTAGCGTGTAGCGTGTAGAGTGTAGCGTGTAGGG
The DNA here is from genome assembly GCF_051348905.1 of Ranitomeya variabilis. NCBI lineage: Eukaryota > Metazoa > Chordata > Amphibia > Anura > Dendrobatidae > Ranitomeya > Ranitomeya variabilis. The sequence continues at coordinate 353,883 of NW_027508206.1, forward strand.
TGTAGAGTGTAGCGTGTAGAGTGTAGCGTGTAGCGTGTAGCATGTAGAGTGTAGCGTGTAGGGTGTAGAGTGTAGCGTGTAGGGTGTAGCGTGTAGCGTGTAGCGTGCAGGGTGTAGAGTGTAGCGTATAGCGTGTAGGGTGTAGAGTGTAGGGTGTAGCATGTAGCGTGTAGAGTGTAGCGTGTAGGGTGTAGGGTGTAGCGTGTAGCGTTTACCGTGTAGCGTATAGAGTGCAGCGTGTAGGGTGTAGAGTGTAGCGTGTAGTGTGTAGCGTGTAGGGTGTAGGGTGTAGCGTGTAGGGTGTAGAGTGTAGCGTGTAGGGTGTAGAGTGTAACATGTAGCGTGTAGGGTGTAGGGCGTAGCGTGTAGCGTGTACCGTGTAGCGTGTAGAGTGTAGTGTGTAGGGTGTAGAGTGTAGCGTGTAGGGTGTAGAGTGTAGCATGTAGCGTGTATAGTGTAGCGTGTAGGGTGTAGCGTGTAGAGTGTAGTGTGTGGCGTGCAGGGCATAGGGTGTAGCGTGTAGCGTGTAGGGTGTAGGGTGTAGAGTGTAGGGTGTAGCATGTAGGGTGTAGGGTGTAGGGTGTAGCGTGTAGAGTGTAGCGTGTAGGGTGTACGGTGTAGAGATTATGGTATAAGCTGTAGCGTTTAGCGTGTAGAGTGTAGCGTGTAGCGTGTAGCGTGTAGCGTGTAGCGTGTAGGGTGTAGAGTGTAGGGTGTGGAGTGTAGCGTGTAGGGTGTAGGGTGTAGCGTGTAGCATGTAGAGTGTAGAGTGTAGCGTGTAGCGTGTAGAGTGTAGCGGGTAGGGTGTAGAGTGTAGCGAGTAGCGTGTAGGGTGTAGGGTGTAGAGTGTAGGGTGTAGCGTGTAGGGTGTAGAGTGTAGCGTGTAGGGTGTAGGGTGTAGCGTGTAGGGTGTAGAGTGTAGCATGTAGGGTGTAGCGTGTAGAGTGTAGCGTGTAGGGTGTAGAGTGTAGCGTGTAGGGTGTAGCGTGTAGCGTGTAGCATGTAGAGTGTAGCGTGTAGAGTGTAGCGTGTAGGGTGTAGCGTGTAGCGTGTAGCGTGCAGGGTTTAGAGTGTAGCGTATAGCGTGTAGGGTGTAGAGTGTAGGGTGTAGCATGTAGCGTGTAGAGTGTAGCGTGTAGGGTGTAGGGTGTAGCGTGTGACGTTTACCGTGTAGCGTATAGAGTGCAGCGTGTAGGGTGTAGAGTGTAGCGTGTAGTGTGTAGCGTGTAGGGTGTAGGGTGTAGCGTGTAGGGTGTAGAGTGTAGCGTGTAGGGTGTAGAGTGTAACATGTAGCGTGTAGGGTGTAGGGCGTAGCGTGTAGCGTGTACCGTGTAGCGTGTAGAGTGTAGTGTGTAGGGTGTAGAGTGTAGCGTGTAGGGTGTAGAGTGTAGCGTGTAGCGTGTAGAGTGTAGCGTGTAGGGTGTAGCGTGTAGAGTGTAGTGTGTGGCGTGCAGGGCATAGGGTGTAGCGTGTAGCGTGTAGGGTGTAGGGTGTAGAGTGTAGGGTGTAGCATGTAGGGTGTAGGGTGTAGGGTGTAGCGTGTAGCGTGTAGAGTGTAGCGTGTAGGGTGTACGGTGTAGAGAGTATGGTATAAGCTGTAGCGTTTAGCGTGTAGAGTGTAGCGTGTAGCGTGTAGCGTGTAGGGTGTAGAGTGTAGGGTGTGGAGTGTAGCGTGTAGGGTGTAGGGTGTAGCGTGTAGCATGTAGAGTGTAGAGTGTAGCGTGTAGCGTGTAGAGTGTAGCGGGTAGGGTGTAGAGTGTAGCGAGTAGCGTGTAGGGTGTAGAGTGTAGGGTGTAGCGTGTAGGGTGTAGAGTGTAGCGTGTAGGGTGTAGGGTGTAGCGTGTAGGGTGTAGAGTGTAGCGTGTAGGGTGTAGCGTGTAGCGTGTAGAGTGTAGCGTGTAGGGTGTAGAGTGTAGCGTGTAGGGTGTAGCGTGTAGCATGTAGAGTGTAGCGTGTAGGGTGTAGAGTGTAGCGTGTAGGGTGTAGCGTGTAGCGTGTAGCGTGTAGCGTGCAGGGTGTAGAGTGTAGCGTATAGCGTGTAGGGTGTA